>NW_027507750.1:1878419-2319370 GCF_037356315.1 Lithobates pipiens | reverse complement strand
ATAGCTTCCTGAAAACATCCCAGCCCCCGAAGTACTCTCTCCCCAAGAGCCCTCAGTCCTGATACAAGCAATGGATGGGCTCTTGGGATGTGTGACCTGTGAAATAAATTGTGCCATGCCACATTGTGACCGCGGCAGTGTGTGATAACATAGTCAGCGGCTGGGCGGTTGGGGTGGAATAACACGACGACTCATCCACCTGGAAAGAAGTTGCTGACAGCAGTAAAAAAAAAAAAAAAAAAAAAAGACAAAAGTTCTATTTTGTAGAAGACCGTTTCATGTCACGGGTCACACACCATGGCAAGACTGAGCAGAGCAAACCAGACACAAGGTGGAAACACTACATCAGCAACGTCTCTCCCAGGCAAAGATTTCCCAGAAGACTGGTGGTTCAAGATGTGCCGTTCAAGCTCTTTTGAGGAAGCACCAAGAAACGGGCAACATTGAGGAGCGTAGATGCAGTGGTCGGGGAACGTTGAGGAGCGTAGACACAGTGGACGGGTAACGTTGTGGAGCGTAGACACAGTGGTCGGCTAAAGTTGAGGATCGTAGACACAGTGGACGGGTAACGTTGTGGAGCGTAGACGCAGTGGTCGGGGAACATTGAGGAGCATAGACACAGTGGACAGGTAACGTTGTGGAGCATAGACACAGTGGTCGGCTAAAGTTGAGGAGCGTAGACGCAGTGGTCGGGGAAGGTTGAGGAGCATAGACGCAGTGGTCGGGGAACGTTGAGGAGTGTAGACACAGTGGTCGGCTAAAGTTGAGGAGCATAGACACAGTGGTCAGGGAACGTTGAGGAGCATAGACACAGTGGTCGGCTAAAGTTGAGGAGCATAGACGCAGTGGTCAGGGAACGTTGAGGAGCATAGACACAGTGGTCGGCTAAAGTTGAGGAGCATAGACGCAGTGGTCAGGGAACGTTGAGGAGCATAGACACAGTGGTCGGCTAAAGTTGAGGAGCATAGACGCAGTGGTCGGGGAACGTTGAGGAGCATAGACGCAGTGGTCAGGGAACGTTGAGGAGCATAGACACAGTGGTCGGCTAAAGTTGAGGAGCATAGACGCAGTGGTCGGGGAAAGTTGAGGAGCATAGACGCAGTGGTCGGGGAAAGTTGAGGAGCATAGACGCAGTGGTCAGGGAACGTTGAGGAGCATAGACGCAGTGGTCGGCTAAAGTTGAGGAGCATAGACGCAGTGGTCGGGGAACGTTGAGGAGCATAGACGCAGTGGTCGGGGAAAGTTGAGGAGCATAGACACAGTTGTCGGCTAAAGTTGAGGAGCATAGACACAGTGGTCGGCTAAAGTTGAGGAGCGTAGACGCAGTGGTCGGGGAACGTTGAGGAGTGTAGATGCAGTGATTGAGTAAAGTTGAGGAGCATAGACGCAGTGGTCAGGGAACGTTGAGGAGCATAGACACAGTGGTCGGCTAAAGTTGAGGAGCATAGACGCAGTGGTCGGGGAACGTTGAGGAGCATAGACGCAGTGGTCGGGGAAAGTTGAGGAGCATAGACACAGTTGTCGGCTAAAGTTGAGGAGCATAGACACAGTGGTCGGGTAACGTTGAGGAGTGTAGACGCAGTGGTCGGGGAAAGTTGAGGAGCATAGACACAGTTGTCGGCTAAAGTTGAGGAGCATAGACACAGTGGTCGGGTAACGTTGAGGAGTGTAGACGCAGTGGTCAGGGAAAGTTGAGGAGCATAGACACAGTTGTCGGCTAAAGTTGAGGAGCATAGACACAGTGGTCGGCTAAAGTTGAGGAGCATAGACACAGTGGTCGGCTAAAGTTGAGGAGCATAGACACAGTTGTCGGCTAAAGTTGAGGAGCATAGACACAGTGGTCGGCTAAAGTTGAGGAGCATAGACGCAGTGGTCGGGTAACGTTGAGGAGTGTAGACGCAGTGGTCGGCCAAAGAAACTTAATGTGGTAAATAAAATATACATCATGCTTCCTTTCCTTCCACATCGGAAGATGTCCAAAAAAAAACTGTGGGACCCAGGTACCCCCATCTACTGTCTGGAGAAGACTGTAGGAAAGCAGTGGGACCCAGGTACCCCATCTACTGTCTGGAGAAGACTGTAGGAAAGCAGTGGGACCCAGGTACCCCATCTACTGTCTGGAGAAGACTGTAGGAAAGCAGTGGGACCCAGGTACCCCATCTACTGTCTGGAGAAGACTGTAGGAAACCCAGTTGGACCCAGGTACCCCATCTACTGTCTGGAGAAACACAGTGGGACCCAGGTACCCCATCTACTGTCTGGAGAAACACAGTGGGACCCAGGTACCCCATCTACTGTCTGGAGAAACACAGTGGGACCCAGGTACCCCATCTACTGTCTGGAGAAACACAGTGGGACCCAGGTACCCCATCTACTGTCTGGAGACTTCTGTAGGAAACCAGTGGGACCCAGGTAGCACTATCTAATGTCCAGAGAAGACTGGAGGAAACCAGTGGGATCCAAGTACTCCATCTATACTAAAATATTTTTACTTTAGTTATACTTAAAGTGGAGGTCCACCCTAAAGTGGACCTTCCGCTCATTGGAACCCTCCCCCCCTCCGGCGCCACAATTGGCACCTTTCAGGGGGGAGGGGGGTGCAGGTACCTGTACAGTACAGGTATCTGCATCCACTTCCGGCGTAGATTCTGCAGAAGGTACGCCCCTTTACGCAGAATCCACGCCCCTTTCCGAAAGTCCCCCGCTGCCTGCTGGGAAACACACAGATCCCAGAGACAGCGGGGACCGTCCTTATTGTGCAGCGCGACTCGCGCATGCGCTGTAGGGAACCGGGAAATGAAGCCGAAAGGCTCCACTTCCTGATTCCCATACCCAAGATGGCAGCAGCAGCACCCGAGAGGCGATCGAGAGATCGGCTTCGGGTGCCGACATCGCGGGCGCGCTGGGCGGGTAAGTGTCATTATTTTAAAAGTCAGCAGCTGCAGTATTTGTAGCTGCTGGCTTTTAAAAAAAAAAAAAAAAAACAGCGGACTCCCGGCGGACTCCCGCTTTAAAAGTGATTGTACTACACTACACTACACTACACTATACATTATTATACTATACACACAGACTTCCTATAATAGATCATAGAAGCTCCTAATGATCAGAAAATGATAAATCACTGAACGCGTCTCGGGGGAGTTTGATCAGAAATGATGAAATGAGCGGCGGCGAGGCGGCGAGGCGGCGAGGCGGCGAGGCGGCGAGGCGGAGCCTCCATCCTCCGTCCTCCGAGTCTCTCGTGTTTTCTGCTCTCCAGTCACAATAACAGCGGGCAACTTTTTAATAGATATAATGGCACATTTTCCATAACGTGACATGGGACGAGTCTGGCGTGGCACAATAGCCGGCGAGGATAAAGGGGGGATCATCAATGGGCGCGGCGGCTGCGTTCCACATGATGAGTGTTGAAGTCGGACAATCGGAATGACGCCGGAAACCAACATGTCTTCCTCTAATGAATGGATGGAGGCGCCAACCAGCATGGTGGTCACCACTACAAGAAACAAAAATAACAATCATACTGATAATACAAATGTTACATAGTAACGAGGCCGCTGCTGCATTGCTGCCAATCAAACATTCCGACCCCGACAGAAAGCCGGCCAATGAACGGCCAGTACCGCCATAGCAGAGATCAGCCACCTCTCCCCTCCCCCAAGGGGTTCATTTATTAACCACTTACTGTCCAGGGCAATCTTTTAATGTTATAATCAACATTTTTTTTTCTAGAAAATTACTGAGAACCCCCAAACATTATATATAAATATTTCAAGCAGAGGCCCTGGAGAATAAAATGAAGGCTGTTGTCATTTTCTCATATCGCACCACATTTGCACAGTTATTTATGAAACCCAAATTTTCAGGGAATAATCCCCGTTATAGGTAACGCAAAAGCTTTTAACGCAATTCGGCCGAATTTGGAAAATTTGAATCAATTCGAATTAAAAATTCCATTTGAAATTTGAATTTTGGAAGATTATTATATTCTTTCTATTCTATTGCATTCTATTCTATTGTTTTTTTTCTATTCTATTATTTTATTTTCTGTTCTATACTTTCTATTATATTCTATTCAAATTTATTCTATTCAAATAAAAAATTCGGAAAACGGTTATTTTGATATATTCTTTCAATTCTATTCTTTTTTATTCTTTTATTTTATATATGTGTGTATTCTTTTCTAATCTATTCTATTCTTTTCTATTCTATTCACATTCCAATTTATTCTATTCAAAATTCAAATTTCGGAAGATGGTTATATTCTTTCTATTCTATTCTATTTTTTCTATTCTATTCTCTTCTATTCTATTCAAATTCAAATGTATTATTTTTGAATATTGGGAAATGGTTATATTCTTTCTATTCTATTATTTTCTATTCTATTCAGATTTGAATTTATCTCTTTGAAATTTGAATTTTGGAAGAAGGTTTTATTCTTTCTATTTTATTCTATTCTTTTTTTCTATTCTTTTTTCTATTCTATTCTATTTTTCTATTCTTTTTTTCTATTCTATTCTATTCTTTTTTATTCTATTCTTTTTTTCCTATCCTATGCTATTATTTTCTATTCTATTATTTTCTATTGTATTTATATTCAAATTTACTCTATTTGAAATTTGAACTTCAGAAGTTGGTTATATTCTTTGTATTTCATTAATGTTTTGTCTATTCTTTTCAATTCCATTCTTTTTTTTTTAAATTTTTTCAATTTTTTCAATTTTTTTCTATCCTATGCTATTCTTTTGTATTCTATTCTTTTTTTTCTATCCTATTCTATTATTTTCTATTCAATTATTTTCTATTGTATTTATGTTCAAATTTACTCTATTTGAAATTAGAATTTAAGAAGATGGTTATATTCTTTCTATTTTATTTTATTTTTTTATTCTGTTATATTCTTTTATTTTCTATTCTATCCCTTTCTATTCTTTATTTTGCATCCTGTCCTGTTTAACTCTATAATGTTCTATTTTGTTTGTTTCTATTCTATTAATTTCGATTCTATTTTTATTTTTGTCTCTTCGATATTTCCAGTTAAAAAACTATTTAAATTCCATAACGATGTGAGTTTCATCCAAAATGTTGTTTTGATATTTTGGATTCGTTTAGATGCGTTACTATTGTAATTCAGAGATTTGGATACATCCGAATTTTTGAATAAAAAAAAAAAAAAAATGTGTCCGATCTTCAATTCTGAACGAAATGAACCGCACGCGCCTCGGCTAGCGAGCAGGACGCCATACCGGCGCTTAGTCCCGGAATAACGGATGCTGCCGGCCAGAAGTTAAAATCCTGCTGCTGGTCAGCAAGTGGTTACGTAAGATTATTATTATATTATTATTATCATTATTATGTTATTATTATTTTGTTATTATTATTATTATTACTATTATTACTATTATTATTATTATTATTATATTATCATTATTATTATATTATATTATTATTATTATCATTATTATGTTATTATTATTTTGTTATTTTATATTATTATTATTATTACTATTATTACTATTATTATTATTATTATTATTATTATTATTATTATTATTATATTATCATTATTATTATATTATATTATTATTATTATTATTATTATTACTATTATTATTATTATTATTATTATTATTATTATTATTATTATATTATCATTATTATTATTATATTATATTATTATTATTATTATTATTATTATCATTATTATGTTATTATTATTATTATTATTATTATTATTATTATTATTATATTATCATTATTATTATTATATTATATTATTATTATTATGATTATTATGTTATTATTTCTATTATTATTATTATTATTACTATTATTATTAGAAATGTGATGAAGTTGAAAAAAAAAATTGTAATAATTTGTTCCAGCTTTTGTCTGTCTATAATGTTTATACAAAAAAACGATATAAAATGAAACATAGAAAAATGTAAAATTAAAAAAAATCTATATAAGAATCTCTTTATTATCGGTACAATAATCTCACTAAAGCCGCACAACAGTTTTGCGTCTCCCGGCTCCTCTTTATCGGGTGCAATAAATATTACGCCGAACAAACAAGAATCCGGGAATACCGGACGGAGGTCACACAAAGCTCTGCGATCGCTTCCTCCGCTTACATTGTTGCAATCTAATGATACAAATAATAATATTAATAATAAAACATAAAATTAAAGGAAAGGTGAAACCAAAAGTAACAACCTCACCGATGCCCAACACAAGACCTTCGTATCTGAACTGTAAGCCTTGCGAACGCTGCACTGCTAGCTTTTTATTTTTTAGCTTAGTAAATCTCCCCCCCCCCCCCCCCCCCCCCCACAGTGTGAATGATGCCATCTATGATTCATTCCATGCATGTATCTATGATTAGAAATGTCCTCTCCCGACACACTAGACATGCAGCCCTGGTGCATGAGATCCTGGTGTTTGGGTGCCAGTGGAAGGTGCACCATTAAGCCTCGTATAAGTAGGGTACGCATGTTAAGGGCAGCATGTGCCCCCCCCCCCGGGGACCAAAGCCCAAAATGTAGACAGCTGGATGGCAGTGTGTGAGAAGTCAGCCATAGCAAAGGCTTGGAGCTGTCCATGAAGTTATGGTGCTGAATTACTGAACAAGCCAGAACTGAGATTGTGAGGATGGCGGGAAGGGAGGGGAGCACAGAACTGCACATATACAGTATATATATTGGGGGCACAGAACTGCACATATACAGTATATATATTGGGGGCACAGAACTGCACATATACAGTATATATATTGGGGGCACAGAACTGCACATATACAGTATATATATTGGAGGGCACAGAAATGAACATATACAGTATATATATTGGGGGCACAGAACTGCACATATACAGTATATATATTGGGGGCACAGAACTGCACATATACAGTATATATATTGGGGGGCAGAGAACGGCACATATACAGTATATATATTGGGGGCACAGAACTGCACATATACAGTATATATATTGGGGGGCACAGAAATGAACATATACAGTATATATATTGGGGGCACAGAACTGCACATATACAGTATATATATTGGGGGGCAGAGAACGGCACATATACAGTATATATATTGGGGGCACAGAACTGCACATATACAGTATATATATTGGGGGCACAGAACTGCACATATACAGTATATATATTGGGGGGCACAGAACTGCACATATACAGTATATATATTGGGGTGCACAGAACTGCACATATACAGTATATATATTGGGGGGCAGAGAACGGCACATATACAGTATATATATTGGGGGGCAGAGAACTGCACATATACAGTATATAAATTGGGGGGCAGAGAACGGCACATATACAGTATATATATTGGGGGGCAGAGAACTGCACATATACAGTATATATATTGGGGGGCAGAGAACGGCACATATATAGTATATATATATTGTGGGGCAGAGAACGGCACATATACAGTATATATATATTGTGGGGGCACAGAACTGCACATATACAGTATATATATTGGGGTGCACAGAACTGCACATATACAGTATATATATATTGTGGGGGCACAGAACTGCACATATACAGTATATATATTGGGGTGCACAGAACTGCACATATACAGTATATATATTGTGGGGCAGAGAACGGCACATATACAGTATATATATATTGTGGGGGCACAGAACTGCACATATACAGTATATATATATTGTGGGGGCACAGAACTGCACATATACAGTATATATATATTGGGGGGCACAGAACTACACATATACAGTATATATATTTCCGGTGGGGGGAGCACAGAACACATATACAGTATATATATATTGGGGGCTCACAGAACTGCACATATACAGTATATATATTGGGGGGGTCACATATACAGAATATATAAATGTTGTACAATGATCAGATTGTCGGCTCATTTTTCTTTGGTGTAATATCGGGTTATATGAAAGCCCGGCTCATGTTCAGAAGAATATATAACAATAATATATGTCATGTGTTCCTTCTTATTGATCTGCCGGCTCCGTACAATACGATTGTGACGGTGAAATATGTTCTGGGGGAATAGATGGAGTGGAATGAGGTTGTGGCGCTGTGCGGTGCGAGCGTCTATAGAGTCATATTACAGCAGATCGCCATCAATGATTTACATGAAGGTAGGGCAAGGTCAGACCTTCAATCCTTTCTGTACATTTCTTCAGATTTATTTCTAGAGAACAAAGTGCGGGTTTTCCGGCTGTGACTGCCAATAGACATTTAGGAAAGTTTAAAGGTGCGGGACCCCCGCAGATATCACTTGGATTTGCTTTAAAGGGCCACAGGTAGGCGGACTGACCACCAAATCGGCTGCCCAGGACTTCCCTCCTCATTGGCTGAGACAGCAGGGCGGCACCATCGGCTCCCACTGCTGTGAATCAAAGTCAGTCAGCCAATGAGGAGAGAAAGGGGGTGGGCTGGGCCACAGCCCCCCATGTCTGAATGGACACAGGGAGCTGTGGCTTGGCTCGGGTGTCCCCATAGCAAGCTGCTTGCTGTGGGGGTCACTCAACAGAAGGGAGGAGCAAGAAGAGCTGAAGAGGGACCAGAGAAGAGGAGGATGGGGGCTGCTCTATGCAAAACCATTACGGATCATGTAAGTTTAACATGTTTGTTATTTTTAACAAAAAAAAAAAAAAGACTTTACAATCACTTTAATTCATAATGAGAGCTCGACAGTAATTGGCCAGCGGAAGGACATGCAAGCTCTTTTAATGAATTAAGAGACCACAGATGATCCAGCTGTGTAAAACTATCCAGCATCAGGACAATTTTAAATGGCAAGGCTAGGCCCAAATGTACTAGCGACAAGCTAATACATTTGTGCCTAGCCTTGCCATTTAAAATGAATTCATAATGAGAGCTTGATAGAAATTGGCCCGCAGAGGGACAGTTTTGCCTCAGGGAGAGCAAAGATGTGTTGCTCCTAAAGTTACCCGACCAAAGAGGGTTTTTCCAAATGAATCAGATTGGGGTGTTCAATAAGATTCACCCCCACGTTCGGGTTTACCAAATTTAAGCCAATTTGGCTGATACAAATAAAAAAAAAAACTCGACATAAATTTTTTTTGAATTTGTCCAAGCGATACATCACGAGTGATGTATATAAGAAGAATGTAGGCCAATGTGAATAGATTCACACAATATAAAGCAGCTCATCTCGGGGTTATTGGAGCAAGTGGAACAAAGGATGAACTATAGCGGTGCTAAAAACAAACCAAATAAAAATAAGATGAGATACACTTTTCAAAATGCATTATATATTTAAAACAAAGACATATTTTGTTTAAAGAGATGAGCGTAAACCTGGCTCATAAACCTGTTTAAAGCGGCATAGTATTGAATCCCGACATGTTTTCGCCCTATGTATTGGGCTTCCTCGGGGGGGGGGGGGGGGGGGTATCAGTCTTCCTGTATTTCTAAAATAGCACTTAGAATGAGGTCATAAATATTTAAAAAAAAAATTAACAAAGTGCTAAATCCACGAAACAACCTACAGGTGGCCACGGGAGGCAGATACGGACCAAATTAGGCTAAGCTGTATATATGAATGACAGCGGGGGCAGGGATCACAAAGCAGGTTGGTTCAGATATTATACTGCAACTGTGCAGGCCAGTCAAGTTCCTCCACCCCAAACTCGCTCATCCATGTCTTATTGGACCTTTCTTTGTGCACTGGTGGGCAGTCATGTCGAAACAGGAAGAGGCCGTCCCCAAACTGTTCCCACAAAGTTGGGAGCATGAAATTGTCCAAAATGTCTTGATGTGCTGACGCCTTAACAGTTCCCTTCACTGGAACTAAGGGGCCAAGCCCAACCTCTGAAAAACAACCCCCGCACCATAATCCCCCCTCCACCAAATGATCCATAAAGATATGGATGAGTGAGTTTGGGGTGGAGGAACGTGACTGGCCTGCACAGAGTCCTAACCTCAACTCAATTGAACACATTTGACATGAATTAGAGTGGAGACTGCAAGCCGGGCCTTCTCGTCCAACATCAGTGCCTGACCCCACAAATGTTCTTCTGGAAGAATGGTCAAACATTCCCATAGACACCCTCCTAAACCTTGTGGACGGCCTTCCCAGAAGAGGTGAAGCTGTTATAGCTGCAAAGGATGGGCCAACTCAATATTGAACCCTACAGACCAAGCACAGTGGTGTAGTGGTTAGAAGTTTCACCTAGCAGCGATAGGGTCCCTGGTTCAAATCCCGACAACGACACCATCCGCCTGGAGTTTGTACGTTCTGCCTGCGTGTGTTTCCTCCCACACTCCAAAGACATGCAGGTAGGTTAATTAGATCCTGTCTAAAATTGGCCCTAGTACATGTGTGTGTTTGTAAGCACGTCGGGACCCTACAGGGTAAAGGACTGTGCTACACCCAGACGGACAACGGCGGCAAGCGCCCTGAGGCGATTTGTTTTGCATAGGCAGCGCTATACATGTGTGTGTAAAGGCAAGTGTCCCAATACTTTTGGCAATATAGTATGCTGTGTGTGTATTTTATATATATATATATTAGGGCTGTGGAAATTAAAGATTAATTAATCGATTGATTCTTTTGATCGGTACTCACCTCTCCGCCGGCTTCCAGGTCTTCAAGGAGTTCCGTCGGAGATCCGGTGACGTCACGGACATTGATGTCACTGGACTCCTCCCCCCTTCCCCAAGTGCCTCCATCTGCTAATGAAGGGAAGGGGGGAGGAGTCCAGTGACGTCAAAGTTCTGATTGAACGTAACGCGTACGGGGCAGGAGCTACGCATGACATCACCCGCTGCTGCCCTACGGAACTAACGCGATTGTCGGCTTTACATGCCGTGTTTTTATCATCTGTATGTGAGTAGTTTGTGTTTTGAACACAAAAATGAAATCTTACACTTAAGCGGTGAGCACTGAGATCTTTTCTTTCTACCCATGACCTGGGATCCTTGCTGAGATCTAAGGAGACGTGAGAGAAGTTTATGGTTTGTGTTAACCCTTTTGATACCCGCTGGCATGACCACCTGTTTGCACAGGGCTCCATGCCATAAGGTGAGAGTGATTAGTTAGACCTGGAGGTGGAGGGATTGTCACCCTACTGTGGGGAAAAAAATGACTTACGTCAGTGCTACAGATTGAATTTAGAACGTATTTGTGTGAACTGTGAAGTCAAGTCATGGATTGTGCAAACGAACTAGTGTCGGGTGATTGTATATATAGTGTATACCACATTTACCGCTGACTAATGCAGAGCTGCAATGCAAGGAGATCAGCTAAAAGTAGTTGGATCTGTATGTGCGTTATAATTAATCAAAACTAGTTGATTAATCGATTTTAAAAAATCGATGAATTCGAACACGAAAATTTTAATCAGTAACAGCCCTAATGTGTATATATATATATATATACACAATTTTTTTTCTTTTTTTGTGGAACTGCATGACTCCTGATTTCTGTCGTTTCGGGGAAAATGAGAAGGAATCGTCGGTCACCTATTGTGATGTGCAGCCACTCCCACAAATCTTCTGATCTTTTTCCTGTAACGTAAATCACAAAGAAGGTTCCTTTGACTTCCATCTGCAACTTTATTCCTAAGGGTCTGATTACCATAAAAAAAAAAACTTTAAGCGTATCAAACTGTCGGAATATTCTGCGACAAGTTGTCATCGCTGTGTAGCAGTCATCTGCTGTCAGAGTTTGAAGAGAAAAAAAAAAAGAAATAAAAGAAAGAAGATATTGCAACAAAAGAGACACAAAAGGTACAAAGAATCGATCTGATCCCGTGTCTATGACAGACATTCCGCAGTGTTCAGTCTGCTAGTTACAAGAAAGGGACATCACTGAAAACGTGCTTGTAAAACGATAGAACGGAAATCACTTACCTGTTACAGGTGTTATCAAAAGAAGCCGCTTGTTGGCCAATCTCCAGTCATGTCTCTTAAGCTGTTATTTCATTTCATTTTTTTCACTTTTTTTTTAACCGCTTGTCGACCAGCCGCCGCAGTTTTACTGGGCGAAACAACGTTACCTTACGTCGCTTCGCCTTTTGGCCACTAGGGGCGCGCGCCGCAGCGTGTGCACGGAGCTGATGCCAGTACCTGGTGGGCGCGATGACCTGCGATCGCTCGTGACCCATCTAACCCAGACACATACCGCCCAACCAAACCTGGACTACTTTCCAGAATAGTAAAGACCTGCAGGTCATTCTCTCTGTTCTACTCTGACCACCAGCTGCAGCCACTAAAAAATGTCCACCATTTTACCCAACCAACCACCCACCCAACCCAACCACCGACCATCCAATCCAACCACCTATCATCCAACCCAAGCACCTAGCATCCAACTCAACCACCTACCTTTCAACCCAATCATCTACCATCCAACCCAATCACCTATTATCTAATGCAACCAGCCACCCATCCAATCAAACAACCACCATCCAACCCACTCATCTAACCCAGCCACCTAGTATTCAGCACAACCAGCCACCCATCCATCCAAACCAAAAAAAAATCCAACCCAACAAGTCACCCATCCAACACAACTAACCACCTTCCAAGCCAAACACCCACCATTGAACCAGACCACCCAACAGGCCAACCTAACCACCTATCCAAACCTTCCACCCATCCATCCAAACCAAAAAAAAAAAACAATCCAACCCAACAAGTCACCCATCCAACACAACTAACCACCTTCCAACCCAAACACACACCATTGAACCAGACGACCCAACAGGCTAACCTAACCACCTATCCAAACCTTCCACCCACCCATCCAAACCAAACAACTACCAGCCAACTTACCCATCCAACCTAACCACCCACCAGCTAACCCACATTAGTGTGCACATGCACATTCCCCCCCTCACCCCCCCCCCCCCGCCCCCACACACACACACACACACACACACACTCACAGACAAAATGTTTCCTAACTGCACCACTCTGTATCTCGACATTCCTTGTACAACTACATGACCTCTTTATGTTACCCTCATTCAACAAATTTAGGGTTCATTTTTGCTAGTCGGACATTTTAGAGGGGCAATTGTGGGGGGAAACGGAGGGACAAAAGTTTTAGGGTCCAAAAAAAGGAAATTGGAAGCTGTGCTAGCGGAGTACAGAACATCCCGGGATTGAACTCGAATTTAAATAATTACACTGGCGGATGGCTTCAAAAAGGGAGACAAATGAATGCAGAGCAGAAAATTGGAAAAAGATTTATGTGTGTAATATTCAGATTTTCATGCAGGCGCCATCATCCCTCATTTATTACACCAACCACTTATATAGTATAACAACCACAATGGGGCTTTTAAGGTACCAATATAAGCCACAATAGAGATGAGGTAAGGTTCAGGCTGAACTCAGTTAGATTAATAGTTTAAAGATATGTAAACGTTCAATTTTTTTATTTTGTTTTAAAACAAACATGTCATACTTACCTTCTCAGTGCAGTTGGTTTGGCCGCCGATCCTCCTCTTCTGGGTCTCCCTCAGTGGCCCTCCTGGCTCCTAGTCTTCTCGAGTTCCCCGTCAGGAGAACTGATCTCCCTCGGCGCGCTCCCGTGTCCTGCTGCTCCGTCCACTGACAACAGACCGCAGGCCTCGGCTCCGCCCCCACAGCTCCTCCCCCGCGTCTCCCACATCATTGGATTTGATTGACAGCCAATGGCTGAGCAGCTATCAAGCTATCCAATCAGGACCTGAGACAGCGGCTGGAGCGGGTGTGCTCTTCCCCAGCGCAGGAACGATCGGGTTCAGGTAAGTGAAAGGGAGGCTCTGGGGGTCTGGGGGGGGGGGGGGGGGGATGGTGAACTACAAGAGGTTTTTCACCCTAATGCATAGAATGCAAACTGCGAGGGTTTACATCTCCTTCACTAGTCCTGCATTGTATGTGATGACGCCAAGGGGCCACCCACAGGGCGGAGCTTCAGGGAGAAGGAGAGAGCGCATGAATGAATGAATGACTTGTATAGTGCTACAAATGTGAACTGAATTGCCTCAAGGCATGGGAGTGGGGGGGGGGGGTAAGGTAAGTAATGTATCCACTCTATTGCCCCCCCCCCCCCCCCCCGAAGACTTAGCAAATGGTTAACCCTTGCAGTCTGGGTGGGGGAGGGGCAATGCAAGGGCACATTTTTCCTGGAGGTCAGCTTTAATGAAAGCTACAGGTTTAAAAAATGTATGTAGATGTATTTAATTATTTAAATAATTATATTGATTACTAATAATAAAAATAATTATAGTTATTATTATTATTATTTGAGGTACAGAAGAGGAAGTTCACTTGGAGCCTTTCGGTTTATATTCTGATTCCGACCCGATGCGGCTTCGTTGGGTTTCCTTTGATTTGTCCCCACAATGCAATCATCTTAATGAACTTTCACGGGTCGCGTCTCCGATGTCCTTAGGTTTGCTGTGAATTTGAATTATTTTTTGTTGATTTCAATGTGACTCCACAGCAGGCCGCGGTGAATAATCCTTTGATGGTGGTGTTCTCGGAGCTAACGCGTCGCCCCGCTGTAGATGCAAGAGGCTTAATGGGCCATAGGCATTGTCGGCGTCGGTGGGGCCGAGGGCGCCCCATAGTCAGAAGGACAAACTCAGTGGGCATTAATGTACATTGTTTTCGGTGACGTTATCCTCCCATAAGATGTACGGCGGGTCACTTTGCTCGATGGCGTGAAGGCCGTTCCTAGACGGAGCGCGCTATCTTTATTGACAATGACGGGTTTACAAACAGATGGGAACGTTGATGAAAACTGTTGACCGGGAAAAATGCTACGCGACTCATAACCTCTAATCACACATTCGATCTTGTTCCTAGGACGCCACCTAAGTCATAACTTACTTATGAAGGGGAACTGGTCAGCGAGCCGAAACTTTTAAAGGAATCTGCACTGAAGGGAAAGGAAAGCTGCCATTGCTGACCTCCTTTCGTGAATGCTAGTTGCCTGGCTGGCAGGAATCAGCAGCAGGGATGGCCAGATCTGTGTGGCTACACTCAGGAAACTGGGACCAGACTGTATATATTTATATACTGTATAAACACTTCCCATCAACGTGGCACATATGTACGGCTCTATGTAACCAGTTTTCTGTGCTGAGAGCGCGCGCCCTGCGTGCTCCCGCCACAGTCACCGGCGGGGACCAGAAAGCTGCTGATGCATATTTGCAAACAGGAGCTTTCCGATCATGTGACCGCCATGACAGCCAATTACAGCAGTCACACGACCTTCAATCGGGGCCTTTTCCTGGCCATATAACTCCGGTCCAATCACTGTCCACGTTAGGCCTGGGGAAGGAGCGTAGCTCCGCAAACGCGTGTCGCCTATTCGTCCATCCACTCCAGCAGTGACGTCATTCCCCTGGTCGTTCGGTGTGCGTTCCATCGACCGGCAGTGTCAGCAGTGTATGTTCCAGCTTGCTCTACTGAATACCACCGTCCTCCAGTTCACAGAAGGAATCCACTCCATGGATGTTTGGCAGTTTCTTGTTTATTGCTAGTGTACTTTTGTGAATACCAAATTTTACGTTTTTATCAAAGTACTCTTTTAATACTTGCACTTAGAGTGGTGCCTCTGTTTCCATTTCCAGCAGTCACGTGACCTGAATGCCCGCCTCCACCTCCCAGCATTTAGAAGCTTTTAGAGGGCTAGGAGGCGGTGGCGGTGGCAGGAAAGGGTAAAAAGTACGTTTTATTTACAGTGAAGCCAAAATCCATCCAAACACCACCAAGCGGAAAACACAGCAAACGTGAAGATGCAAGTGAACCGTAACCCAAAGACAAAATACCGAACATGATATTGTAACTATAATACAATATATACAAAATGGGGAACACAGATCACAGGGTAAAACTACAGCTGCAGATGCAAGGAAGGGGCAACCAGGACTGAAATAATGGAATAAGGGACAAGAGCAAGATCAGGAGCAGGCAGGAATCAGGTTCAGGATTAAATATCAAAAAGAATCTGGCTAGCAGAGCACAACCGGATACAGGTACAGGGCAGGAGGAGGCAAAGCAAAACACCGTCGCAGGACACACTATTAGAAGAGGGGCTAAATACCCTCCCGGCAGCCAGCACCAGGT
The DNA here is from genome assembly GCF_037356315.1 of Lithobates pipiens. NCBI lineage: Eukaryota > Metazoa > Chordata > Amphibia > Anura > Ranidae > Lithobates > Lithobates pipiens. Next base: position 2,303,250 of record NW_027507750.1, on the reverse strand, counting down.
GGAGACTGTGACAGACCTAGCCGGGACAAAGGCTTATGGAGGGGGCTGAATACAAGCCTCTTGCCTTGCAATTATGGGCCCTCGCATTTGGGGGAACGATGCTCTATGCCTTGGGACCCCTGAGGTGATGTTACTTGGATTCAGGTCCATGTCCCCCCCCAAGACACACAGACTCTGGATATGTATATGCCATATTAGCAATAGATTGAATCCCACTGCTGCCATCAATGTGACGGATCCTATCCCCCACACTCCGCTTGAGTGCTTCCGTCAGTATACCGCTTCCCAAGTCCTGAAACACAAGTCCAATGGATCTGGCTATAGGAACCAAGAACTAGACAACACCAGTCTTGGAGTACATCAGGAATAGCCTTTTATTTGATATCTCACACAAATATATACAGCAGAATGACTAAAACCTAACCTAATTAGCATGAGCTAATTCTCTAATCATTGACCCAGACTAGTTGACTGAGAGATAAGACTTTCCAGGGTAAGACTTTACGTCTCCTAGATCACTGACTGACTATTCAATACACATTACCATAAACATCAACACAGGGTTAATTAGCACAAACAACAATGTGTGGAATATTCTTACAAGCCAGACTAGACTCATTTACACAACAGACAGGTGGTTGGAGTTCATGACATTAGCATCTAACAGTTCAGGATTAAATATCAAAAAGAATCTGGCTAGCAGAGCAGAACCGGATACAGGTACAGGGCAGGAGGAGGCAAAGCAAAACACCGTCGCAGGACACACTATTAGAAGAGGGGCTAAATACCCTCCCGGCAGCCAGCACCAGGTGGAGACTGTGAAAGACCTAGCCGGGACAGAGGCTTATGGAGGGGACTGAATACAAGCCTCTTGCCTTGCGATTATGGGCCCTGGCATCTGCGGGAACGGTGCTCTTTGTGAGCTGTATGCCTGGAGACCCCTGAGGTGGGGTTACTAGGATTCAGGTCCATGCCGCTCCCCAAGACACACAGACTCTGGATAGGTGTATGCCATATTAGCAATAGACTGAATCACACTGTTGGGACACAAACTGTTAGATGCTAATGTCATGAACTCCAGCCACCTGTCTGTTGTATAAATGAGTCTAGTCTGGCTTGTAAGAATATTCCACACATTGTTGTTTGTGCTAATTAACCCTGTGTTGATGTTTATGGTAATGTGTATTGAATAGTCAGTGAGCTAGGAGACGTAAAGTCTTACCCTGAAAAGTCTTATCTCTCAGTCAACTAGTCTGGGTCAATGATTAGAGAATTAGCTCATGCTAATTAGGTTAGGTTTTAGTCATCTTCCTGTATATATTTGTGTGAGATCTCAAATAAAAGACTATTCCTGATGTCCTCCAAGACTGGTGTTGTCTAGTTCTTGGGGGTTCCTATAGCCAGATCCATTGGACTCCTGTCCCCGGACTTGGGAAGCGATATACTTATGGAAGCACTCAAGCGGAGTGTGGGGGATAGGATCCGTCACATTGGTGGCAGCAGTGGGATTCAGTCTATTGCTAATATGGCATATACATATCCAGAGTCTGTGTGTCTTGGGGGGGGGCATGGACCTGTATCCAAGTAACATCACCTCAGGGGTCCCCAGCCATACAGAGCACCGTTCCCCCAAAATGTCAGGGCCCATAATCACAAGGCAAGAGGCTCGCATTCAGTCCTCTCCAACAGCCTCTGTCCCGACTAGGTCTGTCACAGAGACACATTACTGGGATCTGCTGGCTGCTGGACACCCGCTGGTGAACACAGGAACTACAACCCTATACTTGGTAGGGCAAATTTTTTGGGAATCCTCACCCTTCACAGGGTTTAATATAATTGGTAGGGAGAGCTTTTGGGAATCCTCGCCCATGACAGGGTATAATACAATTGGTAGGACATGCTTTTTTGGGAATCTTCACCCATTAGAAAGCTTAGTATAATTGGTAGGGCAAGTTTTTGGGAATCCTCACCCACCTCAGTGTTTATTATAATTGGTAGGGCAAGTTTTTGGGAATCCTCACCCATCTCAGTGTTTATTATAATTGGTAGGGCAAGTTTTTGGGGAATCCTCACCCATCACAGTGTTTATTATAATTGGTAGGGTAAGTTTTTGGGAATCCTCACCCATCTCAGTGTTTATTATAATTGGTAGGGCAAGTTTTTGGGAATCCTCACCCATCACAGTGTTTATTATAATTGGTAGGGCAAGTTTTTGGGGAATCCTCACCCACCACAGTGTTTATTATAATTGGTAGGGTAAGTTTTTGGGGAATCCTCACCCATCTCAGTGTTTATTATAATTGGTAGGGCAAGTTTTTGGGGAATCCTCACCCATCACAGTGTTTATTATAATTGGTAGGGCAAGTTTTTGGGAATCCTCACCCATCTCAGTGTTTATTATAATTGGTAGGGTAAGTTTTTGGGAATCCTCACCCATCTCAGTGTTTATTATAATTGGTAGGGCAAGTTTTTGGGAATCCTCACCCATCTCAGTGTTTATTATAATTGGTAGGGCAAGTTTTTGGGGAATCCTCACCCATCTCAGTGTTTATTATAATTGGTAGGGCAAGTTTTTGGGGAATCCTCATCCATCACAGTGTTTATTATAATTGGTAGGGCAAGTTTTTGGGAATCCTCACCCATCTCAGTGTTTATTATAATTGGTAGGGCAAGTTTTTGGGGAATCCTCACCCATCACAGTGTTTATTATAATTGGTAGGGTAAGTTTTTGGGAATCCTCACCCATCTCAGTGTTTATTATAATTGGTAGGGCAAGTTTTTTGGGAATCCTCACCCATCTCAGTGTTTATTATAATTGGTAGGGCAAGTTTTTGGGAATCTTCACCCATCACAGTGTTTATTATAATTGGTAGGGCAAGTTTTTGGGGAATCCTCACCCATCTCAGTGTTTATTATAATTGGTAGGGCAAGTTTTTGGGAATCTTCACCCATCACAGTGTTTATTATAATTGGTAGGGCAAGTTTTTGGGGAATCCTCACCCATCACAGTGTTTATTATAATTGGTAGGGCAAGTTTTTGGGAATCCTCACCCACCACAGTGTTTATTATAATTGGTAGGGTAAGTTTTCGAGAATCCTCACCCACCACAGGGACGTAATATCATTGATAGGACGAGCTTTTGGGAATCCTCATGATGGTGGGAACTGAGTACCCTTGAAACCTGCACTATAAAAGTGATTCCTATATCATCACCTTTCTGATTCCATCTATGTCTACCCCGGATAATATGTTACTGCCGCACATTGATCAGGTCTTTGTTCAGATATAATGCAATGCTTTGTAGACTTGGGATCATCTTGAAGAGGACAGAGTCGGCCATCGTTGGCTCTCAGACAGAAGGACAAGCCATTTTTACCTTTAAACACCTCTGGAGACGCGGTGTGTTCCTGAGAAATCAATAGAGATGTGTTAAGTGGCTGTTTGGAGCTCAGCCACGGAAGCTGAGTGACTTCACTTGGTGAGAAGTGTACACATAAATCTCAGGTGGAGCGTATTTCACCAGCCAGAACCTTCCGGCAGACGCGGGGTTAATCGTTTTTTTTTTTTTGTTTTTTTTTTAATCTCTGCCCAGAGAGTGATATAAAAAAAAAAAAAGAATCCCAACCTCACCTCCACTAATAATAGTACTTAAGCCCGATGCCCTATCCTGCCTCCGGCCGTCCCCTGACTCTGGCGAAATGGTCCTCTCGCTACAAGAGGTATCATCTTCCATACTTGTCTGTAATTTGGCGTGGAGACAGCACATTACGTCCTCGCTTCCCTCTGTCTCCCTATTATTTTAACTGCCAACTTTTACAGCTGGTAGTGGGTGCAACAAAGTGCCCCCTATCTATAGAAGGAGATAGAAAAACACAAAGACATTTCAAAGTGGGAGAGAAAGAAACAAAATAACACGCTGTGCGATCCTTCATCCATCCTTCACCTTCTAGAAGAAATAAGAAAACAAAATCGCCACATTTTATGACAAATATTGATGAGCTGAACACCCCCCCCCCGGTTTGGTTTGCACCAGAACATACCAAACAAGCAAAAAATTCAGAAGAACACACAAACCCTGTTAAAGTCTATGGGACAAGAACATGAAAAATCAAAAGTGCTAATTTTAAAGGCTTATATGCAAGTTATTGTCATAAAAAGTGTTTGGGGACCCGCCTCCTGCCCCGGGGGAGTGTTTGGGGGCCCGGGTCCTGCCCCAGGGGAGTGTTTGGGGGCCCGGGTCCTGCCCCAGGGGAGTGTTTGGGGGCCCGGGTCCTGCCCCAGGGGAGTGTTTGGGGACCCGGGTCCTGCCCCAAGGGAGTGTTTGGGGACCCGGGTCCTGCCCCGGGGGAGTGTTTGGGGGCCCGGGTCCTGCCCCAAGGGAGTGTTTGGGGACCCGGGTCCTGCCCCGGGGGAGTGTTTGGGGGCCCGGGTCCTGCCCCAGGGGAGTGTTTGGGGACCCGGGTCCTGCCCCAAGGGAGTGTTTGGGGACCCGGGTCCTGCCCCGGGGGAGTGTTTGGGGGCCCGGGTCCTGCCCCAGGGAAGTGTTTGGGGGCCCGGGTCCTGCCCCAGGGGAGTGTTTGGGGACCCGGGTCCTGCCCCAGGGGATTGTTTGGGGACCTGGGTCCTGCCCCAGGGGATTGTTTGGGGACCCGGGTCCTGCCCCGGGGGAGTGTTTGGGAACCCGGGTCCTGCCCCAGGGGAGTGTTTGGGGACCCAGGTCCTGCCCCAGGGGAGTGTTTGGGGACCCGGGTCCTGCCCCAGGGGAGTGTTTTGGGGACCTGGGTCCTCCCCCAGGGGATTGTTTGGGGACCCGGGTCCTGCCCCAGGGGACATGGATCAATGCAAAAGAAAAGTTTTAGAAACGGCTGTTTTTTCGGGAGCAGTGATTTTTATAATGCTTAAAGTGAAACAATAAAATGAAATATTCCTAAATATCGTACCTGGGGGGTGTCTATAGTATGCCTGCAAAGTGGCGCATTTTTCCCGTGTTTAGAACAATACTGTAGCAAAATTACATTTCTAAAGGAAAAATTGGCATTTAAAACTGCTCGCGGCTGTAATGAATTGTCAGGACTCGGCAATATAGTTAAAACTCATTGAAAAAAATGGCACCCCCGCCCCAGTCCATTACCAGGCCCTTTGGGTCTGGTATGAATATTAAGGGGAACCAAAATTTAAAAAAAAATTGCGTGGGGGTCCCCCTAAATTCCATAAAAGGCCCTTCAATTCTGATATAGAAATTAATGGGAACCCTGTGCCAAATGTAAAAAAAAAATGGCGTAGGGCCCCCCCCCCCCCAAAATCCATACCAGACCCTTATCCGAGCAGGCAACCTGGCAGGCCACAGGAAAATAGGTGGGGACAAGAGAGCGCCCCTACCCCCTCCTGAACCGTACCAGGTCACATGCCCTCAACATGGGGAGGGTGCTTTGGAGTAGCCCCCCCAAAGCACCTTGCCTCATCCCCACAAACCTCACCCGGTGGTTGTGGGGATCTGTAGGTGGGGGGCTTATCGGAATCTGGAAGCCCCCTTTAACAAGGGGACCCCCCGACCCAGCCCACCCTATGTGAATTGGTAACAGGGTACATTGTACCCCTACCATTTCACAAAAAACTGTCAAAAATTGTAAAAATTACAAGAGACAGCTTGGGAGGACAAGCCCTTTATTAAAAAATAAAAAAAATAAAATGTCCAGCGATGTAAATTCACGCCGCTTGAGGGATCGAAAATAAGCAACAAAAATGGAAGATTTTACAATACATGGCCCTGTTTATTGACCCCCTCAATGCCTCAACGTCGGTCTATACTTTTAGCAGAAAAACAGCCCCAAAGCATCATGTTCCCACCTCTGTGTGTGACTGTAGGGATGGTGTTCATGTTCCCACCTCTGTGTGTGACTGTAGGGATGGGGTTCATGTTCCCACCTCCGAGTGTGACTGTAGGGATGGTGTTCATGTTCCCACCTCCGTGTGTGACTGTAGGGATGGTGTTCATGTTCCCACCTCCGTGTGTGACTGTAGGGATGGTGTTCATGTTCCCACCTCCGTGTGTGACTGTAGGGATGGTGTTCATGTTCCCACCTCCGTGTGTGACTGTAGGGATGGTGTTCATGTTCCCACCTCCGTGTGTGACTGTAGGGATGGTGTTCATGTTCCCACCTCCGTGTGTGACTGTAGGGATGGTGTTCATGTTCCCACCTCCGTGTGTGACTGTAGGGATGGTGTTCATGTTCCCACCTCCGTGTGTGACTGTAGGGATGGTGTTCATGTTCCCACCTCCGTGTGTGACTGTAGGGATGGTGTTCATGTTCCCACCTCCGTGTGTGACTGTAGGGATGGTGTTCATGTTCCCACCTCCGTGTGTGACTGTAGGGATGGTGTTCATGTTCCCACCTCCATGGGTTACAAAAGGTGATTTAGGGAATTTGTGTTGGGAGGGGGAAGAGGACTTGTGCTAGAAGAGGTGATATGGTAGAGGGTGTGTGTGCTAGGAGGGGAAATGTTCTTGGTGGGGGGGGGGAAAGGGGGGTTGCACTTCTAGTAGGGGTGATTGCAGGGTATCTGTGCTAGGAGGGGAACTTTGTGGGGGGTGGGGGGTTGCTAGGAGGTGGGATAGGAAGGGTATTGTGCTAGGGGGAGTGATTCATTTGGGGGGGGGGATTGTGCTGGGGGGTAGGGGATTTATGCTGGGGGAGATCAGAGGTTTTGAGCAGGGAAGGGGATGGGGGAGGCAAAGATGTGTGCTTGGAAGGGCAATATCAGCAGGGGGGCAGATTTATCCTGGGAGGAAGGGGAATTTATGCTTAGGGGTAAGCATGTTGATTTGTGCATTAGTGATTATTGGGGGGAAATTCGAACTCATAATGCTCACGCATCTTGGGGAGGGGGGGGGGGGCAGTTTGCATGTTCGCCCTGGGCTCTAGGGGGCCTTGTCCCACCATGGGAGGCAATACATGTCAGTGAACATTACAACACTTGTTAAGGCACATGATCAATATGCACATGCAGAGGAGTGAATGGTCCCGACCCGCTCTTCTTTTTCGGTAATCATTACAGTTTACGGGACTCAGGCTCCTTATTTATCACACAACCTTTCCTCACATTGCTCATCTACATTATTATTGTACAGCCTGCCGAGATCAAACAATCTGCTTCTGGTGTCTGATCCCTGCTAAAAATCTTGTTGTTAAAATGTAACTGTTCATTAAAGTAATGATTTATAACTTTTACTATACTAACTTCATGATGAAATAAGAAAACATATTCAATTCTTTTTTTTTTTTTTTTTTTTTTTTTTTACAAGGGACCCTGTGAAGATAAAAAAATATAAAAGTAGATGGCTGTCAACCTAATCCTGACTTTACCATGAAACGTCTATGGTCCTTGGCTGATTCCCACTTCACCATGAATGGTCCATGGTCCTTGGCTAATTCAGACTTCACCATGAATGGTCCATGGTCCTTGGCTAATTCAGACTTCACCATGAATGGTCCATGGTCCTTCACTGATTCCCACTTTACCATGAAAGGTCTGTGGTACTTGACTGATTCAGACTTCACAATGAAAGGTGTATGATCCTTGGCCAAATCAGACTTTACCACAAAAGATCTGTGGTCCTTGACTGATTCCCACTTTACCACAAAAGATCTGTGGTCCTTGACTGATTCCCACTTTACCACAAAAGATCTGTGGTCCTTGACTGATTCCCACTTTACCACAAAAGATCTGTGGTCCTTGACTGATTCCCACTTCACAATGAAAGATCTATGGTCCTTGACTGATTCCCACTTCACCATGAATGGTCCATGGTCCTTCACTGATTCCCACTTTACCATGAAAGGTCTGTGGTACTTGGCTGATTCAGACTTCACCTTGAAAGATCTATGGTTCTTGGCTGATTCAGACTTCACCATGAAAGATCTATGGTTCTTGACTGATTCCCACTTCACCATGAAAGGTCTGTGGTCCTTGACTGATTCCCACTTCACCATGAATGGTCAATGGTCCTTGACTGATTCCCACTTCACCATGAAAGATCTGTGGTCCTTGACTGATTCCCACTTCACCATGAAAGATCTATGGTTCTTGACTGATTCCCACTTCACCATGAAAGATCTATGGTTCTTGGCCGATTCCCACTTCACCATGAATGGTCCATGGTCCTTGACTGATTCCCACTTCACCATGAATGGTCCATGGTCCTTGACTGATTCCCCCTTTACCATGAATGGTCCATGGTCCTTCACTGATTCCCACTTCACCATGAATGGTCCATGGTCCTTCACTGATTCCCACTTTACAATGAAAGGTCTGTGGTACTTGGCTGATTCAGACTTCACCATGAAATGTTATGGTCCTTGGCTGACTAAGACTTCACTAAGAATGGCCTTTGGTCCTTGGCTAATTCAGACTTCACTATAAAAGATCTATGGTCCTTCTATAATCCTTGATCGATTCAGACTTCTCCGTAAGAGAGTTATGCTCCTTGGCTGATTCAGACTTCACCATGTGAAGTCTATGGTCTATGGTTGTGGTAATGTGAAAATTCTTCCCTTACCACCACCTTCCAAGAGACAAATGTAATCCTCATCCTTTAGAGCACCTTTATCTCATGGATGCAATGTTTGTAGTACAATGTGAAATGAGGGTTCTCGATGTGTCACTCATATGAGATGGATGGGGAAGGGAAGTCTTCAGTATTGGGAATGGTTTGAAGGAGGTGGAAGGTTTTAGGTTTATTCTTCACCTAGACCAGTGATTCTCAACCAGGGTTCCTCCAGAGGTTGTAGGGGTTCCTTCAGCATTGGGCAATTTCTGCCTCTCAGATAAGTTCCCACCGACACCATTGACCTTTTTAGCTACCTGTACGGAGGTAATTCTTCCCAATGAGCACAAGTGTAAGGACCATTCTTCCCAATGAGCACAAGTGTGAGAACCATTCTTCCCAATAACCACAAGTGTAAGGACCATTCTTCCCAATGACCACAAGTGTGAGGACCATTCTTCCCAATAACCACAAGTGTGAGGACCATTCTTCCCAATAACCACAAGTGTGAGGACCATTCTTCCCAATAACCACAAGTGTAAGGACCATTCTTCCCAATGACCACAAGTGTAAGGACCATTCTTCCCAATGACCACAAGTGTAAGGACCATTCTTCCCAATGACCACAAGTGTGAGGACCATTCTTCCCCATGACCACAAGTGTGAGGACCATTCTTCCCAATGATCACAAGTGTAAGGACCATTCTTCCCAATGACCACAAGTGTAAGGACCATTCTTCCCAATGACCACAAGTGTAAGGACCATTCTTCCTAATGACCACAAGTGTAAGGACCATTCTTCCCAATGACCACAAGTGTAAGGACCATTCTTCCCAATGACCACAAGTGTAAGGACCATTCTTCCCACTGACCACAAGTGTAAGGACCATTCTTCCTAATGACCACAAGTGTAAGGACCATTCTTCCCAATGACCACAAGTGTAAGGACCATTCTTCCTAATGACCACAAGTGTAAGGACCATTCTTCCCAATGACCACAAGTGTAAGGACCGTTCTTCCCAATGACCACAAGTGTGAGGACCGTTCTTCCCAATGACCACAAGTGTGAGGACCATTCTTCCCAATGACCACAAGTGTAAGGACCATTCTTCCCAATGACCACAAGTGTAAGGACCATTCTTCCTAATGACCACAAGTGTAAGGACCATTCTTCCCAATGACCACAAGTGTAAGGACCATTCTTCCTAATGACCACAAGTGTAAGGACCATTCTTCCCAATGACCACAAGTGTAAGGACCGTTCTTCCCAATGACCACAAGTGTGAGGACCATTCTTCCCAATGACCACAAGTGTAAGGACCATTCTTCCCAATGACCACAAGTGTAAGGACCATTCTTCCCAATGACCACAAGTGTAAGGACCATTCTTCCTAATGACCACAAGTGTAAGGACCATTCTTCCCAATGACCACAAGTGTAAGGACCATTCTTCCTAATGACCACAAGTGTAAGGACCATTCTTCCCAATGACCACAAGTGTGAGGACCATTCTTCCCAATGACCACAAGTGTAAGGACCATTCTTCCCAATGACCACAAGTGTAAGGACCATTCTTCCCAATGACCACAAGTGTAAGGACCATTCTTCCCAATGACCACAAGTGTAAGGACCATTCTTCCCAATGACCACAAGTGTAAGGACCATTCTTCCTAATGACCACAAGTGTAAGGACCATTCTTCCTAATGACCACAAGTGTAAGGACCATTCTTCCCAATGACCACAAGTGTAAGGACCATTCTTCCCAATGACCACAAGTGTGAGGACCATTCTTCCCAATGACCACAAGTGTAAGGACCATTCTTCCCAATGACCACAAGTGTAAGGACCATTCTTCCCAATGACCACAAGTGTGAGGACCATTCTTCCCAATGACCACAAGTGTAAGGACCATTCTTCCTAATGACCACAAGTGTAAGGACCATTCTTCCCAATGACCACAAGTGTAAGGACCATTCTTCCTAATGACCACAAGTGTGAGGACCATTCTTCCCAGTGACCACAAGTGTAAGGACCATTCTTCCCAATCACCACAAGTGTGAGGACCATTCTTCCCAATGACCACAAGTGTAAGGACCATTCTTCCCAGTGACCACAAGTGTAAGGACCATTCTTCCCAATGACCACAAGTGTAAGGACCATTCTTCCCAATAACCATCACACTAATGTATCATGAGTTGTAGATTTCAAATTTTTAGCAGGGGGTTCCCCCCGAGACCGGAGAACTATTTCAAGGGTTCCTCCATGTTGAAAAGGTTGAGAAAGGCTGCTCTAGAGAGACCGTTGTATCAGGAATATAACTCGGAGATACAACTTTTCTTTGTCTGTGAAATGGGAACTTTTTTTTATCAGAAGTTGAAGAAGTGGCGGGAGGAATACAGACGTTTATACCTTGTATACCTCTGTCATAGATAACAGAAGGTAGCGGGAGAAGTGTATACAGAGGACGAGTCATGCACTTTACGGCTTTATGTGAAATATGGTGGAAGATAAGCTCGGTAGAATGTTACCTGACGGACATCATAAATCTGATGGAAGGAGCCGCCATACCTGTGTGCAGCACAGAGGAACATAATGCAAGATCCATCCAGAAAATATGTTGATTCTTCGTATTATTTGTACTTAAAGCGGGATCCCGAGAAGATATAAAATCGGCACATTACTAAAGCTCTGTATTCTGTAATACATCATTAAATCTGATTTCTTCCTAATGCAAACAGCATACAGTATCTGACAAAAGTAAGTACACCCCTCAGTCACATTTGTGTAAATCTTTTCTTCTCTCTTTTCATGTGACAACACTGAAGAAATGACACTTGTCTACAATGTAAAGTAGTGAGTGTACAGCTTGTATAACAGTGTAAATTTCCTGTCCCCTCAAAATAACTCAACACACAGCCATTAATGTCTAAACTGCTGGCAACAAAAGTCAGTACACCCCTAAGTGAAAATCTCCAAATTGGGCCCAAAGTGTCAATATTTTGTGTGGCCGCCATTATTTTCCAGCACTGCCTTCACCCTCTTGGGCATGGAGGTCACCAGAGCTTTACAGGTCACCACTGGAGTCCTCTTCCCCTCCCCCATGATGACATCATGGGGCTGGTGGGTGTTGGAGACCTTGCACTCCTCCACCTTCCGTTTGAGGATGCCCCACAGATGATCAATAGGGTTTAGGTCTGGAGACATGCTACGGACACTACTTTACATTGTAGCAAAGTGTAATTTCTTCAGTGTTGTCACATCAAAAGAAAATATTTACAAAAACGTGACTGAGGGGTGTACTCACTTTTGTGAGATACTGTAAGTACCTGAACCCGGCATCAGTCTCTTGTACAGCAGAGCTCAGAGTGGAAAAGGGAAAAAAAAAACAGCACAAGGAATCAGTTCAGCTGTCTGAGAAGAGGAGAGAGCAGGATGACAAAGAGATCATCAGTCTGCTGCTTCTCCTTTCACTGTCCAGTCACAGGCTATCAATTCCTGTGATACTGTAAGCCCTTGTACAGTGGGGTAAGTGCTGATTGTCTCCCCCGCAGATGGTGTAAGTTTTGCCCACTTACATAGAAATGAAGGGTCTATAATTTTTATCATAGGTGTATTTTATATGATAGAGACAGAAGATCAACCAAAAATCCAGAAAACACACAATACAAATGTTATAAATGGAGTTCAATGAGTAAAATAAGTATTTGATCCCCTTAGTAGTTGGTGGAGAAACCCTTGTTGGTGATCACAGAGGTCAGACGTTTCTTGGAGGTGGTGATGAGGTTTGCACAGGAGGGGTTTTGCTCCTCTCTTCTCTACAGATCTTCTCTAAATCCTGAAGGTTTCTTGGCAACTCGAAGTTTCAGCTCCCTCCATACATTTTCTATAGGATTAAGGTCTGGAGACTGGCTCTAGAACCTTAGTGTTCTTCTTGAGCCACTCCTTTGTTGCCTTGGTGGTATGTTTTGAGTCGTTGTTTGGCTGGAAGACCCATCCATGACCCATCTTCAGTGTTCTGGCTGAGGGAAGGAAAAAAAAACCTCACCATCATGGGGAAGACCAAAGATCTGTCAGAGGACGTCGGGGAGAAGATTGGAGACCTGCACAAGGCTGGAATGGGCTACAAGACCATCAGCAAGAAGCTTGGTGAGAAGGAATTTACAGTAAAACCTTGAATTGCGGCATAATTTGTTCCGGAAACAAAGCACTTGTATATCAAAGCACTTGTATATCAAAGCAAGTTTCCTCATAAGAAATTAATGGAAACTCAGATGATTCGTCCCACAACCATTTATTCATAAATCCTTCAGTTTATAGTCCATATATAAAAAGATTATAGAAATACGATTAGTTGTGTTACCATAAAATGTTCATCCACAAATGGAGGCCTCCACAAGGGCATTAGAAGCAAAATCCAGAAGAAGCTCCAGGGTATAAAAGAGAAGAGAGGATGCCTCTAAGTGTAGAAAAATGGTTACTTTTAATGGAGGTCCAACATTTAGCAACTCACATGGTTGATGATTAGAAGAGGCTCATCTAAGAATGGAGACATCTGGGGTAAAGCTGTCCACATAGACCATCCCCCGCACCTCCGGCTCTCTCCGCTGTCAGTCTGTAATCATACCCTGCAGTAGAGCGATCTGAAAGGGAGGCTTGAATCTCTCGTGGAACACAGCATGGAAGAGATGATGTTGATGGTGGTGCGGGGGATGGTCTATGTGGACAACTTTACCCCAGATGTCTGCATACTTAGATGAGCCTCTTTTAATCATCAACCTTGTGAGTTGCTAAATGTTGGACCTCCATTAAATGTAACCATATTGCTACACTTAGAGGGTATTTGTACTGGGGGTGATTTGGAGGTTATTTGTACCTGGGGATGATTAGGGGGGTATTTGTACTGGGAGGGTGGTTTGGGGGTATTTGCACTGGGAGGGTGATTTGGGTGTATTTGTACTGGGGGGTGATTTGGGGGTATTTGTACTGGGGGGATTTGGGGGGATTTGTACTGGAGGGGATTTGGGGGTATTTGTTCTGGGGGGATTTGGGTGGTATTTCTACTGGGGGGGGTAATTTTGGGGGTATTTGTACTGGGAGGGTGATTTGGGGGTATTTGTACTGGGAGGGTGATTTGGGGGTATTTGTACTGGGGGGGGTGATTTGGGGGTATTTGTACTGGGGGGTGATTTGGGGGGTATTTATACTGTCCTGCCATTTTCGGGTACCCCAGGAAATGAGATGGGCTGTCAGTACAACGTGATTTGTGGATTGTCACCAATATTCACTGATTTGGGGGGTTTGCACCAAAGAAATGGAGCAGAATACATTTTGGTCGAAATTTATGAAGAAAGATGATTTATTTTATAACGTAAAACTGTTGCCCTTTTTTGATTCATTTAGTAGAAAACACCCCCCCCCCCTCCCTCCCCGTGGTGATTAAATACCACCAAAATAAATCTCTATTTGTGTGAAGAAAATGATAAAATTGTCCTGTGTACAGTGCTATATAACCGAGTAATTGTCATTCAAAGTATGATGGCGTCGAAAGCTTAGAATTGTCCTGGGCAAGAAGGGGGGTGCATGTGGCCGGTATTGGGGGGTTAAATGCAGCATAAAAAAATCAGGTCTCCATCCCTCTCAGACAGGGCTGTGCTGTCCGGCAGAGCTGTGTAAATACCAGAACCGGATGGACAGAAATACATATATATCCTTTTGTAGATCAGATCCCACATAAGTGTTTTTGTATGTGAATATTGAATCGTTTGGAATTCAGCCTTCTAGGAATGGAGGATCTCAGATGTTCATGGCGAGGCGCTAAGAGCAGGATGTGCCTCCTAAACACGATCTGATTGGATTCTGTTGTTTTCTCGGATGCCGAGACGAGGAATTCCTCATCATCCTAAGAAAACGCTGAGCAGGAAAAATTGGAGATTTGGTTTTCCAGAGCGGCGATTGTACATTTATCTCTCCCGAAACTCCAGCTTGGGAGGAAACAATAGAATTGCCTTCACCTTCATACAACACGACTCTCCGGCTGATCTCCACCGATCTCCCAGAACACCAAACCAAGAGTCACATCCGAATGGTGGTGGAATGTTAAGACCATCACCCAAAACCCCGCCCCCCCCCAAAAAAAACACCCCAATATGTTTGCCTTGCTCTCCCTCTATTCTGCTGATTCTTGAGGTCATTATACGCTAAGTAGAACCTTCACCGGTTTCCAAGATGATCAGTAAAACGAGTCAACCATCTATTGAATTAGGTGCCCAATCTGTCAGTTGTCACCCCACATGTTCACCACACAATACGATGACGGCTCTCTTCCAATCATGAAGCACAATATCGCCTCAGATTGTGGTACAAATCATTATTTAGGTCCTTAAAATCTACTGAAAGTGCCACCATAACCAAGAGGAACCGAGGCGTTGTATGTGTAGCACCCTCCTGGTTAGGTTGCTAGGCAAATTACGTTTTTTGGCTCCTCTGTAATCGGCGGGGCTGTCAATTGCTTCTGGCTGCTCTAAGTCATCTGACAGACTTTCGGTTTGATTGCTCTCCCCTGCCTTCCAGAGGCTTCTAGAACATAGAGAGCTGAGCAAGTAAAATTGCAGCTTGAATATTTACTCTGCTCCAGCCAACCCCATGAGGAGGAGTGCCCAGAAGGTGGTTGGAGAGGTACATTAATAGTCTGGGATTTGGAGCAGCTCGGTTCATAAGACTGGTCCATCCATTAAGATTCCATCACTGAGAGGGGTAAAGGAGTTGGGGAAGGGTTGGAGGGACAAAGTCACCCTTCAAGAGATATATCTAGTTCTTCAAAGCTGCAGCATGGCGCCCCCCATCGCCCACAATGCCGGCCTGTGTGGTTTTGGGTTTAGGTACTGTAGGAGGTAGGCAAATTTCATTTTTATGGCTCCTCTGTAATCAGTGTGGCAGTTGATTGCTTCTGGCTGCTCTGGGTCTCACAGGCTGTGGGTTAGATTGCTCTTCCCTGCCTTTCAGAGGCTACTGGAACATAAAAGGCAAATCTCAGCCTCAATATTTATTGTGCCCCAGCCAATTCCTGATAGTCTGGGAATTGGAGCAGCTTGGTTTATAAGACTGGCCCATCCATTAAGATTCCACCATAGAATGGGGTAAAGGGGTTGGGGAAGGGTTGGAGGGACAAAGTCACCCTTTGTGAGATATATAGTTCTTCAAAGCTGCAGCATGGAGCCCCCCATCACCCACAAGACTGATGTTTGTGGTTTTGGGTTTAGGTACGCTAGGATTTCGTCAAATTTAGTCTTTTTTTGGCTCCTCTGTAATCAGTGGGGCAGTTGATTGCTTCTGGTGGCTCTGTGTCTCCTCCCTGCCTTCCAGAGGCTTCTGGAACATAGAGGGCCCAGCAAGGCAAATCTCAGCCTCAATATTTATTATGCTCCAGCCAATCCCCTGAGGAGGCGTGCCCAGAAGGTGGTTGGAGAGGCGCATTAATAGTTTGGGAATTGGAGCAGCTCGGTTTATAAGACTGGCCCATCCATTAAGATTCCACCATGGAGAGGGGTAAAGGAGTTGGGGAAGGGTTGGAAGGTTAAAGTCACCACTCATAAGAGATATAGTTCTTCAATGGTGAAGCATGGAGTCCCCCATCACCCACAAGACAGGGATTTTTAGTTTTGGGATTAGGTGTGCTAGGAGGTAGGCACATTTAGTTTTTCTGGCTCCTCTGTAATCAGTGGGGCAGTTGATTGCTTCTGGCTGCTCCGGGTCTCACAGGCTGCAGGTTTGATTGCTCTCCCCTGCCTTTCAGAGGCTACTGGAACATAGAAAGTCAAGAGCAAGGCAAATAGCCTGAATATTGTGCCCCAGCCAATCCCTGAGGAGACATTCCCAGAAGGTGGTTGGAGAGGCACATTAATAGTCTGGGAATTGGAGCAGCTCGGTTTATAAGACTGGCTCATCCATTAAGATTCCACCATGGAGAGGGATAAAGGGGTTGGGGAAGGGTTGGAGGGGTAAAGTCACCACTCATAAGAAATATAGTTCTTCAATGGTGAGGCATGGAGCCCCCCATCACCCACAAGGCCGGCGTTTGTGGTTTTGGGTTTAGGTACGCTAGGATTTAGTCAAATTTTGTTTTCTTTTTCTGGCTCCTCTGTAATCAGTGGGGCAGTTGATTGATTCTGAAAGCTCTGGGTCTCCCCCCTGCCTTCCAGAGGCTTCTGGAACATAGAGGGCCCAGCAAGGCAAATCTCAGCCTCAATATTTATTGTGCCCCAGCCAATCCCTGAGGAGACATTCCCAGAAGGTGGTTGGAGAGGCACATTAATAGTCTGGGAATTGGAGCAGCTCGGTTTATAAGACTGGCCCATCCATTAAGATTCCACCATGGAGTGGGGTAAAGGGGTTGGGGAAGGGTTGGAGGGGTAAAGTCACCCTTCATGAGATATATAGTTCTTCAATGGTGAAGCATGGAGCCCCCCATCACCCACAAGGCCGGTGGTTTTGGGTTTTGGGTTTAGGCACGCTTTAAACACGCTAGCCCTGGCCTAATGACAATCTTCACGTTCTTCTCTGGCCGTCTGACGAAACCATCGAAATACACAAGAATTTTGTCATCCTTGAGATCCCACCATGAAGTGTCTTCCGTGCTTAGTGCATTTATTATGCAAAAAACGATCTATGCTAATTGCCGCAAGACTCGGAATAGCCACCGCCTGATTCTACATGACAGGCCCCTGGGCTCCGGCCTCTTGTATCTCAGCCCCGACATGCCATGGAATGATCTTGTGAATAATGCATCCAGACTCCCTTGAAGACACTTACCCCCCCCCCCCCAGCTTACACCCTCGTCATGCCAAAGCTCACATTTCAGCCCTGTGATCGTAATCTGGATGCCTGCAGTGCTTCAAAGGATTGATGCGCTTGCCTGATTTTTTTTTGCAGGAGAAATATAGATGTGTGCAAAGCAGTAGCCGCCTTCTGCACCATTATGTGCATTTAATATTTTATTCATTAATAGCGGGTTTTATGTTACTGGTGGGACCCGGGGCTTAGCGAGTCGCTGTGCTTCTCCCAGCTGCCGGCCAGGAAACCAATGTGTAGACCAGAGCCGGGGTGAGAAGACTCCTCCATTAACACATAATAAGATGTGGCCCTCACTCCTGACACCAGACGGGGCCCTACACTCGCCCACCGACGGTAATGAAGGAGATGATTTAGTACATGGTCACCTCCGTCCCACCTCAGAGGTCGATGGGACTCAACTTTGATCTTCCACATATTTCAACATCCTGGAGACATACACTCACCGGACACGTTAATAGGTACACCCCTTCAATCACAAATGGCTAATCAGCCAATCACATGGCAGCAACTCAATTCATTTAGGCCTCTAGACGCGGTGAAGACGACTTGCTGAAGTTCAAACTGAGCATCAGAATGGGGGAAGAAAGGGGATCTGAGTGACTTTGGACGTGGCGCGGTTGTTGGTGGCAGACGGGCCGGTCTGAGTATTTCTGGGATTTTCACACACATCCATCTCTTGGGATTACAGAGAATGGTGGGAAAAAGAGAAAATATCCAGTGAGCGGCAGGTGTGTGGAGGAAAATGCCTTGTTAAGGTCAGAGGAGAATGGGCAGACTGGTTCCAGATGATAGAAAGACAACAGTGACTCCAATAACCTCTCATTACACCCAAGGTATGCAGAATACCATCTCTGAACACACAACACATCCAACCTTGAAGTAGATGGGCTACAGCAGCAGAAGACCACACCGGGTGCCACTCCTGTCAGCTAAGAACAGGAAACTGAGGCTACAGTGGGGGTGTAATGGTGTGGGGGATGGGGTATCACTGGTTCAGGCTGGTGGTGGAGGTGTAATGGTGCGGGGGATGGGGTATCACCGGTTCAGGCTGGTGGTGGGGGTGTAATAGTGTGGGGTATGGGGTATCACTGGTTCAGGCTGGTGGTGGGGGTGTAATAGTGTGGGGTATGGGGTATCACTGGTTCAGGCTGGTGGTGGGGGTGTAATGGTGCGGGGGATGGGGTATCACCGGTTCAGGCTGGTGGTGGGGGTGTAATGGTGTAGGGGATGGGGTATCACCGGTTCAGGCTGGTGGTGGGGGTGTAATGGTGTGGGGGATGGGATATCACCGGTTCAGGCTGGTGGTGGGGGTGTAATGGTGTGGGGGATGGGATATCACCGGTTCAGGCTGGTGGTGGGGGTGTAATGGTGTGGGGGATGGGATATCACCGGTTCAGGCTGGTGGTGGGGGTCTAATGGTGTGGGGGATGGGGTATCACTGGTTCAGGCTGGTGGTGGGGGTGTAATGGTGTGGGGGATGGGGTATCACGGGTTCAGGCTGGTGGTGGGGGTGTAATGGTGTGGGGGATGGGATATCACCGGTTCAGGCTGGTGGTGGGGGTGTAATGGTGTGGGGGATGGGGTATCACCGGTTCAGGCTGGTGGTGGGGGTGTAATGGTGCGGGGGATGGGGTATCACCGGTTCAGGCTGGTGGTGGGGGTGTAATGGTGTGGGGGATGGGGTATCACCGGTTCAGGCTGGTGGTGGGGGTGTAATGGTGTGGGGGATGGGGTATCACCGGTTCAGGCTGGTGGTGGGGGTGTAATGGTGTGGGGGGATGGGGTATCACCGGTTCAGGCTGGTGGTGGGGGTGTAATGGTGCGGGGGATGGGGTATCACCGGTTCAGGCTGGTGGTGGGGGTGTAATGGTGTGGGGGATGGGGTGTCCCCATCTTCTGATGGCTCCTCCCAGCAGGATAATGCACCATGTCACAAAGCTCCAATCATCTCACCACTGGACAATGAGGTCCCTGTCCTCCAATGACCTCCACACTCCCCATGTCTCCTCCAATAGAGCACCTTTGGGATGTGGTGGAATGGGAGATTGACATCATGGATGTGCAGCCAATGAATCTGCAGCAAATGTGTGATGTCATCATGTCACTATGGGGCAAAGCCTCTGAGGAACATCTCCAACACCTTGTTGTATCTCCGCCACCAAGAATGAAGGCAAAAGGGGGTCCAACCCGCTACTAGCAAGAAGGACCTAATAAAGTGACCGGGGAGGGTGTATACTGTGTGCTGTAAGGGGAAGGGGCTCACCTGTTGGTGGTAAACCATGCACAAGGCAAACGCTCAGGTCCAAGCAGGTTTGTTCAATACCGGAAGGGTGGGGGGGGTCACTAACTAAACTCAGGTCAGTTCCTGACTAACAAAGTTCCTCCTAATGGGTTCCCCAAAACAAATAAGCTTCTTTTTGTGTTGGATCCTTCTTTATTAGATGTTTTGTTATGAACATTCACCCCTACAGATGGTACATACCGAACAACCGAACCAATAAGATCCGTCATACAGCGATACGCTGAGGAACACCAAACAGAATAAGAGACGTTCTCCATGAGCGCACGGATACCGGAAATACCGACCAATACAATGTTAGGCATTAAAGTAGAACTATAAGCAAAATGTATTTTTTGGACCATTTTCATGGTGGAACTAGATGGACTTTTTCAACCCAACTAACTATAACTAACTATAACTATTTTGGATAGAGTAAGGGAGGGTTATAACCCCGGTCAGATTTTTTTTCCCACCCCCCTCCTCCCCCAGGTCACTAGAACTAGTGTCCTCGTTGGAAGATTGCCTCTTGAGAGGCAATGGGCAATAGTTATTTTCTTTCTATTCTATTCTATTCTATTCTATTGTTTGTTTAATTATATTCTATTTCTTTCAGAAGAAGGTTATATTCTATTTTATTCTATTCAATTCTTCTTTTATATTCTATTGTTTTATTTTCTATTCTATTATTTTCTAATGTATTCTATTTAAAATTCAAATATCAACATATAAATATTTGTTTAAATATGTGTAATGTTCTACAATAACTTGAAATAAAATCAGAATTAACAAAAAATTCAAATATCAAAAGATGGGTATATTCTTTCTATTTTATTCTATTTTTATCTATTCTATTTGGTTCTGTTCTTTTTATTTTATATTCTATTTTGTTACATTTTACTATATTCTTTTCTTTTGTATTCTGTTCTGTTTTACTCGATCATATTCTATTTTTTATGTTCTATTATTTTCTTTTCTACTCTATTATATTTTTTTTCTATTCTATTCCTTCCTGTTCGATTCTATTGTATTCTCTTTGGAAATTCAAATTTGATTAGAAAACTATTCAAATTAGATTCAGAAACTATTTGAATTTCGTTCAAAATTGTGTTGCGTTATTTTGGATTAGTTGAAATTCATTACTATTGTAATTCGGAAATTGGGATACATCTGAATTTCCAAATAAGGAAAAATTTGTCCGAATTTCATTTTGGAATGAAACGAACCGCACATGTCTACACCTGGCAGAAGGGACAACCCGTAAGAACATTGCCCCGGCCCCGCCACTGGCCGTGGCATTGTGGGCTGCAGCTGGACAGTATCCTTCTGGCCTGATGTGCGCTGGTCAAGCTACAATGTCAGTTTCCATCTTGGTTTTATTTAATGAAAGATTCTAGATTTTCTTCAAAGAGATCCATGAGGTCCAGTTTTTTCTTTTCTTTTCAGTTCAGTCTGGACTTGCCGGATCAAAGTACATCCCTTCCTGTGATCCTCCTCCATTCCACACACGCCATTACCCTGTAGGCTTAACAAACATGGCATGTGCCTTCTCCTGCTGCGTTCTTCAGAACTCTCTGTTCTCTCTACAATGACTCCATACATTTGGTTGGCACTGGGCTTGAAGGAGATCCTGTTTGGTGTTGGGCTTGAGTGAGGTAATGCTTGGTGTCGGGCTTGAGAGAGGTCCTGCTTGGCGTTAGGCTTGAATAAAGTCCTGCTTGGCATTGGGCTTGAATGAGGTCCTGCTTGGCATTGGGCTTGAATGAGGTCCTGCTTGGCATTGGGCTTGAACGAGGTAGTGCTTGGCGTTAGGCTTGAACAAGGTCCTGCTTGGCGTTAGGATTGAATGAGGTAGTGCTTGGCGTTAGGCTTGAACAAGGTCCTGCTTGGCGTTGGGCTTGAGCGAGGTCCTGCTTTGTGTTGGGCTTGAATGAGTTCCTGCTTGACATTGGGCTTGAACAAGGTCCTGCTTGGCGTTAGGCTTAAATGAGGTAGTACTTGGTGTTGGGCTTGAATGAGGTCCTGCTTGGCGTTGGGCTTGAATGAGGTCCTGTTTGGCATTGGGCTTGAATGAGGTCGTACTTGGCGTTGGGCTTGAGCGAGGTCCTGCTTGGCATTGGGCTTAAACGAGATCATGCTTGGCGTTGGGCTTGAACAAGGTCCTGCTTTGTGTTAGGCTTGAATGAGGTCCTGTTTGGCGTTAGGCTTGAATGAGGTCCTGCTTGGCGTTGGGCTTGAACGAGGTCCTGCTTGGCGTTAGGCTTGAACAAGGTCCTGCTTGGCGTTAGGCTTGAATGAGGTCCTGCTTGGCGTTGGGCTTGAATGAGGTAGTACTTGGTGTTGGGCTTGAACGAGGTCCTGCTTGGCGTTGGGCTTGAATAAGGTCCTGCTTGGTGTTGGGCTTGAATGAGGTAGTACTTGGTGTTGGGCTTGAGCGAGGTCTTGCTTGGTGTTGGGCTTGAATGAGGTCCTGCTTGGTGTTGGGCTTGAATGAGGTAGTACTTGGTGTTGGGCTTGAGCGAGGTCTTGCTTGGTGTTGGGCTTGAATGAGGTCCTGCTTGGTGTTAGGCTTGAATGAGGTAGTACTTGGTGTTGGGCTTGAGCGAGGTCTTGCTTGGTGTTGAGCTTGAATGAGGTCCTGCTTGGCGTTGGGCTTGAACAAGGTCCTGCTTTGTGTTAGGCTTGAACGAGGTCCTGATTGGTGTTAGGCTTGAACGAGGTCCTGCTTGGCGTTGGGCTTGAACGAGGTCCTGCTTGGCGTTGGGCTTGAATGAGGTCCTGCTTGGTGTTGGGCTTGAATGAGGTAGTACTTGGTGTTGGGCTTGAGCGAGGTCTTGCTTGGTGTTGGGTTTGAATGAGGTCCTGCTTGGCGTTGGGCTTGAACAAGGTCCTGCTTTGTGTTAGGCTTGAACGAGGTCCTGATTGGTGTTGGGTTTGAACGAGGTCCTGATTGGTGTTGGGTTTGGACGAGGTCCTGATTGGTGTTGGGTTTGAACGAGGTCCTGATTGGTGTTGGGTTTGAATGAGGTCCTGCTTGGCATTGAGTTTGAACGAGGTCCTGATTGGTGTTGGGTTTCAACGAGGTCCTGCTTGGCGTTGGGTTTGAACGAGGTCCTGCTTGGCGTTGGGTTTGAATGAGGTCCTGCTTGGCGTTGGGTTTGAACGAGGTCCTGCTTGGTGTTGGGTTTGAACGAGGTCCTGCTTGGCGTTGGGTTTGAATGAGGTCTTCCTTTTGCCGCCTCTATTCCTAGAAAGTTACTTTAAATTGAAAATACATTTAATCAGCCGAGATGAAGGGTGGAAGGATGATAATGTGAGGTGACACAATCACGTGACTCATCCTCAGCGGTGACACCGCGTCACACCGAGACCTGCTTTCCTCTTTGTTCTTCTTGGTAAAATATAGGTTTGCTTCCTGGGATCAATTATTGACTTGCGATCTGTTGATTCAATTGACAGCAAGCCTTTTTTTTTTTTCATGCAGCTCTGAAGGGTAAATGAATCATTCATCATATGAGGAGTTTAATCAGCAAAATTGTGACTCAGATTCCTGATAATTAGAGATATCGCTGAATAAATGATTTATATGAGGTGCGTGTCAGTACTAATAACTGTGTGCATTGCTCCGGTCCTCCCCGGTAATATGCCGGCAGAATATAGAGTGCTCTAGGTGGACCCATGCTCCAATGGTCTCCTGCGTCAATGGCGGGGCTCTGCACAGAGAGGAACACGGCAGCACCGGAATGCTCAAACATCTTCCATTGCCGGAGCATTTCTTCCTGTTTCTGAGCATTGAAAGGATGTCTCGGCATTCCGGCGGTGCCGCGTTCCTCCCGGCTTTGCTACACAGATGGACAGAATGGAATCTATAAATCTGGAATGGGGATGGTGGGTCAATACTGACACTGCTTGGTTATTCCACTTTGATACATGAAGCCCAAGTTATGAATATCTCATCCCTGCTTTTCCTTCTTCTATCTAAACAGATAGTGAATGTGGCAACCCCACCATTACCATTACCTACAGTGCCTTGAAAAAGTATTCATACCCCTTGAAACTTCCCACATCTTGTCATGATACAACCAAAAACGTAAATGTATTTTAATGGGATTTTATGTGATGGACCAACACAAAGTGTCACATAATTGTGAATTGGAAGGAAAATTATAAATGATACAAATAAATATGTGAAAAGTGTGGGGGGGGGGGGGGCATTTGTATTCAGCCCCCTTTACTCTGATACCCCTAACTAAAATCTAGTGGATCCAATTGCCTTCAGAAGTCACCTAATTAGTAAATAGAGTCCACCTGTGTGTCATTTAATCTCAGTATAAATACAGCTGTTATGAGAAGCCCTCAGAGGTTTGTTAGAGAACCTTAGTGAACAAACAGCTTCATGAAGGCCAAGGAACACACCAGACAGGTCAGGGATAAAGTTGTGGAGAAGTATAAAGCAGGGTTCGGTTATAATAAAATCTTCCAAGCTTTGACCATCTCACGGAGTTCTGTTCAATCCATCATCGGAAAATGGAAAGAGTATGGGCACAACCGCCAACCTACCAAGACATGGCCGTCCACCTAAACTGACCGGGCCGGGCAAGGAGAGCATTCATCAGAGAAGAGCCAAGAGGTCCATGGTAACTCTGGAGGGGCTGCAGAGATCCACAGCTCAGGGGGGAGAATCTGTCCACAGGACAACTATTAGTCGTCTCTCCACAAATCTGCCCTTTATGGAAGAGTGACAAGAAGAAAGACATTGGAGAAAGAAAGTCATAAGAAGTCCTGTTTGTAGTTTGTGAGAAGCCATGTGGGGGAGGGGGCAGCAAACATGGGGAAGAAGGTGATCTGGTCAGAGGAGACCAAAATTCAACTTTATGGCCTAAAAGCAAAACTCTATGTGTGGGGGAAACTAACACTGCCCATCCCCCGAACACACCATTCCAACCGTGAGACATGGTGGTGGCAGCATCATGTGGTGGGGATGGTTTTCTTCAGCAGGGACAGGGAACCTGTCACCATGGCATCATCAGGGGAGCAGCCATGGCCCTGGATGACCATAGCATTAGTGCTTTAGTGCAGGCAGCGCTAATAAATAGCACTGTGCCACTGCAGTTGTCACGCGTTTTCAAAGTTGCTAGGTCAGGGACAGGAACACGCCAGTGAGGGGCAGTGTGTCTAGCATAGGGAAAGGTTTTGGTGAAGGAGGGACAGTGCTGTGTTCTTACACCTGATCTGCTTCAATGGACCTCCTTTCTTCTGCCTCTCGGGTGAACTTGACTATTTGTTGCTACTTTCAATAAACAACCTTAAATTTACCTCTTGACTTGCATTTCATTGGAGATTGGGCGCTCCCTCTTTTCCTACCTTTTACTAGTACATGCGGAAATGACCTCAAGGCCGTACCCAAAGGGCAACAGCCCAGGCCCCCAAAAAGGGCTCATCACCTTCTTCCGATGTAGTGGTGCAAAGAGCATTAGAAGAGGACTCTTCCAATCTGCCCCCACCATCACCCAACCATTGACCTACAACAGAATGAGTCAGAGTAGCGTGATCTCCATCCCTACAGAAGCTCTCGGGTGAACTTGTCATCACACCGCCTACCAGTCATCTTCTTCGCCAGATGCTGTTTTTCGGGAATCGTAAACCAGCTAACTTGTCTTCTACACTATTAAGACTGTATTCTATGAGTCCTTCTGGTACTGCCGTACTGGGTCTGGTCATGATATCCCGGCCCTGTTGCCACCTTGTTGGAACTTGTTGAGTTAACAAATTGTTCTGCATTCCTTTGGCTTCATCCTCATTAACTCCACTCAGGTACCAAACATCTGGCCCCCCTCTTACACTAGACTCAGCTGGCTGTGAAGTCTGTAACGTTGCATTGTCTTGTGTCAAAGGCAAAATTCACATAAAAGAACTGGGATCCAACTTGCCATGAACCATAGCTTCCAACTGTCCCTCATTGGGACCTAATAAAGAGGGTCCAACCTGCTGTGCATGGTAACCAATCGGCTTCTAACTTCAGCTTGTTCAATTAAACTTCCACCATAAAACCTGGAAGCTGATTGGTTACTATGCAGAGCCTCACCAGATTCTGTGTGCTCCAGTTTTAGTAAATCTCCCCCGTTGCGGTAAAGTTGTTCTTTCTTCTTGGGAGTTTGTCAAACTAGTTGCAGTTCTAACTGTACCACCCGTCTCTGGTTCCTTAATTGGAATTGTTTTGCCAGGGAAGTTCTTCTTTATTGTTCTATCAAGGATGGGGGGGTGGGGGGGGGTGGGGTGTAGGACAGTCATGGCACCAGTGTGTCCTCTGCCATAAGCTTTGGGCACCATCTTGGGGAGCCTGTGTCTGATTGGACGCAGATCTCTCCTGATTCAAGCCAATGCCCCTAGTGCCCGAAGGCAGAAATACTACCCACTAAGCCACTGTGCTTCCCATATAAGTCCAGCACACCGTTGTGTACCTCGGAATCTATAGAGCAGCACTTTGAGTCTTCATGACCTCGAGCCCCACCCCGCCTGTCTATCGGAAATGTTTGTTTGATGTTACAGGTTCACGTTCATTACTCCGGTGATGTTCTCCTCCTTATCCTCCAAGTCTGGCTATTATATTATTAAATAAGCCACGGACACAAAAAATGGATGCATGTAGTAGAAGTTTTAATACTACGGCCTTCAAGGAGCTGGAAGAAATAACTGATGGATTAGTCTGAACAACATAATCAATACTTTGGGTTTGTGTTTTCCAGCCTGTAAGCCAAGTTGAAAATCATGAGACTTTCATTTTTTCCTGAATGTCAAGTACCAGTGCCTACTTACTGCAAAGGAGGAAGATATACGAGTGAGGAGACGCGTCTTCCTGCAACTGTAATAAATATCTGAGTTATTTATCGTTCGTTCTTTTCGGCCAGTGTGACCCGTACATTCTGTAATAGTAGACTTCATAGTTCTATGACCTGAAGACCACTTCAAACCAAATCAAAGGTGTAGTGGACCACCTTACCCTACAGCCGCTTCTTATCCCCTGTCCTTTCAGCCATCTTGAGACCAGTCACCCAAATTGCTGAAAGGACAAGAGATCCTATTGGATGCCTAGGAGGAGGGAGGAGCAGCACAACGGAAGCTGGCAAAGCCCAGGAGGGGAGTACACAGGAGCCTCTGCCTGCAACCCCCCGCTGACCGCCACAGAGGAGGAGGGACGCAGGAGCCCCGGTGTCCACTGTCGAAGCCAAGAAGAAAAGGACACAGGAGCCGCTGCCCACAACCCACTCACCGCCAAAGCCAAAGATGAGAGGACACAGGAGCCGCCACCCGCAACCCACCCACTGCCCGCGCCGAAGCCAAGGAGGAGAGGACAGAGGAGCCACTGCCCACAACCTGCCGTCTGCCCACCGCCAAAGCCAAGGAGGAGAGGACTCAGGAGCCACTGCCCACAACCTGCCGTCTGCCCGCCGCCAAAGCCAAGGAGAAGACACAGGAGCTGAGGAGAGGACACAGGAGCCACTGCCCGCAACCTGCCCGCTGCCAAAGCCAAAGATGAGAGGACACAGGAGCCGCCACCCGCAACCCACCCACTGCCCGCGCCGAAGCCAAGGAGGAGAGGACAGAGGAGCCACTGCCCACAACCTGCCGTCTGCCCGCCACCAAAGCCAAGGAGGAGAGGACTCAGGAGCCACTGCCCACAACCTGCCGTCTGCCCACCGCCAAAGCCAAGGTGGAGAAGACACAGGAGCTGAGGAGAGGACACAGGAGCCACTGCCCGCAACCTGCCCGCTGCCAAAGCCAAGGAGGAGAGGACACAGGAGCCACTGCCCGCTGCCGAAGCCGAGGAGAGGACACAGGAGCCACTGCCTGCTGCCGAAGCCTAGGAGAGGACACAGGAGGCACTGCCCGCAACCTGCCCACCACTAAAGCCGAGGAGGAGAGGACACAGAAGCTACTGCCCGCAACCTGCCCGCTGTCCGTCGCCGAGGCAGAGGAGGAGATGACACAGGAACCGCTGCCCACAACTCACCCGCTGCATGCCGTCAAAGCTGAGGAGGAGAGGACACAGGAGCCACTGCCCACTGCCAAAGCCCAGGAGAGGACACAGGAGCCACTGCCCACAACCTGCCCGCCGCCAAAGCTGAGGAGGAGAGGACACAGGAGCCACTGCCCGCAACCCACCCGCCACTGAAGCCAAGGAGGAGAGGACACAGGAAACACTGCCCGCAACCCGCCTGTTGCCCACCGCCGAAGGAGCTGTGCTTTTGCATGGAGATGAGTGATGGCAAGATGGCCATCTTGCCATCACTCTATGCCCTCATCTCTATGCCCTTCCTTGGACGTCAATGTCACTTCCGGTTCTCGGGCCATGTAAAAAAAAAAGAAATCTATTAAAAAAAATAGATGGATATATATATATATATATATATCCATCTATCTATCTGTCTGTCTATCTATCTATCTATATATATATCCATCTATCTATCTATATATATATATATATATATATATATATATATATATATATTTTAAAATTTATTTATATATATATATATCTTTTGTTTTTAAGGGTATATATATATATATATATATATATATATATATATTTTTTTTTTTGTTTTTGTTTTTTTGTTTTTAAAGGTAGAGAAGAGATTTGGGGACTAATAGACCCAAGATCTCTCCATAAAGAGGACCTGTCATGGTGTTGTCACAAAAGATGTTTATATTCCTTGCAATAGCAATAAAAATAATCAAATTTATTTTTTAAGAGACAGTTTTTTTTTTTACAGCATCCCTGCGTTCTCGTGCGCAGTGGTGAACACATACTTAGGCCACACCCGCTTTTGTAAACAGTGTTCGCACCGCACATGTGAGGTATCGCCGTAAACGTCAGAGCGAGAGCGATAATCCTAGTGCCAGACCTCCTCTGTAACTCTAAACTGGCATCCTGTAGAGATTTTTAAAGCTTCACCTATGGAGTTAATCTTCAAGCACCGTAGTTTGGCACCGGTCCACGAGCACACCCAAATTTAAAGCCCGACATGTTAGGTATCTATTTACTCAGCGTAACGTCATCCTTCACATTATACAAAAAAATTGGGAAATATATTATGTTTTTTTTTATTTATTTATTTATTTATTTTTTATGTATTAAACACGTGCTTACTGGGCCCCCCTACTACTTAAACCCCCCCTTCCTGTCCAGACCAATTTTCAGGTTTCAGCACTGACGTACTTTGAATGACAATTGCGCGGTCATGCTTCACTGTACCTAAATGACATTTTTATAATTTTTCCCCACAAATAGAGCTTGCTTTTTGTGGTATTTCATCACCTCTGCGGTTTTTATTTTTTGTTAAAAATATTTAAAAAATACAGAATTAAAAAAAAAAATATATATATAATATTTTTTTCTTTTTTTATATATTTTGTTATAAAATTTTGCAAACAGCTAATTTTTCTCCTTCATTGATGTACGCTGATGAGGCGGCACTGATGGGCACCAATAGGTGGCAGCAGGGGCGGACTGACAACTCATGGGGCCCCTGGGCAATCAGAGATTATGGGACCACACAGTATACAATCACACAGTATACACAGACATGTTTCTATTGGCTGAGAAGGTACTGGAGAGGTGGGGCAGCTATAATCAGAAAGCACTGATTGGCACCACTGGTGGGCATTGATAGGTGACACTTGTGGGCATTGATAGGTGGCACTTGTGGGCATTGATAGGCCGCACTTGTTGGCATTGGGCATTGATAGGCCGCACTTGTTGGCATTGATAGGTGGCACTGGTGGGCACTGTGGGAACTGTCAGGTGACACTGGCAGGGGGTACTGCTGGGCACTGGTGGGCACTGGCAGGTGGCACTGGCAGGGGGTACTGGTGGGCACAGATGAGGCATAATTGGCTCTTCCTCTTCATGTCCCTTGCAGATAAGCCGGTGATGTCAGCATGAGGAGAAAAAAAAAAAGATTACCGAGCGTTTGTTTACATCATGTGATCAGCTGTCATTGGCTGACAGCTGATCACATGGTAAGGGGCCGAGACCGCTGTGAAAAGGGGAGGCCGTCATCCGGAAATTCAGGTCCGCGCTGTGGCCGTCATTTGGCAAGTGGTTAAAGTGTATTTTTTTTTTTTTTTTAAAAACAAACCTGGCGTAACATCATCTTTCATATTATACAAAAAAATGTAACAATATATATATTTTTTTCATTAAAGGGTATTTTTTACAAAAAAAATTGTGTTAGAAAAACTGTGTGACATAAAAAACGTCAACAGCCGCCATTTTATTCTCTAGGGTCTGTGCTAAATATATATATATATATATATATAATGTTTGGGGGTTCTGAGTAATTTTCTAGTGAAAAAATTCTGGTTTTAACTTGCAAGTAACAAACGTCAGAAGAAGTCTGGGGGGAGACAAGTTTACACACGTGGCCCCCCCAGAGATCGGCCGTTACATCCGATGGAAGATTGGAACGAGTATGGCCCTCGGAATGCCGGCTACGGCTTTATATAAGGAATTGGGAAGATAAAGAAGGGCGTTTTTAGACTGTCAGAGTGAATTTGTTCTCTATATAATCCCTGAGCCGTATCTTCTGCTAAGATGGCCTTACAGACACATTTTTAAGTCAACTGTGGATGTGGGAGTCTCATTATTTATACATAGATTGCATTAAATTGAACTTAGACGGGATTAGCTTACAGTGTGTTTGCCGGTGTTATTGGAGTTCATTGAAAGTTTCCCCCCAGGGGACATAAAACACAGCTTGCCTCAGCCTGCCTTGTAATATTGGAAGCAGAAAGCCCAGGAGAGCGATAGCTTGACGGCCATTTCCCACCATCACAAGGCATAATTGAGAGTCCTCGCCGTTACATTTATAGCAGGCCAGAGCACAAGGCAAGAGAAACACATGTAATAGAAATGAGGACAGAGATTCCGCTGTACATGCGTGGCGCTCACGGGGGGAGGGGGAGTATTTCATTGTATTTACAGCAAATAGATTGAGGCCTCCAAGCCTCACATTATAACATGAGCAATGTACGCCTCCCCGCCACACCGAGGCTCTTCGTGATGACATATATATACTGTATATACTGTATATACTCCTCGTACAGCACAGAGACCAGCAAACAACTGAAGGCATGCCAACAAAAAAGATGGGGGGGAAATAATGCCCATACATAATATAACCACGGCCCAAACACCCCTCTATAATATTACCATGACCCAAACACCCCTCTATAATATTACCATGACCCAAACACCCCTCTATAATATTACCATGACCCAAACACCCCTCTATAATATTACCATGACCCAAACACCCCTCTATAATATTACCATGACCCAAACACCCCTCTATAATATTACCATGACCCAAACACCCCTCCATAATATTACCATGACCCAAACACCCCTCTATAATATTACCATGACCCAAACACCCCTCCATAATATTACCATGACCCAAACACCCCTCCATAATATTACCATGACCCAAACACCCCTCCATAATATTACCATGACCCAAACACCCCTCCATAATATTACCATGGCCCAAACACCCCTCAATAATATCACCATGGCCCAAACACCCATCCATAATATTACCATGGCCCAAACACCCCTCCATAATATTACCATGACCCAAACACCCCTCCATAATATTACCATGGCCCAAACACCCCTCCATAATATTACCATGGCCCAAATACCCCTCCATAATATCACCATGACCCAAACACCCCTCTATAATATTACCATGACCCAAACACCCCTCTATAATATTACCATGGCCCAAACACCCCTCAATAATATCACCATGGCCCAAACACCCATCCATAATATTACCATGGCCCAAACACCCCTCCATAATATTACCATGACCCAAACACCCCTCCATAATATTACCATGGCCCAAACACCCCTCTATAATATTACCATGACCCAAACACCTAACACCCCTCCATAATATTACCATGACCCAAACACCCCTCCATAATATTACCATGGCCCAAACACCCCTCCATAATATTACCATGACCCAAACACCCCTCCATAATATCACCATGGCCCAAACACCCCTCCATAATATTACCATGGCCCAAACACCCCTCCATAATATCACCATGACCCAAACACCCCTCCATAATATCACCATGGCCCAAACACCCCTCCATAATATTACCATGGCCCAAACACCCCTCCATAATATCACCATGACCCAAACACCCCTCCATAATATCACCATGGCCCAAACACCCCTCCATAATATCCCCATGGCCCAAACACCCCTCCATAATATTACCATGACCCAAACACCTAACACCCCCTCCATAATATTACCATGACCCAAACACCCCTCCATAATATTACCATGGCCCAAACACCCCTCCATAATATCACCATGGCCCAAACACCCCTCCATAATATTACCATGACCCAAACACCCCTCCATAATATTACCATGACCCAAACACCCCTCCATAATATTACCATGGCCCAAACACCCCTCCATAATATTACCATGGCCCAAACACCCCTCCATAATATCACCATGACCCAAACACCCCTCCATAATATTACCATGGCCCAAACACCCCTCCATAATATTACCATGACCCAAACACCCCTCCATAATATCACCATGGCC
Organism: Lithobates pipiens; assembly: GCF_037356315.1. Lineage (NCBI taxonomy): Eukaryota > Metazoa > Chordata > Amphibia > Anura > Ranidae > Lithobates > Lithobates pipiens. The sequence continues at coordinate 2,270,931 of NW_027507750.1, read as the reverse complement.
CAAACACCCCTCCATAATATTACCATGGCCCAAACACCCCTCCATAATATTACCATGGCCCAAACACCCCTCCATAATATTACCATGGCCCAAACACCCCTCCATAATATTACCATGGCCCAAACACCCCTCCATAATATTACCATGACCCAAACACCCCTTCATAATATCACCATGGCCCAAACACCCCTCCATAATATTACCATGGCCCAAACACCCCTCCATAATATTACCATGACCCAAACACCCCTTCATAATATCACCATGGCCCAAACACCCCTCCATAATATTACCATGACCCAAACACCTAACACCCCTCCATAATATTACCATGACCCAAACACCCCTCCATAATATTACCATGGCCCAAACACCCCTCCATAATATTACCATGACCCAAACACCCCTCCATAATATCACCATGGCCCAAACACCCCTCCATAATATTACCATGGCCCAAACACCCCTCCATAATATCACCATGACCCAAACACCCCTCCATAATATCACCATGGCCCAAACACCCCTCCATAATATCCCCATGGCCCAAACACCCCTCCATAATATTACCATGACCCAAACACCTAACACCCCCTCCATAATATTACCATGACCCAAACACCCCTCCATAATATTACCATGACCCAAACACCCCTCCATAATATTACCATGGCCCAAACACCCCTCCATAATATTACCATGACCCAAACACCCCTCCATAATATTACCATGACCCAAACACCCCTCCATAATATTACCATGGCCCAAACACCCCTCCATAATATTACCATGGCCCAAACACCCCTCTATAATATCACCATGACCCAAACACCCCTCCATAATATTACCATGGCCCAAACACCCCTCCATAATATTACCATGACCCAAACACCCCTCCATAATATCACCATGGCCCAAACACCCCTTCATAATATCACCATGGCCCAAACACCCCTCCATAATATTACCATGGCCCAAACACCCCTCCATAATATTACCATGGCCCAAACACCCCTCCATAATATCACCATGGCCCAAACACCCCTCCATAATATTACCATGACCCAAACACCCCTCCATAATATTACCATTGGCCAAGAACCTCCGTTATATTCCTTTATATTGGCTTTGGACATTTACAATGCAACAATTTAGAATTTGGATGAAATGTTTAGCTCTGGGAAACACTCTTTTGAATAGATAGTGAATTCTATATACAGCTATATAGATCAGACCAAAATGAGGGACAAATCAGGAGGAATGAGGGACAGAGGGACTTTGCTCCAAATCAGGGAGCGATAGGTGAGCCCATGGTTGACTTTAAATATCAGAACCATTTCTAGCAGCCAGTGCAGCATTATACAGCATTGTACAGCATTGTACAGCATTATACAGCATTGTACAGCATTATACAGCATTGTACAGCATTGTACAGCATTGTATAGCATTGTACGGCATTATACAGCATTGTACAGCATTGTACAGCATTGTACAGCATTGTACAGCATTATACAGCATTGTACAGCATTGTACAGCATTATACAGCATTGTATAGCATTGTATAGCATTGTACGGCATTATACAGCATTGTACAGCATTGTACAGCATTGTACAGCATTATACAGCATTATACAGCATTGTACAGCATTGTACAGCATTATACAGCATTATACAGCATTGTACAGCATTGTACAGCATTATACAGCATTGTATAGCATTGTATAGCATTGTACGGCATTATACAGCATTGTACAGCATTGTACAGCATTATACAGCATTGTATAGCATTGTAAAGCATTATACAGCATTGTATAGCATTGTACAGCATTGTATAGTATTGTACAGCATTGTATAGCATTGTATAGCATTGTACAGCATTATATGGCATTATACAGCATTGTACGGCATTGTACAGCATTGTACAGCATTGTACAGCATTGTACGGCATTGTACAGCATTGTACAGCATTATATGGCATTATACAGCATTGTACAGCATTGTACGGCATTATATGGCATTATACAGCATTGTACAGCATTGTACAGCATTGTACGGCATTGTACAGCATTGTACAGCATTATATGGCATTATACAGCATTGTACGGCATTGTACAGCATTGTACAGCATTGTACGGCATTGTACAGCATTGTACAGCATTATATGGCATTATACAGCATTGTACGGCATTGTACAGCATTGTACAGCATTGTACGGCATTGTACAGCATTGTACAGCATTATATGGCATTATACAGCATTGTACGGCATTGTACAGCATTGTACGGCATTGTACAGCATTGTATGGCATTGTACAGCATTGTACAGCATTGTACGGCATTGTACAGCATTGTACAGCATTATATGGCATTATACAGCATTGTACGGCATTGTACAGCATTGAACAATATTATACAGCATTGTATCCTCACGTAAGCGAAGTGCAAACACAGATGAAGATGTTTCTTTACCATATAGTAGCGCAGACTCCTCGCTGGTGTGGCGATGATGTCACACCAGCAGGTTTGGTATTCTATGATGGCAAAACCAAAACAGGACAAGCCCAACCCTGATAGCCGAACTGCCCCACCCCCACAGTCTATGTTGACAATATAAACAATGGAGATTACACCAACGCACGCGCTTTCATGGCCCCCTCCCCCCCAGATTTTGTTATATTCTCCAGCAAAGAGTTAAGTGACTATTAAAGAATCTCCTCTCCTGTAATTACATTTTATTCCCTGCAATGACGGCTCCAATGTAAGCGCTCTCCTGTCACTTTTCACTTTCCATCTCCGCACAGAGAAGCGGCTTGGCAGAAATATGGCGGCACAATTAGTTAGTTGCGATATTAAAGATTCAATGGGAATTAAATATTAAAAAGTTATTCCGCTGATCCATGCACAGATCAAATCCATCTGTTGCTATAAACTCAAACACTGCCATATGCCGGCTCAGTTGACGGCGTCTACCTCATTAACTTCTACACAGTATGTATAGAGATCCGTATTTACACGAGCGTCTGTACCGCCATGCATTTCACACCATGAAAAGAGAGGGGAGCCGCCATCTGAAGCCTCACAGGACCAAATAATGACAGATCTCTAATTAAAGCTTAATACACAGAGAGACAAATACCCTTCCGGAACATGCTAGACTCCAAACTAGGCCTTCCCTCCAAAAATATCTGAGAGTTCTAACCAGGACAGGTTCATCCAACGCCCAGGGCAAGGATGTGGATCTGAGGCCCCCCCCTCACCCACTGCTAATACATGATGCAGAATGGGTGCACCACCCTGCACCCATTCTCTACCCCTTTGCTCCGGTGTGACAGCAGTCCTGGAACCAGGGCGTCTTTTTATTAATGATTGGACCCTGGGCGCTTATCAACTATTTATGGGCCCATGGGGAAGCTGCTTTGGGTCCCTCAACAATGACTGGGCCCGGGGGAAGCTGCCCCCACCCCCTTTTGCCCTGTGTGAATGATGGGCTTGCCTGGAACGTGCTGTGGGGGGGGGGGGGGTCTATGTTGGCCACTACATCCTGGGGGGGGGGGGGGTCATGGCTGAACCTCTTGCCCACCCCTTGTCCCGGCTCTGGTTCTAAAAAAGTTTATGACAATAAATCTAAAGCTGTATTACTGTATATGGGCAGATGGGGTACTTTGACCCAGGGCTAAGCTTGAGGGTAGAGAACGGTATCCATACATAGGGAATGTATAGCTCTTAAAGAGAATTTACTAAATCTTGAGAGTGCAAAATCTGGTGCAGCTGTGCATAGAAACCAATCAGCTTCTAACCTCGGATTGTTCAATAAAGCTTTGACAAAAAAAATAAAAAATCTTGAAGCTGATTGGTTTTTATGCACAGCTGCACCAGGTTTAGCACTTTCCAGTTTTAGTAAATCCAACCTATTGCCTATCCGAGACACAGGGACAATGTCTCTGTAAAGCCCCCCCACCCTCCCCCATTAATATGTGGTGTAAACTTGCGTCAGAGAGGAGTAATGCCATGGGCCTTCTATGTAGCGGCAGCTCCTGAAGAGTTTTTCAAAATTTAACTTTACCCAAACCCCAGTTAGTTTGGGTTTATTTGCCTAAATTTGACTTCTGTGTCAGTCTGACTGGGCTGTGAGATGTTCAGCCTGGCCAAAGGGGGGCGCTGTCTCCGGTGGCAGGCGTGGAACTATGGTCTGGTTAGGCGCTTGAATTATTCCCTCTCGGAGTCAGCTCAGTGGGAGTGGCCTTCTCGCTGTGCCCTCTGGGAGAGGGTATTTAAGGCACGGACATCACGTGATTCTGGGTTCCGGTCCAGTATGAAGTGCTGATTACATGGTCCTGGTCCTCCTGACCAGCCCCCAGGAAGGCTATGGCCTGGGGTGCGGATCCACCCGACTTCAATGCCTCGGGGCAGGCTAGCCCAGGGCAAGGGAACTAAAGGAGGATTCCGAGGTGGATGGGTGCCGTCTCCGGTTCTGGAGAGACCCAGAGTACTTCAAGCATTCCAGGGGAGGACTCTTCAGAAGAAGACCACATACGGGTTGGTTTTCTTAACAAGAGCCTGGAAGGGCTGAAGTAACCCAGAGAATCCGGTCTTGTGGATATCGCCAAGTGGGCTGAGAGATCCAGGAATCCTACAAGTGTTCTACAGGTTAGTGTCCCTACATGTTCTACAACAACGTCTGTGATAAAGACTTTGTTCCTGAGGAAGCTCCTTGTTGGCTGCGAGACCTTGTGAGAGACGGACTGTCCAACCTGAGTGATCATCCAGTTGTGATTGGCTATTCCAGTGATGGCGAACCTTGGCACCCCAGATGTTTTGGAACTACATTTCCCATGATGCTCATGCACTCTACAATGTAGTTGAGCATCATGGGAAATGTAGTTCCAAAACATCTGGGGTGCCAAGGTTCACCATCACTGGGCTATTCTCTGGATGCAGTCAATGTAAGCAAGTTCTTTAACGTTTTTGGACTTTGACACTAAAGAGAACCTGAACTTCCTTCCCAACCCTCTGATCCCAAGTTAAATGACTGTTCAATGGTTTGAGTTTTGCAAATAAAATCCATTCGGGTGGATCTATTGTCAGTCTCAAGTTACTGGGCCACCTACCACGGGACACCCCCTAGACGTGCCACAAGGAGAACGGAAGGTAACAGTAAGCCCAAAAATAACCAGCAGCTCCTTCGGGGATTAGCGCTACATCTATAATGTTATCTTGGCCCAAACATTGTATTATAGGAGGAGGTCACATGCTTCCACATATCTGGAAGCATTGGGCATTTTGCAGTGGTGGCATCAGAAACATTGGGCCAGTGGTGGCCATGGAGGGGGGAGCACCAAGTGGGGTCTTGGGCTTTACGCAGAAGCTGTCACTTTGCCATGGATGGACGAGGTAACAGGGGCTCTTTAATAGTCAATCGCATCCAAAATTGATATGTCATGTTTGCGTTGTTATTGTGCGGAATTTCCCATGTTGGCTTCATTAATCCTTCTAGTCCAGAGAGACTTAATTCCAGTGGTATCATCTGACCACCAGACCAGAAGCCACAGTTTTTCCCAGTGGAGGACCATTACAAAGTCCAACTGAGATCTAAAGAATTCTTATAAAATGGTGGAACCTGATAAGGAAATGTCACCAGAAATCTTGGCTCCACCCTTTTCTGCCTCACCGAGACCATGTATTGTCTGATTTATTTCTTTAAATCGGGGGTCCCCAAACTCTCTGAACAAGGGACCAGTTTACTGTTCTCCAGTCTCTAGTGGGGCTGGATTGAAGTCAGTGGGAGTAAACAATGTCTAAGGTTTGGTGGTCAGTTAGAGACAAAAAAAAAAAAGACGCAAGGCTTGTGGCCAATGGGAGAAGGAATAGTGCCCCATCATTGGTGTCAGTGGGAAGAATTGTGTCCCATCATTGGTGTCAGTGGGAGGAATAGTGTCCCATCAATGGTGTCAGTGGGAGGAATAGTGCCCCATCATTGGTGTCAGTGGGAGGAATAGTGTCCCATCATTGGTGTCAGTGGGAGGAATAGTGCCCCATCATTAGTGTCAGTGGGAGGAATAGTGTCCCATCATTGGTGTCAGTGGGAGGAATAGTGCCCCATCATTAGTGTCAGTGGGAGGAATAGTGCCCCTTCATTGGTGTCAGTGGGAGGAATAGTGCCCCTTCATTGGTGTCAGTGGGAGGAATAGTGCCCCATCATTGGTGTCAGTGGGAGGAATAGTGCCCCTTCATTGGTGTCAGTGGGAGGAATAGTGCCCCATCATTGGTGTCAGTGGAAGGAATAGTGCCCCATCATTGGTATCAGTGGGAGGAATAGTGCCCCTTCATTGGTGTCAGTGGGAGGAATAGTGCCCCTTCATTGGTGTCAGTGGGAGGAATAGTGCCCCATCATTGGTGTCAGTGGGAGGAATAGTGCCCCTTCATTGGTGTCAGTGGGAGGAATAGTGCCCCTTCATTGGTGTCAGTGGGAGGAATAGTGCCCCATCATTGGTGTCAGTGGAAGGAATAGTGCCCCATCATTGGTATCAGTGGGAGGAATAGTGCCCCATCATTGGTGTCAGTGGGAAGAATTGTGTCCCATCATTGGTGTCAGTGGGAGGAATAGTGTCCCATCATTGGTGTCAGTGGGAGGAATAGTGTCCCATCATTGGTGTCAGTGGGAAGAATGGTGTCCCATCATTGGTGTCAGTGGGAGGAATAGTGCCCCTTCATTGGTGTCAGTGGGAGGAATAGTGCCCCATCATTGGTGTCAGTGGAAGGAATAGTGCCCCATCATTGGTGTCAGTGGGAGGAATAGTGTCCCATCATTGGTGTCAGTGGGAGGAATAGTGTCCCATCATTAGTGTCAGTGGGAGGAATAGTGCCCCATCATTGGTGTCAGTGGGAGGAATAGTGCCCCTTCATTGGTGTCAGTGGGAGGAATAGTGCCCCTTCATTGGTGTCAGTGGGAGGAATAGTGCCCCATCATTGGTGTCAGTGGAAGGAATAGTGCCCCATCATTGGTATCAGTGGGAGGAATAGTGCCCCATCATTGGTGTCAGTGGGAAGAATTGTGTCCCATCATTGGTGTCAGTGGGAGGAATAGTGTCCCATCATTGGTGTCAGTGGGAGGAATAGTGTCCCATCATTGGTGTCAGTGGGAAGAATGGTGTCCCATCATTGGTGTCAGTGGGAGGAATAGTGCCCCTTCATTGGTGTCAGTGGGAGGAATAGTGCCCCATCATTGGTGTCAGTGGAAGGAATAGTGCCCCATCATTGGTATCAGTGGGAGGAATAGTGCCCCATCATTGGTGTCAGTGGGAAGAATTGTGTCCCATCATTGGTGTCAGTGGGAGGAATAGTTTCCCATCATTGGTGTCAGTGGGAGGAATAGTGTCCCATCATTGGTGTCAGTGGGAGGAATAGTGCCCCATCATTGGTGTCAGTGGGAGGAATAGTGCCCCATCATTGGTGTCAGTGGGAGGAATAGTGCCCCTTCATTGGTGTCAGTGGGAGGAATAGTGCCCCTTCATTGGTGTCAGTGGGAGGAATAGTGCCCCATCATTGGTGTCAGTGGGAAGAATGGTGTCCCATCATTGGTGTCAGTGGGAGGAATAGTGCCCCTTCATTGGTGTCAGTGGGAGGAATAGTGCCCCATCATTGGTGTCAGTGGGAGGAATAGTGCCCCATCATTGGTGTCAGTGGGAGGAATAGTGCCCCATCATTGGTGTCAGTGGGAGGAATAGTGCCCCATCATTGGTGTCAGTGGGAGGAATAGTGCCCCATCATTGGTGTCAGTGGGAGGAATAGTGCCCCTTCATTGGTGTCAGTGGGAGGAATAGTGCCCCATCATTGGTGTCAGTGGGAGGAATAGTGCCCCATCATTGGTGTCAGTGGGAGGAATAGTGCCCCATCATTGGTATCAGTGGCTGGAATAGTGCCCCTTCATTGGTGTCAGTGGGAGGAATAGTGCCCCTTCATTGGTGTCAGTGGGAGGAATAGTGTCCCATCATTGGTGTCAGTGGGAGGAATAGTGTCCCATCATTGGTGTCAGTGGCTGGAATAGTGCCCCTTCATTGGTGTCAGTGGGAGGAATAGTGCCCCTTCATTGGTGTCAGTGGGAGGAATAGTGTCCCATCATTGGTGTCAGTGGGAGGAATAGTGTCCCATCATTGGTGTCAGTGGGAGGAATAGTGCCCCTTCATTGGTGTCAGTGGCTGGAATAGTGCCCCTTCATTGGTGTCAGTGGGAGGAATAGTGTCCCATCATTGGTGTCAGTGGGAGGAATAGTGTCCCATCATTGGTGTCAGTGGGAGGAATAGTGCCCCATCATTGGTGTCAGTGGGAAGAATAGTGCCCCATCATTGGTGTCACTGGGAAGAATAGTGCCCCATCATTGGTGTCAGTGGGAGGAATAGTGCCCCATCATGGGTATTAGTGGCAGGAATTATTCCCCACGGTTATTTTCTCTGGGAGAACCAATGCCTAGTATCAGAGGATAAAGGGCAGCAAAGGGCGGCAGTTTGGAGACCACTGATCGAGGAAGATCTGGTGGAAATCACGGGATTGTCTCTGGTCAGGTTGGGTGTTTAGATGTCTGAGAGTAAAACTTTCTCATCATTTGGACATCTCTCATTATTATACATCTTCGCCGGTAGAAATGTAAATGTTGTCAGTAAACTGACAGCTTCCTCTGTATGATAATTATCACCTGGAGAAGGGAAGGCGCCGTGTCACGTGATCGGAGCCAGAACACACGTATGACAAGGTTACAAAACAACGCAGAGAAAAATCGGATTGTTTTCTTCCAGCGTGTTATAAAATTGATGGTAAAAAGAAGTTGCGTAGTCAGTGTGAGGACGGCGCACGCCCGTCCCCGGGGATTATCCGCTTCCCTACTTGTGTCCTTCACATTCCGAACGCCAGAACTGTTTGTGCTCATTAAACGGGCGCACTTTGAACCTGAACATCTGCAATTCCTTTCCAGGATGGTTCCGAGATAGACGTGAGCCGCCAGTCCAAGGAAGGTGGAAGCCGGTAGCGGGTTAGACGGGGCGCCGGCGCCATACATCATTATATTTCCAATGTTTCACTCAAATCTCCATCTATTGTTAGAGGAGAGAAGAAATGAGGAAGAGTTCTGATGAAATAATAGATGGGTAAAAAGGAAATACATTAAAGGGAAGGCGCCTTTGTGTTCCTTATAGGAGGGATAAGACTCATTCCTGAGGGGTCATCAATGGTGGACAAATCAATCCATACAATGGGCACCAGTAATGATGGGCACATGCCATGCGATGAGAAAACCTCTCCAGTGTCTTTGTATAGGGGTGGCAATATGGCATCGCTGCTTTTAACGATGGCCTTACTTAGTTTTTGGATGAAAAATGAGGGATATACATCTACTATTTATGGTTTCTAATTTACACCAGTCGGCCATTAAATCAAGACCACCCAGCACAACCACATAATATTGAGTAGGACCCCCTTTCCTGACCCATCCAAGACTAGACCTCTGAAGGTACTCTGTGCTATCTGACACCAAGCCGTCAGTAGCAGATCCTTTAAGTCCTGTCATGAGGCCTTCAGTGGATCAGACTTTTCTTTTGGATTTAGATCTGGAGAACATAAGAGGTCAAGTCAACTGTTAAAGAGTTGTTTGAGGAACACAACAATGAGTTTGGAGGCCCAAGCCAACTGGTTGTTGTGTTGACTTGGCCTCCAAACGCAAAAAGACTGCAAAAATGGTTAAAGAGTTGTTTGAGGAACACGACAATGAGTTCGGAGGCCAAGTCAACACAACAGCCAGTTGGCTTGGCCTCCAAACTCATTGTTGTGTTCCTCAAACAACTCTTTAACCATTTTTGCAGTGTGGCAGGGAGAATTATCCTGCTGAAAGAGGCCACTGCCATCAGCGAACACCGTGAAGCGGTGGACTTGGTCACCTACAATTACAATTTTTAGGTAGGTGGTTCATGTCAAGTAACATCCACATGAAAGGCGGGAGGCCAAGGTCTCCAAGCAAAAACATTGTCCAATGCATCACACAGCCTCCACCGGCTTGCCTTCTTCCCATACTACATCCTGGTGCCATCTCTTCCCCGGGTAAGTGACGCACCCGGCCATCCACATGATGTAAAAGAAAACGTGGTTCATCAGACCAGGCCACCTTCGTCCATTGATCCAGGCTCCAGTTCTGATGCCCACGTGCCCATTGCTGGTGCTCTGCTCCTGGCACCAGCAGGTTTAATGTGGGAAGCCAGCTGCATATGTGCTGTGCGAATGGTCCCGTAGCCTCCTGGGACCTGTGATGTGTTCCAGGACGTTGCTGGTTGGGGAGCAGGCGGGGGGGGGGGGACTAGGCAATCTAACTGGAAGTGGGAGAAGGTACCTACCACTAGATCACTAGGTACCCCCCCACATCTAGAAGAATTGGATGCCTGTGGTCCCCCACCATGTGTTGGCGTTCCATCCACCAAACAAACCCTACTTCACTAGGGGACACAGTAGTGATGTAGATGTAGGTTGGAGAAACCACAATGCCATGTGGGGGGGGGGGGAGGGGCAGCGGGCCTCAGGCACACCTAGCAGTACAATAATAAAGATAATAAAGATAATGAAGAGTCCTAGGGCTCATTCACATGTATAGTTGGGGGGTGGTAAAACCCTTTGGTTGAGCCACACTTTAACCACTCCACACCCCTTCCCCAACCGCTACCCCCCCCCTCCTTTGGCAGCAGCCAGGAGTGTATGCATGCCGTGGCCATGATGCTTCACTTTGTGGCCTCGGGAAGAATTATACCCCCGTCCCCTTTAGCAGACGCAGTGCCCACTGAACGCGACCCATTCAAGTGACTGAGGCTGTTTTGTAAGCGCCCAGCAAACTGCGAGCCTTGCAGGTGGTGAGGAAGTCATACAATGCCTCCTGCAGATTGCTCTTCAGAGAGCGCCGATAGTGTGGATGAGCTAGTTTTCGGCTCTTTTCTCTTATATAATGTGAATGAGCCCTTCAATGGCGGTGGAGCTTCAGCCAATGAGCGGCACCCTCTGGAGAGGTAACTTTTTGGGGCCTTTATTTAAAAAAAAAAAAAAAATCTTTACACCAACAGAATGGAAAAAATTAGGCAAGTACCGGGGGTAAAAAACCCCTGAACCCTACAAAGGCGGACTATAACAGCCATAAAGTGGAGACATATTAAAAAGATTTGTAACAAAGTTTATTATGCATTTTTAAAATCAAAAAAAAAAAAAAAAAAAACGAATGTCCTCTCCCAGCAAACAAGGGGAGGGGGGGAGGGGGGCTAGGACATATACTTTGTATAAAACATAGTATGTGGTCAGTACAAAATACAAGGTTCGAGTGGATAATTCTGGCGTTGTCTGCACGGTTGACGTTTCGCCAAAACAAAGTGGCTTCTTCAGGACCCAGACACCAAGTGGATTAATGTTAACTGGTCAGACCCAATAGTCAGGAGGCCAACCACAATGCCTAGGACGGGCATAGATGCATACCCAGAGATGACAGACCATCAGCACTAGCGGTAAGAAGAAGTGGTAGTCTAGATTGTAAACATAGCATTTAGACCAGGTGACGACAGGTCAGGTAGCAGGGGACCACAGGAGATATAATGCGTACAATCCATGGAGTCTGATTATATAAACTGTAACGGGCTTCAATATATGGCTACACCATGTTGGGGAACGATCCCCCACAGGTCATGGGAGACTATCCATATTTTCCTTAGTGTGCCCTCTGAATAGTGTTGCACCAAATTGGTCAAACATGTGCCTGTCGCCAAACGCCGCTCACCAAAGATATGGGTAGTCCCACATGACCTATGGTGAATCGTTCCCCAACATGGTGGAGCCATATATTGAAGCCAGTTGACATCATTCCAGTTGACTCCTTGGATTCTAAGCAGTGGCGTAACTAGAACCTTCAGGGCCCCGATGCAAGAAACCATGAAGGGCCCCCCTGAACCCCAGCCAGGGCTTTTCCCTCCGAGTCCGGCGGTGGAACTCCGGGGCGTGGTCACAGGTATGACCTTTGTGAGCCCTGTAGTTCCACCACTGGCATCAGTAGTTTTTTTTAATTATTTTATTTTTTATTTTTAGGTGCCCTATTGGGGGACTGTCCCTAGGCAGGATGGGGTCCCCGTCCCCAGAAGAGATGAGGTCCTTTTCACCAGGGCAGATGAAGTTACTGCCCCAGGTGAGAAGGGGTCCCTGTCCCCAGGGGAGATGGGGGTCCCTGTCCCCATGTGAGAAGGGGTCCCTGTCCCCAGGGGAGATGGGGGTCCCTGTCCCCATGTGAGAAGGGGTCCCTGTCCTCAGGGCAGATGGGGTCCCAGTGTGCTGGACGGGTGATCGGCATATCTCCCAGAAAGACCTTTCATCATCTGTGTATGACGGGGGAGGAGGGGGGCTGGCAGACAAGCCTGCAGTGTCCTCCGGGGGGCTCTCATAGGGCTGCACTGCATCTGTGTGCTTACAGTTTGTTTACCCGGGAGAAGTATGCAGTGCAGTGTGGGCCGGACTGGGGGGGGGCGGGTCTCTGGCTGGGGAGAACCGACATCGGACTGAGCGGCAATGCATGGAGCAGGAGAGGGGTACTCTGAGGAGCCGGCCGAGGACACAGGTCATGCGGGGAATGCACAACTAAAGAGCAGCCAGTGCGATAGTCGAGCATGGAGCTCTGCTAGTCACCCTCCACCTCCAGCCATCCGTGTGCATGGTGCACTGGTACCCCTAGCTGCCTATGCTGCTGCCGGCCATATGTAGAGGGGGCTGCATGGGCCCCCTGCAGCACAGGGCCCGGTTGCGGTCACGACTGCTGCACCCCCTATAGTTACGCCCTTGATTCTACGCATTATATCTCCTGTGGTCCCCTGCTACCTGGCCTGTCGTCACCTGGTCTAAATGCTATGTTTACAATCTAGACCAGTGCTTCTCAACTCCAGTCCTCAAGGCGCCCCAACAGGTCATGTTTTCAGGCTCTCCTTTACTTTGCACAGGTGATTTGATCAGTTTTCACTGCCTTAGTAATTACCACAGCCTTTCCATCTGAGGGAAATCCTGAAAACCTGACCTGTTGGGGCGCCTTGAGGACTGGAGTTGAGAAACCCTGATCTAGACTACCACCTCTTCTGACCGCTAGTGCTGATGGTCTGTCCTCCCCCGGGTATGTGCCTATGCCCGCCCTAGGCGTTGTGGTTGGCCTGCTGACTACCGGGTCTGACCAGTTAACATTAACCCACTTGGTGTCTGGGTCCTGAAGAAGCCATTTTGTTTTGGCAAAACGTCCACCGTGCAGACAACACCAGAATAATCCGTTCAAACCTTGGATTTTGTACTGACCACATACTATGTCTTTATAATGTGCATGTTCTGGTCTCCCCTTGTTTGCAGGGAGAGGACATTCGTTTTTTTTTCTTTTGGTGACTTTAAAATTGTATAGTAAACGTTAGAAAAAAAGGAAATTAGGCGAGGAAATCTGGTACAGAAAAACACCACATCCCAGAATTTGTAAATTAAAAGTGTGGTGCTGGGGGGAAGGGATTATTGCGGTGCCTATTAATAATGAAGTATATAGGAAAACAAACTAATTGAATCAACAAAGGATGCAAAAAGAGCTACAAAATATTATGTACGATACATGATTTAAAAATAAATGCTTTTCTTTATTTAATGGAATTACCATAAAAAGAGATATCATCAAATAGATTTACAAAAGTACACGACACAATAGTTAAAATAAGCATCTACTCAATATATATTGGTCGAGATTTAGTTGCTGGTCAAGGATGTCCCAACATGTTTCGCCATTACAATGGCTTCTTCAGGGGAACCATTTTTTGACCCAAGCAGCACATATTTAATGAACTTTGTATAATATTTGTGTGTTTCTCTATAAGACCCCTTTCACACTGGGGCGTTTTTCAGGCGTTTTTCATGCGCTTTAGCGTTAAAAAAAGCATCTGAAAGAAGCCGCAACTGCAATCCCAATGTAAAAGCCCCGAGTGCTTTCACATTGAGGCGCTGCGCTGGCAGGGCGTCAAAAAAAGTCCTGCAAGCAGCTTATTTGCAGCGCTTTTGTAGCGGTGAATACAACGCTCCTAAAGCGCCCCCTTCCCATTGAAATCAATGGGAAGCTCCTGTAAAACGCCTGAAAAACGCCTGAAAAACGCTATTGGCAGCAGCGTTTTGTGGGCGCATTTTAGCCCTTTATTTGGCCACTAGCAGGGGTTAAAAGCGCCCCAATAACGCTCGAAAAACGCTGGTAAATCGCTGCTAGTTTAAGCGGCACTTTACGAGCGTTTTTTCGGGCGCTTACACTGTGAAAGGGCTCTTAAAGCACTTGGGCTTTCACATTGGGACTGCAGATGAGGCTTCTTTCAAGCGCTTTACAGGTGCTTTTTTTAACGCTAAAGCGCCTGAAAAACGCCCCAGTTTGAAAGGGGTCTTACAATTTACAGTTTTTGTTCTTCTCTCCTTGGGTCAAAAAATGCTTTTACCCTGAAGAAGCCATTATAATGGTCGAAACATGTTGGGACATCCTTGACCAGCAACTAAATCTCGACCAATATATATTGTAAATCATGTATCGTACATAATATTTTGTAGCTCTTTTTGCATCCTTTGTTGATTCAATTCGGTTTTTTTTCGTATATACTTCATTATTAATAGGCACCGCAATAATCCCTTCTCCCCAGCACCACACTTTTAATTTATAGTAAACTTTGTTGCAAATCTTTTAAATATGTCTCCACTTTTTTTTGGCCGTTATAGTCGTAGGGTTCAGGGTTTTTTTTTTTTTCCCCCCCCGGCACTTGCCTAATCTTGGTCTAGATTTTTTTCCGGGTGAGGCCTTAGTCCTAACATATTTAGCAGCAGAATGGCGCCAATGCATCTGTTTTATCGGCACGTCTAACCAAACCCAGAGCCGGAACGTTCCGCGCGCAGTATGTGCATGCACGCTATACTAAACTTTACGGCGCATCATCCGAGATTCGATTTCCATTTTTTTTTCTTCCCGTTAAGAAAAAAAAGAAACTTATCATCATGGGAACATTAAATAGAAATTAGCAAAATGCATTTACAGAGTAAACACAATCTGCTCTATTACGGTTACACAAACACATTTGCAGACACCGCAGGAGTAGCCGCGCACAGTCACTCTATCACATAAACACCGCTTATCCAGATATGACCACAAGTGCGCACATACACCACGCCAATCGATTCCCGCTCCCCCCCAGGACGCCGGCACCTGCTGCTATAAGACAATGTGCTTCACTTACTCAGCCATTTGAAACCTTATATATCACTTTATCCACATTGAGAGTAATAAAGTGTTAGACTTGCCATTCAAGGCTAAGGCGAGAGCACATTAAGGACGACTGTCATGGTTCATATTGAGTTCAATTTCATTGGTTTTTATATTACACCCTGCAGCAATATCGGTATATGGTAATCAAGGAGCCGCTGGTGAGGTATACTTCAGTGCGCTCCGACTCTCGCCTTACAAGCTGGAATGCATTTATGCTTTTTCTGCAATGTAGCGGTGGGGGGGGGGGGGGGGGGTTTTACTGGTGCGCCTCGGAAAACGGAGAGCACATCGCACAATCAAAAATGAAATTATGGCCCTCGCCTGTCAGGTGCTGAGCGGTGCTGTCCATTAACGGCTCTGGGAATCAGGGGTTAAATATATAAATGGCTCTCGCTCACACTGTCATCGCCTAGTCTCCATACCACATAGAGTCGGTGATATTAAGGAATAGAAGAGAAAGAACAATAAAGGAAAAGTATTGAGCTTAACCGGTGGTTAGAAAGACAGACCAAGAAGATTAGTAGAAGGCATAGATGACTGGGGGGGGGGGGGAGGAATAACTCCCCACAAAAAAGGCTTTACTGAAATCCACCCTTGTACCCCAACTGCACCCCACCAGCTGGAGAACCGCTCCAAAGCTGACCACAGTTAACTTCTAAGGAACCGAGCCCACAACGGACACCAATGAGGTTCCAAACTTTATAGCCATTTCATCTCTTTACATAGACCCGAAGAAAATCAATGGAATGACTATATGGATATGGGAAGGAATAGCCCCCCCAAAGAAGGCTTTGCTATTATCCACTATTGTCCCAAACTACACCCCACCAGCTGGAGAACCGCTCCAAAGCTGACCACAGTTAACTTCCAAGGAACCAAGCCCACAACGGACACCAATGATGGTAGCACCAAACCAACAGGTGGCTTGCCATCTTTGTAGTTATCTCACTTCTTTACTTAGGGAGGAATAAATAACTGTGGGGAGGACTAGTCCCTCGAAAAAGTCTTTCCTGAAATCAACCATTGTCCCTAACCACACCTCACCAGCTCAAGATCCGCACCAAAGTTGGTTATGGTTGACTTCCAAGGGACCGAGCCTCTATTAGAAACAACTGACACCAATGAGGGTAGCACCGTACCACCAGATGGGTTCCAATCGTTGTAGATTATCTCTACTGTTTGCAGTGACCTGGAAGCAATCAGTGGAAGGACTAAATGGCTGGGGTGGGGGATAAGAGAACCACTCCAACATAGACTATGGTTGACTTTCAAGGGACCGAGCCCCAATAAAGACAACTGACACCAAAAAGGGTAGCACCAGATGGGTTCCAATCTTTGTAGATTATCTCTCCTGTTTGCAGTGACCTGGAAGCAATCAGTGGAAGGACTAAATGGCTGGAATGGAGGATAAGAGAACCACTCCAACATAGACTATGGTTGACTTTCAAGGGATGGAGCCTCAATCAAGACAACTAACACCAACAAGGGTAGCATCAGATGGGTTCCAATCTTTATAGCCATTTCATCTCTTTACATAGACCCGAAGAAAATCAATGGAATGACTATATGAATGTGGGGAGGAATAGCCCCCCAAAAAAGGCTTTGCTAATATCCACTATTGTCCCAAACTACACCCCACCAGCTGAAGAACTGCTCCAAAACTGACTACAGTTGACTTCCAAGGGACGGTATTAAAAATTAAGAGGGTAGCACCATACCACTAGATGGCTTCCCATCTTTGTAGTTATCTCACATCTTTACATAGCACAGGAGGAGATCAGTGGACAAAATAAATGACCGTGGGGAGGATTAGTCCCCCAAAAAAGGCATTACTGAAATCCACCATTGCCCCCAACCACACCTCACCGGCTCAGGGTCTGCACCAAAATTGGCTATGGTTGACTTCCAATGGGCTGAGCCTCCATTAAAAACAACTGACACCTACGAGGGTAGGACCATACCACCAGATGGGTTCCAATCTTTGCAGCTAACTCTGTAGGGAGGACTAGACCCCCCCCAAAAAAAGGCTTTACTGAAATCCACAATTGTTCCCAGGTGCAGCCCACCAGCTTGAGGTCTGCACCAAAATTGGCTATGGTTGTCTTTCAATGAATGCTCATGAGCCCCTGCTAAAAACAACTGACACCAACAAGGGTATCACCATACCACCAGATTGGTTCCAATCTTTGCAGCTATCTCATCTCTTTATATAGACCCAGAGGAAATCAATGGAGGGACTACATGACTAGGAAGGAGAAAGAATTTTCTAAAATCCACCGTTGTCCCCAACCACACCCCATCAGCTAGAGAACCACTCCAAAATAGGCTATGGCGGACGTTCAAGGGACCAAGACCCATTAAATACAACTGACACCTACAAGGGTGGCACCAGATTAGTTCTAATCTATGTAGATATTTCACCTCTTTACATAGAGCTGGGGGACATCAATTGAAGGACTATATGGCTGTGGGGAGGAGTAGTCCTCCGAAAAAGGCTTGGCTAATATCCCCTATTGTCCCCAACCGCAGCCCGCTAGCTGGAGGACTGCTCCAAAATTAATCATCAAAGGACTGAGAATACATAAATTGTAAATTATAAAAAGGTCAAATGTAAAAAATTATGAAAGCGTACCATCATCTAAAATTATATAAAATTAAAAGTCGAGAAACCTGGTTCCCCTGTCAGGCTTATCGAAGACAGAAGATGAGCTAAAGGACTATTACGGTACAGGTAGAAGTATTGGTAACCAGTAATTTAAACCCAAAAAAATGTATATAAATGTTATTCAAATAATAAAAACATTAACAGCATACAAGGTGGTACAGGTGGTGACGTATTTCAACTAGTTTCGCTCAAACTGAGCTTCTTCAGGAAATACATACGTCTGTGAAAAACACAAATAAAGTAACTAGAACAGGAAAAACAATAATCTAAAGTACAATGTACAAACTATAAATGGGAACTGTTATATGACATGAATTGTGGCTCTTACCCACGACGGAGTCTTCGGTGGTACTCCGTCGTGGGTAAGAGCCACAATTCATGTCATATAACAGTTCCCATTTATAGTTTGTACATTGTACTTTAGATTATTGTTTTTCCTGTTCTAGTTACTTTATTTGTGTTTTTCACAGACGTATGTATTTCCTGAAGAAGCTCAGTTTGAGCGAAACTAGTTGAAATACGTCACCACCTGTACCACCTTGTATGCTGTTAATGTTTTTATTATTTGAATAAAATTTATATACATTTTTTTGGGTTTAAATTACTGGTTACCAATACTTCTACCTGTACCGTAATAGTCCTTTAGCTCATCTTCTGTCTTCGATAAGCCTGACAGGGGAACCAGGTTTCTTGACTTTTAATTTTACATCAAGGGACTGAGCCTTCATTAGGTCAGCACCATCCCGCCAGAGATGGGTTCCAATCTTTGTAGCTATATAAATATATTCTTGAAGACAAGCCGGAAAGACAGGTAGGAAAAAAAAAATGTAAATGAGGAGTGAACTTCCTCTTTAACAAGAAGTAAAATAAAGTTTATTGATAGACATTGCATATGGCGGCGTTTTGTCCATGACCTCAAATTACAGAACGCGAGACGAGACGATCCGCAGCTCTGGCTCCCACAATATGAGGACAAACAAGGATGCACAGGAAACATATGAAACAATGTATCTAAATGTCCCAGATTGTGACTTCTGCTGTGTGTGTTACAAATCTATTGTGAGTCCTATCAGAACGGATCAGGAGATTCCTCCAATGGTTTCCTCCGCCACAGAGGTCCAGCAAGCGATGCATCGGCGCAGAAATCCGGAGGGCAGAACAGCGACACAGACTTTATAACACGGCACACCGCTTCCAGAGCATCAAACAAATCTAATAATAATAATAATAACAAATCAAACAAATCTAATAATAATAATAATAACAATTCTAACAAATCTAATAATAATAATAATAATAATAATAATATTAATGTGAGAATTAAAAAAAAAAAAACTTTGATGGGGGGGGGGGGGTCAGTATTATTTTAATTCTTTTAACGTGTACAATTTTTTTTTAAATAGATATTTTATATCATTTCAATCTATATTGTGGCTCTCACAAACTCCCAGCATTCTCTGCAGTGTCACGGATGCCCCTATGATAAGAACATTTAAAGCTGAACTCCGGGAATTTGTGGGGGTGCACGGATGAGGTGTATTAAAATATATGTGCCCCCTCCCCCACCTTCTAAACAACACATTTAGTTTAAGTAAAACATGAAAGGCAAAACATCTTTGTATAGATAGAAAAAAAAAGATATTTATAAGGCTTTTTCTAAGTGATCACATGACCTCTGTTCTCAGCTGCATAAAGAGTTCAGAGAGCTGGGGGGAGGAGAAACAGCAGCACACTGATATTCACAATAAATGACTGTGGGGGGGGGGGGGCATGTCTGCAAGAGGCAGAGAAACAGCAGTACACTGATCTTATCAGTTAATAACTGTGGGGTGGGGGAGTGGGGAATGTGTCAGCAAGAGGCAAAGAAATAGCAGGACACTGATCTTACCAGTTAATAGCTGAGGGGAGAGTGGGGAATGTGTCAGCAAGAGGCAGAGAAACAGCAGTACACTGATCTTACCAGTGAATATTTGAGGGGGGAGTGGGGGATGTGTCTGCAAGAGGCAGAAAAACAGCAGTGCACTTATGTTACCAGTGAATGATTGTGTGGGAGTGGGGAGAAGGCGTTTCAGCAGGAGGCTAAGAAACAGAAGTAAACTGATCTTACCAGTGAATAACTGTGGGGTGGGGGGAGTGGGGGATGTGTCTGCAAGAGGCAGAGAAACAGCAGCACACTGATCTTACCAGTGATTAACTGTGGGGTGGGGTGAGTGGGGGATGTGGTAGCAAGAGGAAGAGAAACAGCAGCACACTGATCTTACCAGTGATTAACTGTGGTGTGGGGTGAGTGGGGGATGTGGCAGCAAGAGGAAGAGAAACAGCAGCACACTAATCTTACCAGTGAATAACTGTGGGGTGGGGGGAGAGGGGGATGTGTCAGCAAGAGGCAGAGAAACAGCAGTATACTGATCTTACCAGTTAATAGCTGAGGGGAGAGTGGGGGATGTGTCAGCAAGAGGCAGAGAAACGGCAGTACACTGATCTTACCAATGAATATTTGAAGGGGGATGTGTCTGCAAGAGGCAGAGAAACAGCAGTACACTGATCTTACCAGTGAATAGCTGAGGGGGGAGAGGGGGGTGTGTCTGCAAGAGGCAGAGAAACAGCAGTACACCGATCTTACCAGTGAATGGTTGTGCAGTGGGGGGTATAATTCATGTGTACACTCCCCAATTGCTGCCCCTCCAGCTAAAGGGGGTGCAGTTAAAAGGCAGCAAAAATGTGGTTGTACTGCTAGGGCCGCGAGCCCCTAACCATTCCAGAGCTGTCGACGTCCTTCTTTTATATCTTCTGGAGTTCCGCATTAATAATAACAATGTAACGCCTCTATGAAGCCCCTGTAACACGGGTGCCGGATCTGCGGCCCTCCAGCTGCTGCAGAACTACAAGTCCCATGAGGCATTGCGAGGCTGGCAGATACAGAACACGACTCCCAAAAGGCTGATGCATGATGGGACTTGTAGTCCCGCAAACAGCTGGAGGGCGGCAGGTTGAGCACCCCCCAGCCCTGTAATGTAGGTGAGTACAGCGGCCGGGCGGAGAGGTGGGATCCGCTCTCCGCTCTACACCTGGCGTTTCCTCGGACTTTACACCTTGAAGCGCGCACAGCCAGGCGATCGATGAAATCCTCGCTGCCCTCCTCCCGGCACACCGATCCCTCCTGAGAATTCATTCTGCTTCTTAGGCGTCTCTCTGATAATCCGAGTCATGGAAATAAATCAGATTAAACATTTTACTTTACCGGTAAATCATTATCTAAACACTCGATGGAATCCACATCCATCCCCGATCGCTAAAACCCGTAATAACATTTCCACTTCATCCTCCATATCTCTGCTATTCCCTGCAAATCATCTCCTTTACAACATTTCATTCTCTCATCTAGAAATTCACGCCTGGAAAACGCGTTGGCTTTGCCCACCGATGGATCGCGCCCAGAATTCGTTCTCCCCGTTTCATGTTTCATTTCTTCTATTTTACAAACTTCTGCTTTTCTGGGATTTCTTCTGAAATTCTCAAACTACAAAGATTCGATCGTCATTCTTAAAAAAAAAAAAAAAAAAAGCTAAAAGGTTTTACATGAATGAATAAAAGCTGATCATTGTAAGCACCCCTGTCAGTGGTGAAAGGTTTGTCTCATCCAGTGCCAGGAGAAGGTCAACCAGCGCCACACTGCCCCTCCCCCCGTTCCCTATGTGGAAGTTTAGGGGATGCTACACCCAGCACTCACTGCCGTCACTACTCTGGTCAGCCTTGCAACAGAAGGAAGGTACCACCATCCCTATAGTAAACCATTGTACCCAGGGCAGCCACCCACCCCCCTCCCCCCCTCCTTGTTCCGGCCCTGGATGGAAGTCAATCCTCTGCAAGGTTCCTCTAGGGCCCTTCTTAGGCACAAGATGGGTTTCAAAATCTCAGAAAAAAAAATCAAATCCAAATCCAAAAAGTGAGCCGAACATATCAGACCCGTTCCTGGCAGGTCAGGAAAGAGGTGGGCGAGCACCTGAACCATACCAGGCCACCTGCCTTCAACATGGGGGAGTGAGCTTGTGTCTGAACCATACCAGGCCACATGCCTTCAACATGGGGGGTGAGCGAGAGCCTGAATCATACCAGGCCACATGCCTTCAACATGGGGGGTGAGCGAGAGCCTGAATCATACCAGGCCACATGCCTTCAACATGGGGGGGTGAGCGAGCACCTGAACCATACCAGGCCACATCCCTTCAACATGGGGGGGCGAGCGAGCACCTGAACCATACCAGGCCACATGCCTTCAACATGGGGGAGTGAGCGAGAGCCTGAACCATACCAGGCCACATCCCTTCAACATGGGGGGTGAGCGAGAGCCTGAATCATACCAGGCCACATGCCTTCAACATGGGGGGTGAGCGAGAGCCTGAATCATACCAGGCCACATGCCTTCAACATGGGGGGGTGAGCGAGCACCTGAACCATACCAGGCCACATGCCTTCAACATGGGGGAGTGAGCGAGAGCCTGAACCATACCAGGCCACATCCCTTCAACATGGGGGGGGTGAGCGAGCGCCTGAATCATACCAGGCCACATGCCTTCAACATGAGGGAGGGGGGTTAGTGAGTGCCTAAACCATACCAGACCACATGCCTTCAACACGGTGGGGCAAGCAAGAGCCTGAACCATACCAGGCCACATGCCTTCAACACAGGGGGGCAAGCAAGAGCCTGAACCATACCAGGCCACATGTCTTCAACATGGGGGGGTGAGCTTGTGTCTGAACCATACCAGGCCACATGCCTTCAACATGGGGGGTGAGTGAGAGCCTGAACCATACCAGGCAACATGTCTTCAACATGGGGGGGGTGAGCTTGTGTCTGAACCAGACCAGGCAACATGCCTTCAACATGGGGGGGTGAGCTTGTGTCTGAACCATACCAGGCCACATGCCTTCAACATGGGGGGTGAGCGAGAGCCTGAACCATACCAAGCAACATGCCTTTAACATGGGGGGGGTGAGCTTGTGTCTGAACCATACCAGGCCACATGCCTTCAACATGGGGGTGAGCGAGCACCTGAACCATACCAGGCCACATGCCTTCAACATGGGGGGTGAGCGAGCGACTGAATCATACCAGGCCACATGCCTTCAACATGGGGGGGTGAGCGAGCGCCTGAACCATACCAGACCACATGCCTTCAACACGGGGGGGGGGGTGAGCAAGAGCCTGAACCATACCAGGCCACATGCCTTCAACACGGGGGGCAAGCAAGAGCCTGAACCATACCAGGCAACATCCCTTCAACACGGGGGGGGCAAGCGAGAGCCTGAAACATAGCAAGCCACATGCCTTCAACATGGGGGGGGGGTGAGCGAGCACCTGAAACATACCAGGCAACATGCCTTGAACACGGGGAGGTTTGCGAATGCCTGAACCATACCAGGCCACCTGCCTTCAACATGGGGGGGTGAGCGAGAGCCTGAACCATACCAGGCCACATGCCTTCAAAATGCCTTCCACATGCCCCCCCGCCACCCCAAAGGACCATCCCCCCATGTTGATGGGGACAAGGGTCTCTTTCCATCAACCCCACTGGTGGTGCAGGTTGCAGGGAATGTGGTTGGAATGGGGTCCCCTCTCTCCACGATACTGGGGTTTGTCGCTGAATATCTTCAGCCATAATCCCGGTAAACCACTTGCCGACCACAAGGTATATTTATATCTGTATTGCCGCCGGCAAGTAGCCCCAACCTTCACCGCTTTTATTTTAGGTTGGAGTTATGAAAATAAAGAAAAGTAAAGTAAAGAAAGTTGAGGCGGCGCCCTCCTCGGCTTCCATTCCCCTCGCTGCGTTTTGTTCTGGTTGATCTATAATTAGACGCCGAATACTCCGAAATCTAACGATCGTCTCATCAGCCCCATTGTCTTCATTGAAGAGATGAGGGTCCGTCTCCCCGCCGGAGAATAGAACGCGGCCAGCGCAGCGATCCGTTCCCCCGGTGCGTCCGGCGGGAGGGAGGCCGAGTCGTCTCCATTGTCGGGGGGGGGGGGGAACGCGTCACGCTCGCCGTATTGTTCCTCCAGTTCGATACCTTTTTAGGACAGATGCTTCTAGCGAGCGTTGGATTGAGACCGATCAATTCCGCACGGGCCACCAGCATTGTTCACCATTGCAGACTCAGCTGGGCTGTTGAACCTCCCGCCACACGCTGGGGCTGAGATTTTATTGATCGATATAATTCATTTCTCAGAAATTTGAGAGAGCAGATTGCAGTCACTTAGCCAGAGTGTATCAGCGGCGGCGGCGGCGGCGGCTGGAATCGTCCGTCACGGGGGCTGTGAAAGGGGCCCCCCGAGTCCCTCCAGAACCGTGAAAGACTTGCAGCACACTGCGGGGGTATCACTTGGCAGAAATATTTTGTCGTTAAAAGTAAAAAGTCTCCCCCCCCCATCCTCGCCGCTCTCGCCTCGCGTGCGGTATAAATCACGCCGTGCGCCGCGTGTTCTCAAGATGAATTAGAAAACAAATGCGTCGAGGGTGAAATATGGCGGCTTTATTGCGGCTGTGAATCATCTGCATACTGTAGTTACTTTCTGTCAGACCCGGGCCAGGATTTTATTTTAATTAGTTGCTGATCTTTTTATTACTGAATAATTGTATGTCAGCTTGTCCGGCGCGCCCGGCGTGCTCTGCGCCATTCTGATCCGGAACGCGGAATTCTGGGAGGGGGGGGCATAAATCCGACTCAACGTTACAGATATAAGAACCCGACTACAGCCGGCAACCCAAGGATCTTCTTCTAATCACTTAACCCTTCCATGACCAGAGACCCCTTCATGCCTGGACCAAGCAACGTCCTTATTTGTTGGTTATCTCAACTATGACTGCTTAACCGACCTTCCTAAATATTCTACACATTGCTTGTTAAGGCTCTATAAATTAAATCATATAAATGACATATGTTATTTTTCATTATAAACTGTCAAATGTACAAACATGTTGTTTTTTTTTTTTGTAGCAAATTACACTTTTATTTTTTTTTCCTGTTTATTTTTATTATTATTTCTTCCCTTTTATTATTATTTACTTGTTTACTGTTTGTTTATTTATTTTTCTTTTATTATTATTTTTTCCCTTTTATTATTATTTACCTATTTATCTATTTGTTTAATATTTTTTATTTTTATTATTATTATTATTTCTTCCCTTTTATTATTATTTACTTATTTATCTATTTGTTTAATATCTTTTATTATTATTATTATTATTATTATTATTATTATTATTATTATTATTATTATTATTATTATTCCCCTTTTATTATGATTTACTTATTTATCCATTTATTTATTTATTTATTATTTTATTATTTCTTCCCTTTTATTATTATTTACTTATTTATCTATTTGTTTAATATCTTTTTATTATTATTATTATTATTATTATTATTCCCCTTTTATTATGATTTACTTATTTATCCTTTTATTTATTTATTTATTATTTTATTATTTCTTCCCTTTTATTATTATTTACTTATTTATCTATTTGTTTAATATCTATTATTATTATTCCCCTTTTATTATGATTTACTTATTTATCCATTTGTTTATTTATTTATTATTTTATTATTTCTTCCCTTTTATTATTATTTACTTATTTATCTATTTGTTTATTTTTTTATTCTTTTTTTTTCTTTTATTATTATTTTTTTCCCCTTTTATTATTATTTACTTATTTATCTATTTGTTTAATGTTTTTTTTTTTTTTATTATTATTTCTTCCCTTTTATTATTATTTACTTATTTATCTATTTGTTTAATGTTTTTTTTTCTTTTTTTTTCTTTTATTATTATTTTTTCCCTTTTATTATTATTTACTTATTTATCTATTTGTTTAATACTTTTTTCTTTTTTTTTTCTTTTATTATAATTTTTTCTTCCCTTTTATTATTATTTACTTATTTATCTATTTGTTTAATATTTTTTTTCTTTATTTTTAATTATTATTTTTTTCCCTTTTATTATTATTTACTTATTTATCTATTTGTTTAATATCTTTTTGTATTATTATTATTATTTTCCCCTTTTATTATGATTTATTATTTGCCCATGTTTATTTATTTATTTTTTATTATATCTTCCCCTTTATTATTATTTACTTATTTATCTATTTGTTTATTTTTTCTTAATTTTTTTTATTTTATTATTATTTTTTCCCTTTTTTTTATTTACTTATTTATCTATTTGTTTACTATTTTGTTTTTTTATTTTTATTTTATTATAATTTTATTATAATTTTTTCCCCCTGTTATTATTATTTACGTATTTATGTATTTGTTAAATATTTTTTATTTTTTTTTATTTTATTATTATTATTATTATTTTTTATCCTGACTGGACGTTATATGACGTTCTGTCAGGAAGTGGCGATCGTGCGGCTGCCTGGCTGCATGATTTTGGACACTGAAGACTGATCAGTGAGCCAGTACCATGTGACCGCTGTGACCAATCACATCAGGTCACATGACAGTTGTAAGCAATGGAGGGCCTCCTTTCATGTCATCCATTGTGTACAATTTTGTCTTTATGGACCTTGCTTTGTGCACTGGTCCAAATCCTTTGCTGGAGGGGGGGTTATGGTATGGGGGGGGGGGGGGAGGGGGATTATGGTGTGGGGTTGTTTTTCAGGGGTTGGGCTTGGCTAGGGTTGCCACCTCATCCCTTTAAATCCGAACACATACAGTCAGGTCCATAAATATTGGGACATCGACACAATTCTAATCTTTTTGGCTCTATACACCACCACAATGGATTTGAAATGAAATGAACAAGATGTGCTGTAACTGCAGACTTTCAGCTTTAATTTGAGGGAATTTACATCCAAATCAGGTGAACGGTGTAGGAATTAGAACAGTTTGTATATGTGCCTCACACTTCTTAAGGGACCAAAAGTAATGGGACAGTTTAACAATCATCCATCAAACTTTCACTTTTTAATACTTGGTTGCAAAGCCTGAAGTCTGGAACGCGTAGACATCACCAGACGCTGGGCTTCATCCCTGGTGATGCTCTGCCAGGCCTCTACTGCCCACCGTCTTCAGATCCTGCTTGTTCTTGGGGCATTTTCCCTTCAGTTTTGTCTTCAGCAACTGAAATGAACGCTCAATCGGATTCAGGTCAGGTGATTGACTCGGCCATTGCATAACATTCCACTTCTTTGCCTTAAAAAACTCTTTGGTTGCTTTTCGCAGTATGCTTCGGGGTCATTGTCCATCTGCACTGTGAAGCTCCATCCAATGAGTTCCGAAGCATTTTGCTGAATATGAGCCGATAATATTCCCCGAAACACTTCAGAATTCATCCTGCTGCTTTTGTCAGCTGTCACATCATCAATAAATACAAGAGAACCAGTTCCATTGGCAGCCATACATGCCCACGCCATGACACTACCACCACCATGCTTCACTGATGAGGTGGTATGCTTTGGATCATGAGCAGTTCCTTTCCTTCTCCATACTCTTCTCTTCCCATCACTCTGGTACAAGTTGATCTTGGTCTCATCTGTCCATAGGATGTTGTTCCAGAACTGTGAAGGCTTTTTTAGATGTTGTTTGGCAAACTCTAATCTGGCCTTCCTGATTTTGAGGCTCACCAATGGTTTACATCTTGTGGTGACCCCTCTGTATTCACTCCGGTGAAGTCTTCCCTTGATTGTTGACTTTGACACACATACACCTACCTCCTGGAGGGTGTTCTTGATCTGGCCAACTGTTGTGAAGGGTGTTTTCTTCACCAGGGAAAGAATTCTTCGGTCATCCGCCACAGTTGTTTTCCGTGGTCTTCCGGGTCTTTTGGTGTTGCTGAGCTCACTGGTGCGTTATTTCTTTTTAAGGATGTTCCAAACAGTTGATTTGGCCGCACCTAACGTGTTTTCTATCTCTCTGATGGGTTTGCATTGTTTTTTCAGCCTAATGATGGCTTCACTGATAGTGACAGCTCTTTCGATCTCATATTGAGAGTTGACAGCAACAGATTCCAAATGCAAATAGCACACTTGAAATGAACTCTGGACCTTTTATCTGCTCCTTGTAAATGGGATAATGAGGGAATAACACACACCTGGCCATGGAACAGCTGAGCAGCCAACTGTCCCATTACTTTTGGTCCCTTAAAAAGTGGGAGGTACATATACAAACTGTTGTAATTTTTACACTGTTCACCTGATTTGGACGTAAATACCCTCAAATTAAAGCTGAAAGTCTGCAGTTAAAGCACATCTTGTTTGTTCCATTTCAAATCCATTGTGGTGGTGTATAGAGCCAAAAAGATTAGAATTGTGTCGATGTCCCAATATTTATGGACCTGACTGTAAGAATTCCACAAGTTCTGAGGCTAATTGAATGCAGATAAGGCACCAAGTGAGTTTAATTACCACCTCAATCGGCCACAGAACCCGTGTAATTCATATGTGTTTGGTTATAAAGGGATGAGGTGGCAACCCTAGGCTTGGCCCCTCAGGGGTTGGGCTTGGCCCCCTTAGTTCCAGTGAAGGGAACTCTTAAGGCGTCGGCATACCAAGACATTTTGGACAATTTCATGCTCCCAACTTTGTGGGAACATTTTGGGGACGGCCCCTTCCTGTTCCAACATGACTGCCCACCAGTGCACCAAGCAAGGTCCATAAAGACATGGACAACATTGGAGATCTGGTTCTCCACAGCAGCAATTGTACATTTGACTCTCCTGAACTCCAACTTGGGATAAAACAGTAGAATTGCCTTCACCTTCATACAACACGAATCTCCGGCTGATCTCCAACAATCTCCCAGAACACCAAACCAAGAGTCACATCCGAATGGCGGTGGAATGTTAAGAGCATCACCCAAAACCCGCACACAATAAGGCCGCGTACACACGCGCGGACTGTTCGCCCAACCTTGTTCGGCAAACAGTTTGTCAAACAGTCCGCTCAAAATTTGCATGAGCGGACTTGCCCACACACGAGCGGACTGTTTCAGCGAACTGTTTGCCAAACAGTTCGCTCAACTTTTGAAATGAACGGACTCACTCACGTAAGGCGGAGCCAAGTCCGCCCATTTCGAGCGCGTGTACAGGTAGGCGGGGCCCGCGAAGGAGACGTCGCGGGCTCCGCCGCCTGGAATGGGCTTAAAGGGGAACCCCAACGCCGAAAAAAATCGGCGTGGGGGTTCCCCCAAAGTCCACACCAGACCCTTGTCCGAGCACGCTACCCGGCCGGCCAGGAAAGGGGGGCGAGCGAGCGCGCCCCCCCTCCTGAGCCGTACCAGGCCGCGTGCCCTCAACATGGGGGGGTGCCTTGGGGAAGGGGGGCCGCGCGGCCCCCCCACCCCAAAGCACCTTGTCCCCATGTTGATGAGGACAAGGGCCTCTTCCCGACAACCCTGGCCGTTGGTTGTCGGGGTCTGCGGGCGGGGGGCTTATCGGAATCCGGGAGCCCCCTTTAAGAAGGGGGCCCCCGGATACCGGCCCCCCACCCTATGTGAATGAGTATGGGGTACAATGTACCCCTTCCCATTCACCTGTGAAATAAAGTACAAAAAAAACACAACACATGGAAAAAGTATTTTATTGCACAGCTCCGGGGGTCTTCCGTCTTCGGGGGTCTTCTCGCCGGACTCCTCCGCTATGTGTGTGTAGCTCTTTTGCTAGCGGAGGAGTCCGGCTTTCTTCCTCCCCGCCGCCGGCCTCTTCTCCCGACTTCGGGGGTCTTGTCCCCCTCTTCGGTTCTTCTGCCGGGCCACCGCGCCTTCTTGTAGCTCTTTTACAGGCGGTCTTCTGTCGCCGCTGTCGTCGCCGCCGCCGCCGCCTTCCGTTCTTGTTCTTCTTCTTGTTCTTGTTCTTCTTCTCCTGGAGATGTTGACTCGACGAGCTCTCCGGCCGGAATGCCAGGGACACGCTCCGCTGCCACTTATATAGTGACAATGGGGCGGTGTCACATGGTATATGTCACATGGGTTGGTCACATGGGTTGATGTCACATGGGGACTATGACATCGTAAGGGGGCGGGGTCACCATGTGACCAACCCATGTGACATATACCATGTGACACCGCCCCATTGTCACTATATAAGTGACCGCACAGCGCGGCTCTGGCATTCCGGCCGGAGAGCTCGTCGAGTCAACATCTCCAGGAGAAGAAGAAGAAGAACAAGAAGAAGAACAAGAACGGAAGGCGGCGGCGGCGGCGACGACAGCGGCGACAGAAGACCGGGCCACCGCCTGTAAAAGAGCTACAAGAAGGCGCGGTGGCCCGGCAGAAGAACCGAAGAGGGGGACAAGACCCCCGAAGTCGGGAGAAGAGGCCGGCGGCGGGGAGGAAGAAAGCCGGACTCCTCCGCTAGCAAAAGAGCTACACACACATAGCGGAGGAGTCCGGCGAGAAGACCCCCGAAGACGGAAGACCCCCGGAGCTGTGCAATAAAATACTTTTTTCATGTGTTGTGTTTTTTTTTGTACTTTATTTCACAGGTGAATGGGTAGGGGTACATTGTACCCCATACTCATTCACATAGGGTGGGGGGCCGGTATCCGGGGGCCCCCTTCTTAAAGGGGGCTCCCGGATTCCGATAAGCCCCCCGCCCGCAGACCCCGACAACCAACGGCCAGGGTTGTCGGGAAGAGGCCCTTGTCCTCATCAACATGGGGACAAGGTGCTTTGGGGTGGGGGGGCCGCGCGGCCCCCCCTTCCCCAAGGCACCCCCCCATGTTGAGGGCACGCGGCCTGGTACGGCTCAGGAGGGGGGGCGCGCTCGCTCGCCCCCCTTTCCTGGCCGGCCGGGTAGCGTGCTCGGACAAGGGTCTGGTGTGGACTTTGGGGGAACCCCCACGCCGATTTTTTTCGGCGTTGGGGTTCCCCTTTAAGCCCATTCCAGGCGGCGGAGCCCGCGACGTCTCCCTCGCGGGCCCCGCCTACCTGTACACGCGCTCGAAATGGGCGGACTTTCCGAGCGGGAACAGTCCGCTCATTTCGAAAGTACAGCGGACAGGCCCACACACGGGCGGACTGTTCGCTCAAACACAGTTTCAGCGGACAGTTTTTCGGAATTTCCGAAAGACTTTGTCCGTCCAACTGTCCGCTGAAACTGTCCGCTGAAAGCCCACACACGAGCGGACTGTCCGCCCAAACACTGTTCAGCGGACAGGGTTGGGCGAACAGTCCGCCCGTGTGTACGCGGCCTAAAAAAAAACAATACGTTTGCCTTGTTCTCCCTCCAGATCTACTCTGCTTACTCTTGAGGTCATTATACGTTGTCTATTACCTTCACAGGTTTCCATGATGGTCACTAAAAGGAGTCAACCATCCATTGGATTAGATGCCCGATCTGTAAGTTGTCACCCCACATGTTGACCACACAATACAATGACGGCTCTCGTCCAATCATGAAGCACAATATTGCCTCGGATTGTGGTACAAATCATTATTGAGCTCCTTAAAGTCTATTGAAAGTGCCACCATAACCAAGAGGAACTGAGGCGTTATACGCTATATTACCAAAAGTATTGGGACGCCTGCCTTTACACACACATGAACTTTAAAGGGGTTGTAAAGGTAAATGTTGTTTCACCTTAATGCATTCTATGCATTAAGGTGAAAAAACATCTCACAGTCCCGGCGCCCCCCCCCCCCCCCCCGTTTTACTTACCTCACCCCTCGAAAATCCTGCGCTCGTCCCCCGACGTCCTTTCCACCGTTCAGCCTGGCCGCTGATTGGCTGGAGTGGATGGATGGAAAGCAGCGCAGCCATTGGCTCGCGCTGCTGTCAATCACATCCACTGACGTGGAGCGCCGGGGGGGCGGGGCCGTGTGATACAGCGAGCGGCTATAGCCACCGGCTGTATCACGGGAGCGCGCCCGCAGATGCTTCTCACCATGTGAGGGAGCTTGCATGAACGTGAGAAGCATCTGCGGGAGGAAGCAGAGACAGCCGCCGAGGGACCCCAGAAGAGCAGGTTCGGGGACACTCTGTGCAAAACGAGCTGCACAGTGGAGGTAAGTATAACATGTTTGTTATTTTAAATAAATAAAAAAATTCCCTTTACAATCCCTTTAATGACATCCCAGTCTTAGTCCGGAGGGTTCAATATTGAGTTGGCCCTTTGCAGCTATAACAGCTTCACCTCTTCTGGGAAGGCCGTCCACAAGGTTTAGGAGGGTGTCTATGGGAATGTTTGACCATTCTTCCAGAAGAGCATTTGTGAGGTCAGGCACTGATGTTGGACGAGAAGGCCTGGCTCGCAGTCTCCACTCTAAGGTGTTCTATCGGGTTGAGGTCAGGACTGTGCAGGCCAGTCAAGTTCCTCCACCCCAAACTCGCTCATCCATGTGTAGCTGCTGGTTAGATTTGGGATTACCATTACCTTCTGTTCCACTCGCTTCACGTCTAGGGGTGTCCCGTGGTAGGTGGCCCAGTAACTCGAGAGACTGACAACAGATCCACTTGAATGGATTTTATTTGCAAAACGTAGACAATGAACAGTCTTGTAAATTGGGATCAGAGGGTTGGGAAGGAGGTTCAGGTTCTCTTATGTCAAAGTCAAAATGTTGAAGAACTTGCTTACTTTGACTCCAGAGAATAGCCAATCACAGCTGGATGATCACTCAGGTTGGACAGTCCGTCTCTCACAAGGTCTCGCAGCCAACAAGGTGCTTCCTCAGGAACAAGTCTCTGCCACAGACATTGTTGTAGAACATGTAGGGAAACTAAACTTGAAGAACACTCGTAGGATACTTTCAGCCGGCTTGGCGATATCCACGAGACCGGATTTTCTTGGGTACTTCAGCCCTTCCGGGCTCTTACTAAGAAACCAACTGAGGGCCGAGTGGCCCTGTTACTAAGTGCATACCGTATGTCCACTTGATTGGTGGGGCTTCAACCTGGACTCAGGGCAGAAGGTACTAGCAAGTGCGCAGGCGCCGTTCATCTTTGGAGACTTTCGGAGTCTCCTTGTCCTCCCCATTGCGCAGTACAGGGCGGACACTATCCGATGGGGGGACAGTTTTTGGCAGAACACCAGGAGGACATCATGTGATGTCCACCTGGATCGATGAAAGTTCGGGTGGGAACTGGTTAAAGACATTTCAGGGTTGATTTACTAATAGACTGAGCACTTTGCAAGTGCAGTTGCCCCCAGAGCTTAGTAAAGGAGGGGTTCTCTGTTGACTTTTTTTTTTCCCTGCCTGCGATTGGGTATTTGATGTAAAGTGAAGCTTCACCGCCTGCACTAAGCTCTGGAGCAACTGCACTTGCAAAGCTCACCGTCTATTGGCCTTTAATAAACCACCCCCATCGCCTGGCTTTTGGTGGATCGGGCTTAGCTGGCAGCAAACAATGAGTTCAATGATGGAGCACTTTGACTTTTATTGCCCATCCAGAACACTTGTATGAAATGTCAGGTGAAGCTGCATGGAGGAAAAAAAGAGTCAGCGTGTGCTTAAGTGCATGTTATTTATGGGGTCAAAGAAGAAATGTCTCCCACCTACAGCTGCACTGCCAGCACATTGAGAGGTGTCAGTCAGCCCGGGATTTATGGCTCCTTCTCTCTGGACTGCGCCTTGGTGGCTCTTTTTACATCTGTTCTGTGGCGGGGAGCTTTGCTGCAAAGGTTAATGCTCCTGTAAGCCTCGGCTTCCCAGATGTTTCTGAAATTCACTATATGCCAACCGACTCGTTTCATCCCTAACTTGCCTTCTGTCTGAGGAGCCTCCGATGCACTCTCAAGTGTTAATGGAATATTATTGACTGGGTGACCTTATACAGATGGATACTTGGCTCTTTAAGGTAACCGGTGTATGGAAGTTGGTGCTTGTGGCTTTATGGCACCGAGGTTCCGGGTAAACCAGATCCCATTAGGGACACGATCTGCAGATTGAGACATTAGGACTCTGTAAAATCCCAAGTGTACGCAGCAGATTAGGAGTAAGTGTAGAGAAAACTCTGTAACACATGAGTTGGGGTGGGGGGGGGGGGGGTGGGCAGGGGGTGTAAGAAAGTTCCTTCAACAGAGTCAACAACTTACTGCTGCATAGCCTTTATTTCTCCATTCTTCCTTAGTGATGAATGAAATATGAGAGTAAAAGTATTCTCGCGCCTACCAATGTGTCCTAAAACTAGTGGGGTTGCAGCAAAACACCGGCAGGGGTATACACCCTCCCCAGATTAAGTGATAGTGATTAAGAAATGGTGTTGCGCTCCGACTACTTAGATCTAATTAAATTAACATGTACTCAAGTGACAACCAAAACAGAAATAAACTAAAATGTGAAACTGCATGTTTAAATAAGCTCAGACAATGTGCATAAATATTAAAGTGCAATAAACCAGGTCACATTGTGCGCTTGACAAAAAACTTGATATGAAAAATCCTCTATAGATGACAGTGAGATGATATTAAGTATATATCCAAATATATAAATGATATGAAAAAAAAAAAAAAAAAAAAAATAAAAAAAAAAAAAAAAAAAAAAAACACAACTGAGTGTCGTTATAAAAGTGCAAAACAGATCAAAGAATACACAAAATACTAATAATCCATGTGTAGTGTATCACGTGTCTGAACAAAATACTAATAGTCCATAAGCAGTGAAATGTGTGTTTGAGCAAAAATTCCAAAAACAAAAATAAGGTGAACTATAGTTATATGGAGAGCATATCCATTTAGTGATAAAATGCGTCCATTTGATGATCAACAAGGCAGTATCCTGCGTGCTCCAAAAGCAGGGGGTGGATTCCACCAGTGCTCCTATGCGTATAATATCCTCACACTAGGTGCAGTAATTACCTTACCTTACTGCTGTAAGGTAAACAGCATTTCCAAAGTGACGCTTGTTGTCCAATGTAGGTTCAGTAGGTGATGTAATCCTGGACTCTCATTCACCATGGGCACGTTGTAACATGCAGAGAAAGCAAGGGGAACACTCCAATAGTGAAGTACGTATTCACAATTTATTGGGTATAAAACGAAGGTAAGGTACTCACATTTAAAACAATAATAAAAGCACAACTTAAACGAACGCGTGTCACGTTCGCGCTTCCGGACGTCACTTCCGGTGTCCTTACTGGCCAATTGTGTTCCTACGCGTATCGTCAAATGACTTCATCAGGGAATAACAACTGGGGTAAGGGCGGACGTATAAATAGTGTCAGTAATTAGCAGCCATTTTTGTGAAGTCCATTGTGGCCCCATCTACGGCCATTTTCTCGTGGGCTAATATATATAGAGTAATGGTCAACGGACGTGACAGTGGCAGGAAATGTGCAAGCCTCACTTGCGATCATTTTGTGGGGGTATTTTTTATTGTAGATGATCATTAACTGTTATAGCCCGCTGGGAAATACCCAGGAAACATTATTCTTATTGGCGCAGCCCCAAAGGTAATAACAGAGCAACCCTTCTCATTAGCGCACCTGCGCAATAACGTTCGTTTCTAAAATGACATCTAGCATAAAACAACAAGAAAGAAAAGTATGGGCAATACTGGACGAATATATTAAAATTGAAAGTGATTAAATAAAATCAAAATAAAAGCTACACTAGTAAAACCATAGTCATAAAATTATTATGTGTAAGAGATATCGATAATTATATAAAATCTTAAGGTGTGTGGTATAGCATGGCCAATAATTGGGAATCAGCTATTGGCGATATAAATTATCAACAGGTCCATCTAAAAAGCAGTGATGTCTAGGAGGGAGACAGTGATCTAAAACACACTTACGACTATTTACTAGATCACTACCAGTGTATAGACTGAGTGGTATGGGAAAGAATTAAAAGTTATAGCTAAAATTGTGTGTATATGAGATCAACAATATATTGGACTAGGATGTAAGAATTCCATGATAACGGCCATCATAGATGGTCCTAACGGGAGTCATAATCGATCTCCAAGAGTAACACTAAAAACATAGACTAATTAAAAAAAGGGGAATAGAATATATATAAAAATAGAATAGGATAAGATAGAATATGTAAAAATATCAGAATCACTCTGATATGAGCGTTATAGTTTAGTATGAGCGGTAGTCATAATCGATCTCCAAGAGTGACACTAAAAACAGAGACTGAGTAAAAAAAGGGGAATAGAATATATATAAAAATAGAATAGGATAAGATAGAATATGTAAAAATATCAGAATCACTCTGATATGAGCGTTATAGTTTAGTATGAGCGGTAGTCATAATCGATCTCCAAGAGTGACACTAAAAACAGAGACTGAGTAAAAAAAGGGGAATAGAATATATATAAAAATAGAATAGGATAAGATAGAATATGTCAAAATATCAGAATCACTCTCAATTTAGGAGAGGACACCGGAAAGGAGATCCAAAATTCACATAATAGTAATTTTAAAACATCCTAACAAAAGAAGCTTATAAATAATGTAGTCAAAAATCACTAATAAAACAATTAAGGTCAAAATCAATATTGAGTCCCTGGGGCGCAAAAGTGTCTAAAGTGAAAATCCATCTAGACTCTGCCTGACTTAGTGTTCTGACCTTATGGCTCCCTCTCCAATGTCTTTTGTAGGGTTCGATACCCCAAAACATAAGCTGGGTAGGGTCCTTGTTATGGTGTATGCAAAAGTGCCTGGAAACGCTGTGCTTGTCGAAGCCATTAATGATGTTTTTAACATGCTCTTTTATTCGTACCCTTAAAGGTCTTTTGGTGCGGCCTACGTATTGCAAGCCACAACTGCATTGCAACACGTACACCGCTCCCTCGGTATTACAGCATACGAAATCTTTTATTTCGTACGTGTTCCCAGTGCTTGTAGACGTAAAATTAAATTTCTTTTCAGCTGGGCGTTTTGTTTTTAAGCATGCAAAGCACCTTTTACATGGGAAGAACCCTTTACCAGTGAAGAAAGTCAGGCCTGTGGGTGGGGGGTCGGGGACGTTCTTGACTATCTTGTCCCTTAAAGTCATTGCCTTTTTGTACACAAATTTAGGGTATTCAGGCAACAATTCCTGTAAGTGTACATCTAAGCGTAGGATGTGCCAGTGTTTTCTGATAATCTTTTCAAATTTCTTGTGTTGAGCGTTGTAGTTTAGTATGAGCGGTATCCCATCCGTCCCTCGTGCCGGGGTGGTTTTATCTCTAATTAGAGTGGTTCGATCCATATTTTCGACTTCTGTAATTTTCTTTCTAATGTCTTCATTGTCATATCCCTTATTTATGAACCTCTGGCCTATCTTTTCAGCCTGTAGGTGGTAGTCCTTAGTGTTTGTACAGTTTCTGCGTAATCTTATCAGTTGACCCTTAGGAATATTACACAGCCAGTTGGTGTGATGGCAGCTACCTCTTGGCAAGTAACTATTCCTATCGACATTTTTGAAATGGGTCTTTGTATATAATTTGTTATTATTTTGTGTCACTTCTAGATCTAGGAAAGATATTGATCCGGTACTCACTTCCCAGGATAGTTTAATGTTTCTGTTATTAATATTTAGTCCTTCCAAGAATCTAACTAGGCTGGTTGTTTCGCCTCTCCAGAGTATCAGAATATCGTCTATATACCTTTTATATATAGCCAGTTCTCTGGGTCTGTTAGTGTATACCGCTTCCCCTTCCCATTGGGCCATGAATAAGCATGCCACACTGGGAGCAAATTTGGCTCCCATCGCCACTCCAGTTCTTTGATGGAAGTACTCACGGTTATGCCAAAAATAACTGTTTTTAAGGCAAAAGTCCAGACATTTAACCAAATATTTACGCTGGGAGCACGACAACGTGCTGTACTTTCTTAGGCCCCATTTTACAGCCTCACAGGCTTGATAGTGTTGAATCACCGTGTACAATGAAGAGACATCAACTGATGCCATAATCCAGGGTCCTTCCTCTTCAGGTAGTTCTTCTAATATTTGCAATACCTGCTTCGTGTCTCTCAGATAGGCTTCGGTTTTTGTGACCACAGGTTGTAAGAATTTATCTATGTATTCCCCCATTCTAGAGGTGAGGGAGTCAATCCCATTCACTATGGGCCTAAACGGGGGATCAATTTTATCCTTGTGTATTTTTGGTAAGGCGTAAATAATCGGAGTCCTGCATGCCTCTGGAATCAGGTATTTGGCTTCTTTTTTACTCAGGATATCCTTTTTCAGCCCGAGGTGAACTACCTGCTCAAGTTCTTTCCTACATTTAAACATGGGGTTCTTGGTTAGTTTTGTATATGTAGTGTTATCTCCTAGTAGCTTCTTCATATTATCGCAGTACTGTACTTTTGAGAGGATGACAATTCCTCCGCCCTTGTCGGCGGGTCGGATAACGATATCTTTCCGCTTTGATAGTTTCTTAATCCCATTTTTCATAAACTTGGGATCCTCACGCTTCTTGATTTTTAGGTCCTTGAGATCTTGTAGCACTACCTTTTTGAATACTTCAACATGTTTATTATTGGAGACCGTTGGGTTGAACACCGATCTATTCCTTAATTCACTATGTGTCACATCCTGATCCGCTACCTGGATGCGTTTTTTGATGGGATTGCTCGCTAGATATTTTTTAATGTTTAATGTCCTAACATATTTTTGTACTCCTAGATACGTCTCAAATTTGTCCATATTCTTAGTGGGAGCGTATTTTAGCCCTTTATCGAGTACACCTATTTCCTCTTGAGATAAGGGCTGCCCACTCAGGTTGAAGATCCCCTCCCCTTTCAGTCTCTTCTTTGCCTGTAATCTTTTTCCGGCCCTCTTTCCTCTCTTCTTGGTGGACTTCTCCTTATGTCCCTGGTATCGTTTGGACGTCTCTGTGGGTGAGTCTCCATACCTCTCCCTAAAAAAGGCCTATTCTGATAGGCGTCCTGATAATAATTTTGGCTTCTCCCGTCTCTATTCTCCTCATAGTGGTCCCTTAATGGGGCATAGTGATTGTACGTCGGTACCGAATATTGGTCATGAGAGTAGGTATGGCCCTGAGGTGGGCCCCAACTGTCTCTATGGCCATTTCCATAGTTGTGTGGTGGGCTCCTTCCTCGTTGTCCATATGCTCCTTGCGGTGGGCCTCTGTTATCTCTTTGGTCATAGCCCGGTCTGTTGTAGTTATTATTTTGTCCCCTCCTATTAGAATTGTTATTGTTTTTCCAGTATGGTTTTTTACCTCCATTTTGTGGGGTCTGATTGGGGTGAGGTGGTCTCCTATCACTCCTCTGTGGAGTCGAATAATTATAGTCATTTCGGCTCTCTTCTTGTCTCGGATATCTAGATACCTCCATTTTGTTTATATATTGTTGATCATTTTGTTGTGGTCCCTCTAGCCTGTTTACTTGTGACATGTTCTTCTCAGGCGTGGAAAATGTAGAAATAGGATCAGAGCTCCCTCCTTGTCTTTGCCATTTAAAAACATCTTCATTTTTAAAATCATTAATATCTCTAATATATTTCTTACTTTTCCTTGCTTGCACTTCCCTGTCTTTCTTCACAAGGTCTTTATTTAGTTGTGTCATCATAGTTGTGAGTTCCAACTTATCCTTATGTGTCTCCAGTTCTCCCTTTATTTCTCCTATCGTTTGATCTATTCTATTTAGTTTTCTTTGCTTCCTTTTGATTAGGAAGTCTAATAATTCCAACCCTTTCCCATTAAAAAAGGCGAACCATTCATCAATCGATTCTTGGTCCGTAAGACCGTCATTTGGTGTGACGTCCCATCTTAGACGTCTAGGGACTATCTTGTCCTTCTGGTATTGCTCGAAGGTGGTTATATCCCACCAAAGGCTCACCTTCTTTTCCATGTTATGGGCTAACCTGCGTATTAGGCTCTCCAGGCCACCACTTTTAGTGCCATTCGGGTCTGAGCTGTTAAAAACCTGCTCTAAATTGATTTTCCTTTTTTCCATAAAGGAAAAGACTTCCATTGTGGCAGCAAGAATGAATGGGTATTTAAATCAGAGATGAGAGTAAAAGTATTCTCGCGCCTACCAATGTGTCCTAAAACTAGTGGGGTTGCAGCAAAACACCGGCAGGGGTATACACCCTCCCCAGATTAAGTGATAGTGATTAAGAAATGGTGTTGCGCTCCGACTACTTAGATCTAATTAAATTAACATGTACTCAAGTGACAACCAAAACAGAAATAAACTAAAATGTGAAACTGCATGTTTAAATAAGCTCAGACAATGTGCATAAATATTAAAGTGCAATAAACCAGGTCACATTGTGCGCTTGACAAAAAACTTGATATGAAAAATCCTCTATAGATGACAGTGAGATGATATTAAGTATATATCCAAATATATAAATGATATGAAAAAAAAAAAAAAAAAAAAAAAAAAAAAAAAAAACACAACTGAGTGTCGTTATAAAAGTGCAAAACAGATCAAAGAATACACAAAATACTAATAATCCATGTGTAGTGTATCACGTGTCTGAACAAAATACTAATAGTCCATAAGCAGTGAAATGTGTGTTTGAGCAAAAATTCCAAAAACAAAAATAAGGTGAACTATAGTTATATGGAGAGCATATCCATTTAGTGATAAAATGCGTCCATTTGATGATCAACAAGGCAGTATCCTGCGTGCTCCAAAAGCAGGGGGTGGATTCCACCAGTGCTCCTATGCGTATAATATCCTCACACTAGGTGCAGTAATTACCTTACCTTACTGCTGTAAGGTAAACAGCATTTCCAAAGTGACGCTTGTTGTCCAATGTAGGTTCAGTAGGTGATGTAATCCTGGACTCTCATTCACCATGGGCACGTTGTAACATGCAGAGAAAGCAAGGGGAACACTCCAATAGTGAAGTACGTATTCACAATTTATTGGGTATAAAACGAAGGTAAGGTACTCACATTTAAAACAATAATAAAAGCACAACTTAAACGAACGCGTGTCACGTTCGCGCTTCCGGACGTCACTTCCGGTGTCCTTACTGGCCAATTGTGTTCCTACGCGTATCGTCAAATGACTTCATCAGGGAATAACAACTGGGGTAAGGGCGGACGTATAAATAGTGTCAGTAATTAGCAGCCATTTTTGTGAAGTCCATTGTGGCCCCATCTACGGCCATTTTCTCGTGGGCTAATATATATAGAGTAATGGTCAACGGACGTGACAGTGGCAGGAAATGTGCAAGCCTCACTTGCGATCATTTTGTGGGGGTATTTTTTATTGTAGATGATCATTAACTGTTATAGCCCGCTGGGAAATACCCAGGAAACATTATTCTTATTGGCGCAGCCCCAAAGGTAATAACAGAGCAACCCTTCTCATTAGCGCACCTGCGCAATAACGTTCGTTTCTAAAATGACATCTAGCATAAAACAACAAGAAAGAAAAGTATGGGCAATACTGGACGAATATATTAAAATTGAAAGTGATTAAATAAAATCAAAATAAAAGCTACACTAGTAAAACCATAGTCATAAAATTATTATGTGTAAGAGATATCGATAATTATATAAAATCTTAAGGTGTGTGGTATAGCATGGCCAATAATTGGGAATCAGCTATTGGCGATATAAATTATCAACAGGTCCATCTAAAAAGCAGTGATGTCTAGGAGGGAGACAGTGATCTAAAACACACTTACGACTATTTACTAGATCACTACCAGTGTATAGACTGAGTGGTATGGGAAAGAATTAAAAGTTATAGCTAAAATTGTGTGTATATGAGATCAACAATATATTGGACTAGGATGTAAGAATTCCATGATAACGGCCATCATAGATGGTCCTAACGGGAGTCATAATCGATCTCCAAGAGTAACACTAAAAACATAGACTAATTAAAAAAAGGGGAATAGAATATATATAAAAATAGAATAGGATAAGATAGAATATGTAAAAATATCAGAATCACTCTGATATGAGCGTTATAGTTTAGTATGAGCGGTAGTCATAATCGATCTCCAAGAGTGACACTAAAAACAGAGACTGAGTAAAAAAAGGGGAATAGAATATATATAAAAATAGAATAGGATAAGATAGAATATGTAAAAATATCAGAATCACTCTGATATGAGCGTTATAGTTTAGTATGAGCGGTAGTCATAATCGATCTCCAAGAGTGACACTAAAAACAGAGACTGAGTAAAAAAAGGGGAATAGAATATATATAAAAATAGAATAGGATAAGATAGAATATGTCAAAATATCAGAATCACTCTCAATTTAGGAGAGGACACCGGAAAGGAGATCCAAAATTCACATAATAGTAATTTTAAAACATCCTAACAAAAGAAGCTTATAAATAATGTAGTCAAAAATCACTAATAAAACAATTAAGGTCAAAATCAATATTGAGTCCCTGGGGCGCAAAAGTGTCTAAAGTGAAAATCCATCTAGACTCTGCCTGACTTAGTGTTCTGACCTTATGGCTCCCTCTCCAATGTCTTTTGTAGGGTTCGATACCCCAAAACATAAGCTGGGTAGGGTCCTTGTTATGGTGTATGCAAAAGTGCCTGGAAACGCTGTGCTTGTCGAAGCCATTAATGATGTTTTTAACATGCTCTTTTATTCGTACCCTTAAAGGTCTTTTGGTGCGGCCTACGTATTGCAAGCCACAACTGCATTGCAACACGTACACCGCTCCCTCGGTATTACAGCATACGAAATCTTTTATTTCGTACGTGTTCCCAGTGCTTGTAGACGTAAAATTAAATTTCTTTTCAGCTGGGCGTTTTGTTTTTAAGCATGCAAAGCACCTTTTACATGGGAAGAACCCTTTACCAGTGAAGAAAGTCAGGCCTGTGGGTGGGGGGTCGGGGACGTTCTTGACTATCTTGTCCCTTAAAGTCATTGCCTTTTTGTACACAAATTTAGGGTATTCAGGCAACAATTCCTGTAAGTGTACATCTAAGCGTAGGATGTGCCAGTGTTTTCTGATAATCTTTTCAAATTTCTTGTGTTGAGCGTTGTAGTT
The DNA here is from genome assembly GCF_037356315.1 of Lithobates pipiens. Classification (NCBI taxonomy): domain Eukaryota; kingdom Metazoa; phylum Chordata; class Amphibia; order Anura; family Ranidae; genus Lithobates; species Lithobates pipiens. The sequence continues at coordinate 2,228,077 of NW_027507750.1, read as the reverse complement.
TAGTATGAGCGGTATCCCATCCGTCCCTCGTGCCGGGGTGGTTTTATCTCTAATTAGAGTGGTTCGATCCATATTTTCGACTTCTGTAATTTTCTTTCTAATGTCTTCATTGTCATATCCCTTATTTATGAACCTCTGGCCTATCTTTTCAGCCTGTAGGTGGTAGTCCTTAGTGTTTGTACAGTTTCTGCGTAATCTTATCAGTTGACCCTTAGGAATATTACACAGCCAGTTGGTGTGATGGCAGCTACCTCTTGGCAAGTAACTATTCCTATCGACATTTTTGAAATGGGTCTTTGTATATAATTTGTTATTATTTTGTGTCACTTCTAGATCTAGGAAAGATATTGATCCGGTACTCACTTCCCAGGATAGTTTAATGTTTCTGTTATTAATATTTAGTCCTTCCAAGAATCTAACTAGGCTGGTTGTTTCGCCTCTCCAGAGTATCAGAATATCGTCTATATACCTTTTATATATAGCCAGTTCTCTGGGTCTGTTAGTGTATACCGCTTCCCCTTCCCATTGGGCCATGAATAAGCATGCCACACTGGGAGCAAATTTGGCTCCCATCGCCACTCCAGTTCTTTGATGGAAGTACTCACGGTTATGCCAAAAATAACTGTTTTTAAGGCAAAAGTCCAGACATTTAACCAAATATTTACGCTGGGAGCACGACAACGTGCTGTACTTTCTTAGGCCCCATTTTACAGCCTCACAGGCTTGATAGTGTTGAATCACCGTGTACAATGAAGAGACATCAACTGATGCCATAATCCAGGGTCCTTCCTCTTCAGGTAGTTCTTCTAATATTTGCAATACCTGCTTCGTGTCTCTCAGATAGGCTTCGGTTTTTGTGACCACAGGTTGTAAGAATTTATCTATGTATTCCCCCATTCTAGAGGTGAGGGAGTCAATCCCATTCACTATGGGCCTAAACGGGGGATCAATTTTATCCTTGTGTATTTTTGGTAAGGCGTAAATAATCGGAGTCCTGCATGCCTCTGGAATCAGGTATTTGGCTTCTTTTTTACTCAGGATATCCTTTTTCAGCCCGAGGTGAACTACCTGCTCAAGTTCTTTCCTACATTTAAACATGGGGTTCTTGGTTAGTTTTGTATATGTAGTGTTATCTCCTAGTAGCTTCTTCATATTATCGCAGTACTGTACTTTTGAGAGGATGACAATTCCTCCGCCCTTGTCGGCGGGTCGGATAACGATATCTTTCCGCTTATGAATGAAATATGCTGGTTCTAGCCCTCCAGAGAGAGGAAGAACAGGTAGAAAGAGTGGTCATCAGAAGACTAGCCGGGGGAATACACTGGTTCTGGACCTTCAGAGAGACAAAGAATGGGTAGAAAGAGTGGTCATCAGAAGATTGGCCATGAATACACTGGTTCTGGACCTTCAGAGAGACAAAGAATGGGTAGAAAGAGTGGTCATCAGAAGATTGGCCATGAATACACTGGTTCTGGACCTTCAGAGAGACAAAGAATGGGTAGAAAGAGTGGTCATCAGAAGATTGGCCATGAATACACTGGTTCTGGACCTTCAGAGAGACAAAGAATGGGTAGAAAGAGTGGTCATCAGAAGATTGGCCATGAATACACTGGTTCTGGACCTTCAGAGAGACAAAGAATGGGTAGAAAGAGTGGTGATCAGAAGATTGGCCATGAATACACTGGTTCTAGACCTTCAGAGAGAGGAAGAACAGGTAGAAAGAGTGGTGATCAGAAGATTGGCCATGAATACACTGGTTCTGGACCTTCAGAGAGACAAAGAATGGGTAGAAAGAGTGGTGATCAGAAGATTGGCCATGAATACACTGGTTCTGGACCTTCAGAGAGAGGAAGAACGGATAGAAACAGTGGTCATTGGTTCTGGCCCTTCAGAGAGAGAAAGAATGGTCATCAGAGGATTAGCCATGAATAAACTGGTTATGGACATCATGAGTTGGGGGGGTGGGCAGGGGGTGTAAGAAAGTTCCTTCAACAGAGTCAACAACTTACTGCTGCATAGCCTTTATTTCTCCATTCTTCCTCAGTGATGAATGAGTACAGCTACTGGCCTTGGCCCTCAACACCAATTGCCCTGGGAGAGCTACAAAGAACACAGCAGTCACGTGTGTACAAATAATGTTAAAGAGGAAGGAAAGGTAGAAAGAGTGGTCATCAGAGGACTAGACATAAATATGCTGGTTCTGGACCTCCAGAGAGAGGAAGAACGGGTAGAAAGAGTGGTCATCAGAGGACTAGGCGGTGAATACACTGGTTCTGAACCTCTAGATGAAGAAAGGATGGGTAGAAAGGGTAGTCATCAGAGGATTAGTCATAAATACGCTGGTTCTGACCCTCTAGAGAGAGGAAGAACGGGTAGAACGAATGGTCCTCAGAGGATTAGCCATGAATAAACTAGTTATGGACCTCCAGAGAGAGAACGGGTAGAAACCATGGTCATTGGTTCTGACCCTCTAGAGAGAGAAAGAACGGGTAGAAAGAGAGGTCATCAGAGGATTAGTAATGAATACATTGGTTCTGGACCTCCAGAGAGAGAATGGTTATAAAGAGGTCATCAGAGGATTAGTGATGAATATGCTGGTTTTGGACCTTCAGAGAGAAGAAGTCCTTTCTTGGACCATAACTCATGCAGGTTTGTTACTTCTATAGCGGTTGGAGTGGTAGGATACGGCTGCTAACTGCCCATCCATGTTAAGATGCCATGACAGATGTAACCCAGCTACTGGTAAGGATCAGACACTATTCCTCCCACTGACACCAATGATGGGACACTATTCCTCCCACTGACACCAATGATGGGGCACTATTCCTCCCCCTGACACCAATGATGGGACACTATTCCCCCCCACTGACACCAATGATGGGGCACTATTCCTCCCACTGACACCAATGATGGGGCACTATTCCTCCCACTGACACCAATGATGGGGCACTATTCCTCCCACTGACACCAATGATGGGACACTATTCCTCCCACTGATATCAATGATGGGGCACTATTCCTCCCACTGACACCAATGATGGGGCACTATTCCTCCCACTGACACCAATGATGGGACACTATTCCCCCCCACTGACACCAATGATGGGACACTATTCCTCCCACTGACACCAATGATGGGGCACTATTCCTCCCACTGACACCAATGATGGGGCACTATTCCTCCCACTGACACCAATGATGGGACACTATTCCTCCCACTGACACCAATGATGGGACACTATTCCTCCCACTGACACCAATGATGGGGCACTATTCCCCCCCACTGATACCAATGATGGGGCACTATTCCTCCCACTGATACCAATGATGGGGCACTATTCCTCCCACTGATACCAATGATGGGGCACTATTCCTCCCACTGATACCAATGATGGGGCACTATTCCTCCCACTGACACCAATGATGGGGCACTATTCCTCCCACTGATACCAATGATGGGGCACTATTCCTCCCAGTGATACCAATGATGGGGCACTATTCCTCCCACTGATACCAATGATGGGGCACTATTCCTCCCACTGATACCAATGATGGGCCACTATTCCTCCCACTGATACCAATGATGGGGCACTATTCATACATAGTAGGTGAGGTTGAAAAAAGACATCAAGTCCAACCTATGTTGTGTGATTATATGTCAGTATTACATTGTATATCCCTGTATGTTGCAGTCATTCAGGTGATTATCTAATAGTTTCTTGAAACTATGGATGCTCCCCGTTGAGACCACCGCCTGTGGAAGGGAATTCCACATCCTTGCCGCTCTTACAGTAAAGAACCCTCTACGTAGTTTAAGGTTAAATCTCTTTTCTTCTAATTTTAATGAGTGGCCACGAGTCTTGTTAAACTCCCTTTTTGCGAAAAAGTTTTCTCCCTATTGTGGGGTCACCAGTCCGGTATTTCTATATTGTGGGGTCACCAGTCCGGTATTTCTATATTGTGGGGTCACCAGTCTGATATTTATATATTGTGGGGTCACCAGTCCTGTATTTATATATTGTGGGGTCACCAGTACAGTATTTATATAGTGTGGGGTCACCAGTCCGGTATTTATATATTGTGGGGTCACCAGTCCGGTATTTATATATTGTGGGGTCACCAGTCTGATATTTATATATTGTGGGGTCACCGGTCCTGTATTTATATATTGTGGGGTCACCAGTACAGTATTTATATAGTGTGGGGTCACCAGTCCGGTATTTATATATTGTGGGGTCACCAGTCCGGTATTTATATATTGTGGGGTCACCAGTCCGGTATTTATATATTGTGGGGTCACCAGTCCAGTATTTATATATTGTGGGGTCACCAGTCCGGTATTTATATATTGTGGGGTCACCAGTCCGGTATTTATATATTGTGGGGTCACCGGTCCGGTATTTATATATTGTGTGGTCACCAGTCCAGTATTTATATATTATGGGGTCCCCAGTCCGGTGTTTATATATTGTGGGGGTCACCAGTCCGGTATTTATACATTGTGGGGTCACCAGCCCAGTATTTATATATTGTGGGGGCACCGGTCTGGTATTTATATATTGTGGGGTCACCAGTCCGGTATTTGTATATTGTGGGGTCACCAGTCCAGTATTTATATATTGTGGGGTCACCAGTCCGGTATTTATATATTGTGGGGTCACCAGTCCGGTATTTATATATTGTGGGGTCACCAGTCCGGTATTTATATATTGTGGGGTCACCAGTCCTGTATTTATATATTGTGGGGTCACCAGTCCGGTATTTATATATTGTGGGGTCACCAGTCTGGTATTTATATGTTTGTATATTCCGCCCACTGACATCAGCAATGAATGACTATTAGTCACTAATCTTCTCTTACTGACCTCCGATTCCTGTTGCTGGGGCATATTTTACTCCCACTGAGAAAAAAATAAATAAAATACCGACTGACAGCTAACTGGTCCTTTGATTAAAAAAAAAAAGTTTGAGGACCCCTGACACCAGATAGTGTTGCGGTTTGGCATACAGAAGTATGGAAGGGAGGCGTCCGACGCGTTTTGTTCAATCAGCCCGGATTACTGAAGGTAAGCGAGTCCAAGAAAGCGGACTTGTGCTGAAAACGCCACACTCCCCAGGAATAATCGCAATGTACATTATAGGGAATATAATGGCAGGTCAGGCATTTCCCGGGGGGCGGAGTTGTCCTTCTTGTGGAATTTGTTGAAATCACTGAGAATATAATTGGTATTTTTGTGTTTTTGTGTCGCGTTTTGTTCTCCGGCTTCGGAAACACCTGTTAACAATCTGCGGCTGATTACTTTGATCTCGCGTTAATTACTTAACATGGTAAGGATTGTTTAATCTTCTTTAAGCGTTCCCCACCCCCCCCCCCCCTTTTTACTGAAGTATTACGAAAGCCTCCCGAGCACCGAGGCGTATCGTTCGATCAAACGTCTCCGCCAGCAGATTAAACATGCCAGACGCATTCCCGACCCTCTCCTCCCGAATCCGCAACTTTTCCCAAACATCCGCCATTATTAATTCAAATGTAACTGAATTGTGTCGCCGCTCAGTTCAGTGAAACGCGTTCTTCTCCGCCATTCGCAGCCTGTGTTGGGTTTTCTCGCAGTCTTCTGTTTGGGTGTCTGATTTATTCACAGCAATTAGTTAATTATGTTTCAGTAGTTAATTATCATGTTAATGGGTGATTAATGGCTCCAGCCTCGTTTAGGGGAGGTAAAGCGCGTATCTCTTCTAAAAAAAAAAAAAAACTTTAACTGTTATTAGAGGATGGAGCTGCGGGGGATGGAGATCACCCAAAGGGATGGAACGAGGAGGCGATTGGCTGTTCTTATACAATGAGGACTTTAACCCCTTGCTCTCCGGAACGTTTTACCCTCTTCCTGACCAGGGCCATTTTTTTCTATTCAGTGCTGCGCTACTTTAACTGACAACTGCTCAGTCATGTGACTTCTGTGCCCAGGGGACGTTTATATCATTTTTTCACACAAATAGAGCTTTCTTTTGGGGGTATTTGATCACCACTGTTTTTTTGTTTTTTAAACAATATAATATAATAATAAAATAAATATTAATAATCATAAAGTATGTATGTGTATGTGTGTATATATATATATATATATATATATATATATATATATATATATATATATTTATATATATATATTTATATATATAATGATATTATCATTTATTTTATAATAAATATAACATAAATAGATAATATATATATATATATATATATATATATATATATATATATATATATATATATATATATATATAATATCATTATTGATAAAATAAAAAAGATAGAAATTAAAAAAAAAAAAAAACTCAATATTTTCTACTTTCTGTTCTAGAACATATCCGAGAAAATCATATTTCTTTATACATTTTGGCCTATATATGAATGCTGCTATATGTCTTTGGTAAAAAAAAAAACAAAAAAAAAAAAACAATCCTAATAAGTGTTTATTGATTGGTTTGTGTGAAAGTTATACGTCTACAAGCAATGGGATATAAACTATATTACCAAAAGTATTGGGAGATACACTATATTACCAAAAGTATTGGGGCGCCTGCCTTTACACTCACATGAACTTTAATGACACCCCAGTCTAATTCCGTAGGGTTCAATATTGAGTTGGCTCACCCTTTGCAGCTATAACAGCTTCACCTCTTCTGATGTCCCCCGGGGTAATCTCTGGTGTCCCCCCTTGTAATCTTCGGTGTTCCCTGTGTAATCTCCAGTGTCCCCGATGTAATCTCCAATGTTCCCCCATGTAATCTCCTGTGTCCCCCATGTAATCTCCAGTGTCCCCCATGTAATCTCTGATGTTCCCCTGATGTAATCTCTGATGTCCCCCCTGTGTAATCTCCAGTGTTCCCCCCGGTGTAATCTCCAATGTCCCTGATGTAATCTCCGATGTCCCCCAGTGTAATCTCCAGTGTCCCCCCAGTGTAATCTCTGATGTCCCCCCTGTGTAATCTCCAGTGTTCCCCCCGGTGTAATCTCCAGTGTCCCTGATGTAATCTCCGATGTCCCCCAGTGTAATCTCCAGTGTCCCCCGCTGTAATCTCTGGTGTCCCCCCAGTGTAATCTTCAGTGTCCCCCCAGTGTAATCTCTGGTGTCCCCCGGTGTAATCTCCAGTCTCCCCCCAGGTGTAATCTCCGATGTCCCCCCGCTGTAATCTCTAATGTCCCCCCGCTGTAATCTCCAGTGTCCCCCGGTGTAATCTCCGATGTCCCCCATGTAATCTCCGGTGTCCCCGGTGTAATCTCCGATGTCCCCATGTAATCTCTGGTGTCCCCGGTGTAATCTCCGATGTCCCCTGGTGTAATATCCGGTGTCCCCCGGTGTAATCTCGGATGTCCCCCCGGTGTAATATCCGATGTCCTCCCCAGTGTAATCTCGGATGTCCCCCCGGTGTAATCTCCAGTGTCCCCCGGTGTAATCTCTGGTGTCCCCCCAGTGTACTCTCTCCGATGTCCCCCGGTGTAATCTCTGATGTCCCCTTGTGTAATCTCCAATACCCCCGTGTAATCTCCGATGTCCCCCCCAGTGTAATCTCCGATGTCCCCCAGTGTAATCTCCGATGTCCCCCGGTGTAATCTCCGATGTCCCCCCAGTGTAATCTCTGATGTCCCCCCAGTGTAATCTCCGGTATCCCCCCAGTGTAATCTCCGATGTCCCCCCCAGTGTAATCTCCGATGTCCCCCCCCCAGTGTAATCTCCGATGTCCCCCCAGTGTAATCTCCGATATCCCCCCAGTGTAATCTCTGGTGGCCCTCTGGTGTAATCTCCAGTGTCCCCCCCGGTGTAATCTCTGGTGTCCCCCCTGTGTAATCTCCGATGTCCCCTGGTGTAATCTCCGATGTCCCCTGGTGTAATCTCTGATGTTCACAAACAGGAAAGGATTTTGGCTTTTTTTCCCCATTCGGCTCATTTTCCTCCCTCTGATTTGAATAAATGTCAGGCCGCCCCTCGCTGGGGATCGCTCCATTAAAAAAAAAATGCCTGTTATCTGCCTCAGCGAGTCCTTTATTGAGTATACTGAGAATTGTTTATCGGGAGCTGGAGACTGATCAATCATGTTTGACATTTCCTGGCTCGGTGCGCTGGGGTATTTCCCTCCTGCTAGTAATTAAACGGACAATTCCATTGCTGGGAGGACGGGGATGTCACAGGCTTTTTGGTGTTTATCTATCACAGGCGGCCCTGGCAAGAGCCCCGCTGTATACCACATGGATATACAATACATAATCTGCTGGTTATTTCAAAACGGACGGTTTAAGGGAAAAAAAAGAAAAAAAGAAAAAGCTCCATATGTGTGAGAGGGAGAGAGCGGAGATCTGCCGCAATGTGCGAAGACCGAACTGCTGATAGAGCAGCGCCGGGCAGGTGCCACGCTCCCACTAAGCCAATTATCCTCCAATCTCCAGAGGACGGATGTAAACATCGCACCGGGGGGAATAAAATTAAAGAGAAGAACCAAGTAAGCTGAAAAATAAAACAACAAGCAGAGAAAAAAACAATTCCTGCTGACTGGCGGGGAAGAAGCCGGCTTGGGGGAGAATACGCCGCACCGCCCCACGTCCTCCGAAAATGTCTGAACCAACGGAAGCGGCGCGGGACTGCGGTGTGGCTGCGTGTCACCCCTCCACCAATCCCTCACACTGCCACCATTATTTGCTGATGGTCACTTTAGCGCCCCTTTCACAACAATGCATTTCTCCGGCCTTTTTGTATCTTGCAAGAAAAAATGTTTCTCCTTAAATCCTATGCGACGCTTCACACCACGGCTGCAGGTGGTTTTATAGAGTTTTGTAGAGTCCTGCATTCAGCATCTTTGGTGCGGTTTTAAATACCAAACCAAAAACGCAGCTCCCTACTGAAATGAATGGAAAACGTGGCAAAACGCATAAAAAAACGCATTGTGTTTTACTTTTTACTTTTTTTGCCATTTATGAGTCTCGTCCATTTCCTGAAGGTGCGGGCAACCAGAAAATGCACCGGAAACACAACTAAAACCAGACAAAAACGAACATGCGTTTTTACTGCGATTATTTGCTGCAGAGCAGTGTGAAAGCAGCCTTACTGCCAGAAAAAAAAGGAAAAGGTTGTCCTGGGAGTGCAAATATGTGATAGAACTACTACAGAACTACTACAGCACCCAGGGTGGGAAGAGCAAGGAGCTACAGGAAACCCACAACAGCCGTAGTTACATTGTTACTTGTATTTCCCTGTTTATAAATGTATAAAGGCCATCAACTCTTTATAGAGAATAGAAAAATAAATAAAATAGTGCCGCACTACTGCAAATATAAGTCAACAAATATGTGTCCGACCATAATATTGTGTAAATGATAATAATGTAAAGAATGAATTATAATAATGTATCAAGTTTTACTAATATAAACAATTAAAAATAATCTTTTAAATGATGATAATATAAAGAATGAATGATAAAAAATGTATCAAACGATAATAATATAACACAATGAAAGATAAAAATGTATCAAACGATAATAATATAACACAATGAAAGATAAAAATGTATCAAATGATAAAAATCTAAATATTGAATGATAATAATGTATCAAATGATGATAATATAACACAATTAAAGATAAAAATGTATCAAACGATAATAATATAACACAATGAAAGATAAAAATGGATCAAATGATAATAATATAACACAATTAAAGATAAAAATGTATCAAACGATAATAATATAACACAATGAAAGATAAAAATGGATCAAATGATAATAATATAACACAATGAAAGATAAAAATGTATCAAATGATAAAAATCTAAATATTGAATGATAATAATGTATCAAATGATGATAATATAACACAATTAAAGATAAAAATGTATCAAACGATAATAATATAACACAATTAAAGATAAAAATGTATCAAACGATAATAATATAACACAATGAAAGATAAAAATTTATCAAATGATGATAATATAACACAATGAAAGATAAAAATGGATCAAATGATAAAAATCTAAATAGTGAATGATAATAATGTATCAAATGATATTAATATAAACAATGAGCGATAATAATATATAAAATGATAATATCGACAATGAACGATTACAAAAAATGTAAACAAAGTGAAACAAATCATCACAATAAAACTATAATGTGATTACGTGAAAGGAAATTAGGTGAACAAATCACAGCAATCCAAAGTTTATACCTTCTTGTGACATCACAAAACTGTCTCTATATAATGCTTCCTGGGTGTTGTAGACTTGTGACGCCACAACTCCAGTGCTGCACAGAAAACGTCCATCAAAGTGCTTCACCTCCGTGCAACTGTTACCCTCAACTTGGACCATGGACCCATGAAGTCTTATGCCGTGTACACACGATCGGAATTTTGGTCGGAAAAAGCTCTGATGGTTTTCCCGACGAAAATTCCGATGGACTTCCACTCAAGCCTGGCTTGCATACACACGGGTCACACAAAAGTTCTCTGAAGGTTCGACCATTAAGAACGCGGTGACGTACAACACTACCACGAGCCGAGAAAATGAAGATCAATGCTTCTGAGCATGCGTCGAATCGTCAGGAAAAAGGTGTGTTCCCCTTTAAGGGCCCGAACTCCAGGGTAGATCACTACAAAGCTCTCACGTCTCGGCCCCTGGTAGCCGCCATCTTTGTCTCCGACCCGCGATGGGACAAGTTGAGGGTTATGCCCCGTAAAACACAGTCGGATTTTTCCGATGGAAAATGTTTCGATGGGAGCTTTTTGTCAGAAATTCCGATCGTGTGTGGGCTCCATCGGACATTTTTCATCGGAAATTTCCGCCACACAAAATGTGAGATCTGGATCTCCAATTATTCCGACAAGAAAATCTGTTGACGTATATTCTGATTGCGTGTAGACAATTACCGACGCACAAAGTTCCTCGCTTGCTCGGAATCAAGCAGAAGAGCCGCACTGGCTATTGAACTTCATTTTTTCTCGGCTCGTCGTACGTGTTGTACCTCACCGCGTTCTGGACATTCAGAATTTTCTAAAATCATTGTGGGACCGTGTGTATGCAAGACAAGTTTGAGCCAACATCCTTTGGCAAAAATCCATGGATTTTGTTGTTGGAATGTCTGATCAATGTCTGATCAATGTCCGATCGTGTGTATGGGGCATACAAGTTGCACAGAGGTGGAGCACTTTGTTTAATGGATGTTTGCTGTGCAGCACTGGAGTTGTGGCATCACAAATCTACTACACATGGGAAGCGTTATATAGAGACTATGACATCACCAGAGGATAGGTACTTGGGATTTCTGTGATTTGTTCGCCTAATTTTGATTTTCTTTCACATATTCACATTATGGTTTCACTGTGATGATTTTTTGTTTCACATTCTTTAACTTTTTTTGTAATCATTGTAATATATTTTGATTATTATTATCATTCATTGTTTATATTGTTATGGTTTGATACATTATTATCATTTTTTGGTTGATATTATCATTTATTTGATACATTATTATCATTCAATATTTGAATTTTTATCATTTGATACATTATTATCATTCATTGTTTATATTATCATCATTTGATACATTTTCTTTCATTGTTTATATTATTATCATTTGATACATTATCATTTTTTGTTGACATTATTTACACAATATTTTGGTCTGGCACATATTTGTCCATTTATAATGTCAGGAACGCAGTTCTGTCTTTTATTTTCCTACATTATTGATGTGGGAGGACATACAAGGGGCCAATGGCGGGTGTTCCTTTGTTTGGAGGCGGTCTCTATTTGGGGGGTATTGGGCTTTTTTCATTTCTTGATAGAGAACAACGAGCTGTTTCATGTCCCTGGAAGTCCCGGCATACAGGCGCTCAGACATGGACATTCGCATTAATTATAGGACTGGGCGTTTGCATGGACGGTAGTGACATCATTAACAAGTTATCGCTATGGTGATATCTGATCGATATCATTGTCCAGTGACCATATTTGGGCAGTGATGTCACTGTTATCTGTGCCCCTTTGCTTGCCTGGCTCGAGATTTCTGGCCATGTAAGAACTGTGCCGCTGATGTCAGCGGTTGCTAGGGACGTGTCGGGCGCCAGCACCTGCTGCTTCCTTAGGAACCATTGGCAGTGGGAAGTTGTCATATATATAGAAGCTGTAGAAATGTGTCTTCTGTATATAATGCTTGGCCCTCACCAAACGGGGGGGGCGAATGTGAAAAATGTGGGGTGTTTGTCTGAACTGTCAGCTCATCCCTACCATCCCGGGCTGGTGCATGGATTTTTGACACCCGGGGTGAAACCTGTCACTGTCTCTACTTCTGTCAGCCTTGTACCAGAAGGAAGGCGCCCCCTAGCCTGCTGTAAACCATTGCATCCTTCTGCCCACCCCTTGCCCACCCCAATGCCCGGCCTTTTGCCCACCACTCTGCCCACCCTTCTGCTCGCTCTTCTGCCCACCCCACTGCCCGGCCTTTTGTCCACCACTCTGCCCACCCTTCTGCCTGCCCTTCTGCCCGCCCTCTGCCCACTCTTTGCCCACTCTTCTGCCCGCCCTTCAGCCCACCCCTCTGCCAACTCCTTGCCCACCTCTCTGCCCACCCCTTGCCCTGGCGCTAAGAGTGAGCCGTAGACTGCTCACTCACTTTCTATTAAGCTCAGTTCGCGCCTAATGAACTGAGCCTAACAGCCAGTATTTGGCTGTCTGTGAACGTAACGAATACAAATTTATCCGAAGTTCGGAATTATCCGTATCTAAACAAATGGAACAAATTAATAATAAATAATAGTAATAAAAGAAAACGTTTTTATTATTAATATTTATTCTTATTAATTTGTTACGTTCCATTCGTTTAGAAGCGGCATTCCCTATTTTGGATAATTTGTAACTTCCGATAAATTTGTATTCGTTACATTCACTAAACAGCCAAATTTGAAAGAAAATTCCAATACCTATCATCTAATAGTTAGTAATAGTTAAGTTATTATTAGTTAATTATTATTTCAGATATTCAAATTTTCAAGTTTTCTGATTTTCGAATTTTCAAATTTATGAATTTTACGAATTTACAAATTTTCAAATATGCAAATTTATGAATTTTCTGTAAAAATCTGTTAAACGGATTTTTGTTAATTAACAAATGTGTTGAAATTCTTTAAAAAAAAAACATTTTTTTTTTTTTTTTACACAATTTTTGTGCTACACGCATAGCGCGGCCCTTTCATTCTAATAGGCTGCACCACGCGCGACAAGCGCAGTTCATGACGCCTTTGGGTGTTTTGCATTTTTTTATGAACACTTCGGTGACTAGGGCAAGGCCATGGCGGCTCGGTTCCCGGCTCTGCTGCGGGTCGGGGTGTCGTTGCTCCACGGACAGCTGGGAATGTTTGTGGAGTATTGACCGGCGGCACGTAATGAACTCCAATGTTTGAACAACGCGCCGCAATATCTTCTGTATATCAAATAGCCGTCCGGCTTTATTGAGTTACCAAAAAGAAAAAAAAAGACATGGGGGGTTATTTACTAAAGGAAAATCCACTTTGCACTGAAAGTGCACTTGGAAGTGCAGTCGCTGTAGATCCGAGGGGGACATGCAAGGAAAATAAAAAACAGCATTTTAGCTTGCACGTGATTGGATGATAAAATCAGCAGAGCTTCCCCTCATTTCAGATCTTCCCCTCAGATTTAGAGTGACTGCACTTCCAAGTGCACTTGCAGTGCAAAGTAGATTTGCCTTTCGTAAATAACCCCCATGGTGTCATCGGTGAGCCTTGCACCCCCCCTTTTTACCCTGAAGGGGGCGGCAGTTCCCCCAAAACGCTTTGGCTCATTCTGTACGTTCTTATACTTCCAATAAACAATCCTATTCTCCCACCAAGAGCTGCATTATTTTGGACACGGGGGGGGGGGGGGGTTTCTCCCCCCTTTGCATGCTTCCCGCACGCCCCCTGCAGGGGGCGCTGTGATCACGAGTCAATGAGCTGATCCTGGCCCCTTACCATGTGATCAGCTGTTAGCCAATGACAGCTGATCACGTGTTGTAAACAGAAGATCGGTTATCGTGTTTTTTTCTTCTCACGCTGACACCTCATATGTGCCCACCAGTACCACCTACCAGTGCCACTAATCAGTGCCCACCAGTACATAACTGCCAGCAATCAGTGCCACCTATCAATGCCCATGAGTGCCACCTATCACTGCCCACCAGTGGTGCCGATCAGTGCCTCATCAGTGCAACCTAGCAGTGCTGCCTATCAGTGTCACCTACCAGTGGCGATCAGTGCCCATCACTGTCACCCATCAGTGCCCATCACTGCCAACTATCAGTGCCACCTATTAGTGCCCTTCAGTGCCACCTATCAATGGCCTTCAGTGCCGCCCCCATCAGTGTCACCCATCAGTACCACCCATCAGTGCCACCTCTCAGTGTCCACCAGTTCCACCACTTTAGTACCCACCAGTTCCACCTCTTAGTGCCCATCAGTGCCACCTTATCAGTGCCCATCAGTGCCGCCTTATCAGTGCCCATCAATGCAGCCTATCAGTGCCCATCAGTGCAGCCTTATCGGTGCCCATCAGTGCAGCTTCATCAGCGTACATCAATGAAGGAGAAAAAATACCTGTTTGCAAATATATGTATTAACAAAATATAAAACTCTTTTGTATTTTTTTTTTATTTGCTCTTTTTACATTTAAAAAAAAAAAAAAAAAACCCCAGAGGTGATCAATTACCACCAAAAGAAAGCTCTATTACATATGATAAAAATGTCCGATGTGTACAGTGTGGTATTACCGCGTAATTGTCATTCAAAGAGTGACAGCGCTGAAAGCTGAAAATTGTTCTGGGCAGGAAGGGGGGGAGGGGGGATTTAGGTTCCCGGTAAGCAAGTGGTTAATATATGCACACTTACCTTCCCAGGGCGCCCGCCATGTCCTCACCCGAAGCCGATCTGTCCCTCGGCTCACGAGTGAAGGCGCTGGCATCTTCGGTAAGGCAATCAGGAAGAGAAGCCTGTTTCCCTACTGCGCATGCGTGAGTCGTGCTGTATGTCCTCATGTGTCCTTTCTATCTCCTGGGACCTGTGTGTCTCCGAACAAATACCTGGATTAGACAGCTATCTGCTCCTCCCCTCCCCCATAAAAAGGTGCCAAATGTGTCACCGGAGGGTGGGGGGGGGGTAATCTGAAAAGAGGAAATTCCATTTTTGGGTGGAACTCCGCTTTAAGTACCTCAATCAGGAAAATACTGTGTTATGACCTCTGGATGGAGCTGGTGATCATAGAAAAGAAAGATGAATTATAAAGTCACTTGGCAAGAGGTGGAATATAATCTGCAAATGATCTTCATGTTCAGGAAATAGAGCCCTCTATTGCTCCTAGGAGGAGGGTCTGAGGGGGGTCTGAGGAGGGTCTGAGGGGGGTCTGAGGAGGGTCTGAGGAGGCTCTGAGGGGGGTCTGAGGAGGGTCTGAGGGGGGTCTGAGAGGGGTCTGAGGAGGCTCTGAGGGGGGTCTGAGGGGGGCCTGAGGAGGGTCTGAGGAGGCTCTGAGGGGGGTCTGAGGGGGGTCTGAGGGGGGTCTGAGGGGGGCCTGAGGAGGGTCTGAGGAGGCTCTGAGGGGGGTCTGAGGAGGATCTGAGGAGGGTCTGAAGGGGGTCTGAGGGGGATCTGAGGAGGGTCTGAGGGGAGTCTGAGGAGGGTCTGAGGGGGGTCTGAGGAAGGTCTGAGGGGGGTCTGAGGGGGTTCTGAGGAGGGTCTGAGGAAGGTCTGAGGGGGGTCTGAGGAGAGTCTGAGGAGGGTCTGAGGAAGGTCTGAGGGGGTTCTGAGGGAGTTCTGAGGAGGGTCTGAGGGGGTTCTGAGGAGGGTCTGAGGGGGGTCTGAGGGGCTTCCTAGGAGGGTCTGAGGAGGGTCTGAGGGGGGTCTGAGGGGAGTCTGAGGAGGGTCTGAGGAGGGTCTGAGGAGGGTCTGAGGAGGGTCTGAGGAAGGTCTGAGGGGGGTCTGAGGGGCTTCCTAGGAGGATCTGAGGGGAGTCTAAGGGGGATCTGAGGAGGGTCTGAGGGGGGTCTGAGGAGGGTCTGAGGAGGATCTGAGGAGGGTCTGAGGGGAGTCTGAGGAGCAGGCCTCCTTCATCCCTGACCACATATCGTGCGGCTTCACGCAGAATCCTGATCTATGTCCGATGTCACAATATTGGTCTATAAAATATGCACAGCTCCCGGGGATTACCAAGTATTTAATTAGGTTGTAATAAATAGGATTTCCCAGATCCCCGGGGACTCCACCAGAGCGAGGATTTGCTGGAGGGATTCTCTGAATCCTGAAGGCCTTTAATAAGATTTGGATTTGGTTAATTCATTAGGATCCGGCCGGCTAATTTGGGATTTCCCTGAGATTTAATGCCCAGGAAAAAAAAGAAAAACACGAGGCCTCGATGAGTTAATACAACATTCCGTCCCGGCCGCGTGATGTGCAAAGTCCAGAGAAAAGTCTCCGGTGTCCGGGGAAGATATCGGTTGTCAGGCTGGCAGAACCCCAAGTGATGGAAATGAAGTTCCCATTTCCCTCTTTATTGTAGAAGAATCCCTGTGCAGTCCAATAACAACTTCCAACCTTCTCCCCGTTCCTTCTGAAGGTGAAGCTCATTGTTCCGCCTCAGTCTGTCTCCTACGTCAGGGACTTCTGGGGGACATTTCTACTGACATCCATGCTCCATAGGGAGCAATGGATGGTCCGATCAGGTGCGCCTGGATGGTCCGATTTGGTACACCTGGATGGTCAAATCGGGTGCGCCTGGATGGTCCAATCAGGTACACCTGGATGGTCCAATCGGGTGCGCCTGGATGGTCCGATCAGGTGCGCCTGGATGGTCCAATCGGGTGCGCCTGGATGGTCCGATCAGGTGCGCCTGGATGGTCCAATCGGGTGCGCCTGGATGGTCCGATCAGGTGCGCCTGGATGGTCCAATCGGGTGCGCCTGGATGGTCCAATCGGGTGCGCCTGGATGGTCCAATCGGGTGCACCTGGATGGTCCAATCGGGTGCACCTGGATGGTCCAATTGGGTGCACCTGGATGGTCCAATCGGGTGCACCTGGATGGTCCAATCGGGTGCACCTGGATGGTCCAATCGGGTACACCTGTTTAATCAGGCAGATCTGATCGGTCTGCTCATGTGAAAGGGGTCTTAATGGTACCCAAATGTGGTTTTAGCCTTCTTGGAGTTTAGCCATTTGTTTGCGATACGGCACTGCGCCGCTTTAACTGACAATTGCGCGGTCGTGCCACGTTACACCCAAACAAAATTGTGCTTTCCCCCCCCCCCCACAAATAGAGTTTTCTTTTGGTGGTATTTGAGCACCTCTGCGTTTTTTGTTTTGTTTTTTGCACTATAAACAAAAAAAGCGACAATTTTGAAAACAAAACAGAATTGCTATAAAACATCCAATAAAAATATTGTATGTAAAAAAAAATCTAATTTCTTCCTCAGTTTAGGCCGATATTTATTCTTCTACATATTTTTGGTAAAAAAAAAAAAAAATCGCAATAAGCGATTATTGATTGGTTTTGCGCAAAAGTTATAGCGTCTACAAACTATGGGATAGATTTATGGCATTTTTATGGCATTTTATTTATTTATTTTTTTTACTTATAATGGCGGCGATCTGTGATTTTTAGCGGTACTGCGACAGACAGGTCAGACACTTTTGACACATTTTTGGGACCAGTGGCAATTATACAGCGATCAGTGCTATAAAAATGCACTGATTACTGTGTAAATGTCACTGGCAGGGAAGGGGTTAAAACTAGGGGGCGATCAAGGGGTTAAATGTGTGTTCCTTCAGCATGTTCTAACTGTATGTAGATAGGACTGACTCGGGGGAGGAGACTGATCGTTGTTCCTACTTAGTAGGAACAAACGATCTGTCTCCTCTCCCCTGACGGATCAGAGATTTGTGTGTTTACAAACACAGATCCCCGTGATGGCTCTCGTGCAAGAGATCGCGCGTGGCCGGTGGACATTGCATCCGCTGTCCACCTGCTGCGTGCCCCCTGGTGGCTCTTAAAGGGTATCCTGTAGGTACCCTGCTGCTGCTCAACTCTTTTGGGGGTTGGGGGCGGTGGCCCGTGACCTTCCCAGGCAGCCAGCCAGTGACTCCCCCCCCCCCACCCAGCGCTCGCTTGATCGATCGCTGCCCCCATCGCTCGATCACTGCATCGCTCACCTGTCGCCTGCCAGCCCCTGCACTTACCCCATCCAGATCGTGCCCTCCCCCCACGTCTCTTCCCTAGTCCTGGCGGTCGCTTCTCTTCCCAGCCAATCAGGACTTAGAACTGCAGCCAATCGGGTCTTAGGACGCCCTGGCCAATCGGGTCTCAGGACCCGCTTCCTGATTGGCTAGGAGGAGAAACAGGAAGACATTCGCGAAAATTTTAATTCACTGATGTCACACAAGTGGGTGGGCTCCGGGCACAGTACTTTTTTTAAGCCATTTAGACCCTCTGGCTCTAATCACGTGCTTCTGAAATCTAAAAAAATAAAACATTGAAATCCGTGTTCCATGCGCCTTGCATGTAGATTAGGGGCGGGGCGCATGGCTTAGGGGGGGCGGCGCCCCTGCATGTAGATTAGGAGCTGGATGCACAGCTAAGGGGAGGGGCTCGCCCCTGTGCCCTGCATGTAGATTAGGGGCCAGGCACCTGGATTAGGGGGGCTCGCCCCTGCGCCATGCATGTAGTTTAGGGGCCGGGCGCATTGGCTAAGGGGGGGGCTCGCCCCTGTGCCCTGCATGTAGATTAGGGGCTGGGAGCATGGTTAAGGGGGGGCCGCGCCTTTGCGCCCTGCATGTAGATTAGGGGCTGGGTGCATGCATTAGGGGAGCGTGCCCCTGTGCCCTGCATGTAGATTAGGGGCCAGATGCATGGCTAAGGGGAGATGCGCCCCTGTGCCCTGCATGTAGATTAGGGGCCAGATGCATGGCTAAGGGGAGATGCGCCCCTGTGCCCTGCATGTAAATTAGGGTCAGGCAAATGCATTAGGGGGGCGTGCCCTTGTGCCCTGCATGTAGATTAGGAGCTGGATGCATGGCTAAGGGGGGGGCTGGCCCCTGTGCCCTGCATGTAGATTAGGGGCCAGGCACCTGGATTAGGGGGGCTCGCCCCTGCGCCATGCATGTAGTTTAGGGGCCGGGCGCATGGCTAAGGGGGGGCTCGCCCCTGTGCCCTGCATGTAGATTAGGGGCTGGGAGCATGGCTAAGGGGGGGCCGCGCCTTTGCGCCCTGCATGTAGATTAGGGGCCGGGTGCATGCATTAGGGGAGCGGTGCCCCTGTGTCCTGCATGTAGATTGGGGGCCGGATGCATGGCTAAGGGGAGATACGCCCCTGTGCCCTGCATGTAGATTAGGGTCAGGCAAATGCATTAGGGGGGGCGTGCCCTTGCATCCTGCATGTAGATTAGGGGCTGGGAGCATGCATTGGGGGGGCGGTACCCCTGCTCCCTGCATGTATATTAGGGTTTGGGCACATACATAAGGGAGGCGGCGCCCCTGCGCCCTGCATGTAGATTAGAGGCGGGGTGCATGGATAAGGGGGACGGTGCTCCTGCGTCCTACAAGAGCGACCACCACTGGTATGTATCCAGCTTATGTTGGAAGCATCTTATAGGCTGCGCAGATCTTTAGCAATCAATGGCGATGCATTCTGCGCTCCCGAAACGGTTTCGTTTTACACCGCACGTTCCCGCGTTTATTTATTTTTTTGCCATGCAGAATGTATTTCATCCCATTAGATAAAAAAAAAAAAAAAAATTAGATTCTCCATTTCGTCTAAACGTCTTTGCGTGGTTCAAACATTACTGTATATTTTATTGCCGGCTGCTGAGAAAGACGTTTTCTGGGAACATCCACTCCAGACATAATGTATTCTGATGCGCAGGAAATATGGCGGGATATAATAGAGACACACAGCCTTCTATAAAGAGGAATAACCTTGCGAAAGACGATTGTTACCAAACTGCTGTGCGTTACGACTTGTAATGGCTCTTCGCATCCTGTACGGTTGAGTTACATTAGCTGAAGAGAGTTGCAGATTTGCTCAGTTTTTTTTTTTACAGCTCCCTTTATGTCACTTAATAACTTTACCTGGCTGGCGGATTACGGCTTGGAAAGGTTTACGGCGGAAGTTTTCTTGATTTCTGAGACAAAAAAAACAAAAAAAAAACAAAACAGATGTAAATGTATACAGAAAGGAAAATGATTCCTTCGTTGGTAGAGAAATACGCCATGAAAACGTTTTGTCACCGCGACGCCAGAGAAAGGGAAGGTGGCTGATTGGTGATCTATGAAAAGGGGACAATTATCCCCCCATCTGCACAATTATACACACCTACACAATCACACACACCTGCATGGACTGGACACGGCGAACGAAACGCGGCTGATTGCTGCCGGAGGGGGGGGGGGGGAGGGATAAAGGCGGCTGATTCTCTATTGATCAGACCTACAAATAAAACGTTGTTTGCATATAAATAATAGAGGCAAATGAAAATTGTTTTTTTTTTTTTTTTATGCATGAGCGTGTTTTGGAAAGTTTGGAGGAACATTTCAGAGGGAGGAGGATAAAGGAGGGGGTTGTGAGGGAAATCAATGTGTAAGCAGAGGTTAGTACCCCTTTTTAAGGAAAACTCCTCCCCTGGGGGGGGGAGGGACATAGTGGGTTGGGGTAGTCTGTCCTTTATAATCCTGAGCTGGAAGAACCCAGGGCAGAGGTATGGTTGCCACCCTTCCGGGAGGGGTGGCTGGTGCGAGTGAGGGGGGCAGGTCTGCTTGCCCCCTCCACCAAAAACTTTGACTACCAGCCGCCACTGGATGAAAGGTGTTGATACCTGAGCCTCCATCCTTGAGTGAGTGAGCTCACAGGGCCGTTGCTACCATGAGGCAAACTAGGCAGCTGCCTAGGGCACAGCCATGGCCTGTCACCTCCCCAAACCCCCAGTCAATTTCATCTCTGGAGCCACCGTCCCTCCCCCGCACACAACTACTGTAAAAGATGGTGCGCTTTGCAGCTGAAGTCAGCCCAAAGACCCAATTGTTGCCTGTCATCGCCTGCCAGCATGGAGCCTGTAGGGGAGGTGTCGGTGTGGCCGGTCTGCAGGCATATCCCAGGGGGAGGAGAGAGAATTTCTGGCAGGGGGGGGGAGCGTGCAGGGGCTGCAAGCCAAGATGGAGGAGTTCAGGCGCGTGGTGTTGAGGCAGCTGGAGGATGTGCGGCATCAAGCGGGGGCCCCTCTCCTGATCCGTCCTCGAGCTGCAGGGCGAGAACTGGGGGCTCCGGGAGCAGATGGGCAAACTCAGCTGCCAGGTGGAACCGTGGAAATGCTGACCCGGGCAGCGGGACTGAGCAGGGACAGACAGACCCGGTACTCCAGCCATGCGCTGCTCGCTGTGTCCGGGTACTTTGAATCTCCCACCCTATGATCTAGAAGCTTCTTCCAGAGCTGGTGCTCCATCAATCAGGGCGGGGGGCGGCAGACAGACCTGACCACAGACCTTCCCCCCATTGCCTGAGCCCGCCACCCCAAACTAACCCTCCCCCCTGTTGCCTGAGCCCGCCACCCCACACTAGCCCCCCCTTGTCACCTGAGCCCGCCACCGCACACCATACCAACACACCCCACCCCCACCTCACTGGCTCTCTCGCCCTATGGCCACCCAGGCCCCCCCATCAGCCCTGCACTTACTCCATGCAGATCACGGCTGTGGCTTCCCCCCTCCGTCTCCTCCGTGCCCTGGCCGTCGCTTCTCCTTCTGGCCAGTCGGGTCTTTGGACTCCTGGCCAATGGGGTCTCGGGACCCGCTTCCTGATTGACCGGGAGGAGAAACAGTAAGACATTAGCGAATAATAATTCGGTAATGTCATACAACGAGGTGCTCAGAGCCCACCCTTTTTGTAAGCCAATTAGAGCCTCTAATCACATGCTTGAAAAAAAAAAAAAAAAAAACATTGGAATCCATGCGTCTGGCGCCCTGCACGTAGATTAGGGGCGTGGATTAGGGGGGGCGGCGCCCCTAATGGAGCGGCCGCCAGTGTTCCAGAGGCGGGGGGAGCAAACTCCCAGCCTGGGAGACCCTAAACTGATCAGAGCAATCAATCAGAACAATCAATCTCTGCACGATTAATGAACGAAAGAGCCAAAAACAGAATTTGCCCGGCAACCCCCTGTACACTAGAGGGCGCTACACAGGGAATGCGTTATGCGTACAAACGTTATTCATTTATGAAACCAAAGAAAAAAAAAATTTTAAAATCTTGTTGAAATTTCTACTTTAAAAATGAGCAAAATTCCGAGTCGTGGGAAAAATGGATTCGAAAAAAAAGGAAAAAATAAAAAATCCTAATCTTCAGAGAGACGCAATCCAGATAGCGATGTCGCCCGGAATGCGAGTCTGCAGCTTTCAAACTGTATAAAGGCAATTTTCTTTTTTAACCATCTAATCAATATTAAGGCAGTTGACGTGGAATCGATGCCGGCAGGGGGTGGGGAGGGCGACACGTGCGCGGCGTGTCAGGTGAAGAATTTCATCACACGACCTCGGCTACCTCCCAGGCCACGGAGACGCTTACAGCGGTCACTTCCTCAATAACCAGCAACCAATCGCTGCTCACCTCTCCTTTCATGGCTGGTAACAGACGAAAAGTAAATTCTGATTGGCTGCTGTGTGCCAATACATGCTGTATATCTTATTTTTTTTTTTTTTTTTTTTTTTTTTTTTTGCATGTATAGGCGCTTTTTTTTTGTTTTTTTTTACTGTTGGGTATTTATATTTCACTACCTGGAAAAATACACTTATAGGACATAAAAAGAAGAACTGAATCACTGAACATCAGAGACATTGTGTATTCTCCTCTGGAGACATCCCATAATAACTAAGGGAAAAAACAGGACCTACATACAGTACATAGCGCTTGGGGACTTTCAATGGTTCCAGAAAAATATACAGAGCTTCTCATAAACCGTCAGATTGTTTTTAAATTAAAAAAAAAATAATGTTTTTTTTTTTTTAAATTATACAAATAGAGCAAAATAATGTTGCTGTGTCACACACAATGCATCCATAAAATACACTACATTACCAAAAGTATTGGGACGCCTGCCTTTACACACACGTGAACTTTAATGGCATCCCAGTCTTAGTCCGGAGGGTTCAATATTGAGTTGGCCCTTTGCAGCTATAACAGCTTCAACTCTTCTGGGAAGGTTGTCCACAAGGTTTAGGAGATGTGTCTATGGGAATGTCTGATCATTCTTCCAGAAGAGCATTTGTGAGGTCAGGCACTGATGTTGGATGGGAAGGCCTGGCTCACAGTCTCCTCTCTAATTCATCCCGAAGGTGTTCTATTGGGTTGAGGTCAGGACTCTGTGTGAGTCATGTTGGAACAGGAAGGGGCCATTCTCTTCACTGGAACTAAGGGGCCAAGCCCAATCCATGAAAAACAACCCCCCCCCCCACACCATAATCCCCCCCCCCACACCATAATCCCCAGGCCAGTCAAGTTCCAGTCAAGTTCCTCCACCCCAAACTCGCTCATCCATGTCTTTATGGACCTTGCTTTGTGCACTGGTGGGCAGTCATGGTGGAACAGGAAGGGGCCGACTCTTGGTTTGGTGTTCTGGGAGCCGAGATTCGTGTTGTATGAAGGTGAAGGCAATTCTACTGTTTTATCCCAAGTTGGAGTTCAGGAGAGTCAAATGTACAATTGCTGCTGTGGAGAACCAGATCTCCAATTTTGTCCATGTCTTTATGGATGTTGCTTTGTGCCCTGGTGGGCAGTCATGTTGGAACAGTAAGAGGCTGTCCCCAAACTGTTCCCACAAAGTTGGGAGCATGAAATTGTCCAAAATGTCTTGGTATGCTGACGCCTTAAGAGTTCCATAATCCCCCCTCCACCAAACAACCCCACACCATAATCCCCCCTCCACCAAACAACCCCACACCATAATCCCCCCTCCACCAAAAACCCCACACCATAATCACCCCTCCACCAAATGACTTGGACCAGCCGGGTGGCTTGGCACTTTCAGTTGAGTTTTCATGCTGATGATGGAAACCCTGCGTGGCCAACTGGTTTCTACATGAACTATTATGTTCTCTTTATTAAAAGTGAGCTGTCATGCCCTAAAATGCAGTTTGGACTGGCACAACTCATTGCAAAATGCATCTGCCACACGAGCATAATCCCCCCAACACAACAGTAACAAATTATTCCATCTTTACATTCATGGAACTTCTCCAGAGGGGCCCCAACTTCCAGATATTGGAGAAAAAGCAAAATAATGCCCAAAAAGGAAAATAGGCAGCAGAAGAACATAGACTGAAATTTCCACCAGAGATTCCTGACAGATACCCCCGAGGGGGTGAAGGGGCTTATTTGACCATGACCAATATGGGGACATTAAATGAAGCCAACCAAGCAGACACAATATATATTGCTAAAGGAATAATTCTACATTCATTGATAAGAGCCACCTCTGTACCTCTCATGCACTTGGTGTAACAATGACTCTGGCTGGCACTTCTTTCCCCCCTCCGTGGCCAATAGTCACCTCCATATTTCTCATTCACTTGGTGTAACCTTGACTATGGCTGGCACCTCTCACCCCATCCATGGTCAATACCTGCTTCCATACTTCTCATGTACTTGGTGTAATATTGACTACAGTGGGGATCAAAAGTTTGGGCACCCCAGGTAAAAATGTGTATTAATGTGCATAACGAAGCCAAGGAAAGATGGAAAAATCTCAAAATGGCATCAAATTACAGATTAGACATTCTTATAATATGTCAAAAAAATTTGGATTTTATTTCCATCATTTATACTTTCAAAATTACAGAAAACAAAAAAATGGCGTCTGCAAAAGTTTGGGCACCCGGCAGAGTTAATATCTTGTACTGCCCCCTTTGGCAAGTATCACAGCTTGTAAACGCTTTTTGTAGCCAGCCAAGAGTCTTTCAATTCTTGTTTGAGGTCTCTTTGCCCATTCTTCCTTACAAAAGTGTTCCAGTTCTTTGAGATTTCTGGGCTGTCTGTCACGCACTGCTCTTTTAAGGTCTATCCATCGATTTTCAATAATGTTGAGTTCAGGAGATTGTGAAGGCCATGGCAAAACCTTCAGTTTACGCCTCTTGATGTAATCCCCCGTGGATTTTGAGGTGTGTTTAGGATCATTATCCATTTGTAGAAGCCATCCTCTCTTTAACTTCAGCTTTTTCACAGATGGCACCAATTTGCCATCCAAAATTTGCTGAAATTTTATTGAATCAATTCTTCCTTCTACTCGTGAAATGTTCCCTGTGCCACTGGCTGCAACACAACCCCAAACCATGATTGATCCACCCCCATGCTTAACAGTTGGACAGAGATTCTTTTCATTAAATTCTGTGCCCTTTCTTCTCCAAACAAACCTTTGCTCATTCCGGCCAAAAAGTTCTATTTTAACCTCATCGGTCCACAGAACTTGTTTCCAAAATGCCTCAGGCTTGTCTATATGTTCATTTGCAAAGTTAAAACGCTGATTTTTGTGGTGAGGACGTAGAAGAGGTTTTCTTCTGATGACTCTTCCATGAAGACCATATTTGTACAAGTATCTCTTTATAGTGGAATAGTGGACCACAACTCCAGTGTCTGCCAGATCTTTCTGGAGGGATCGTGCAGTCAAACGTGGGTTATGAATTGCTTTTCTCACAATCCTGCGAGCCGTTCTGTCTGATATTTTTCTTGGTCTTCCAGATCTTGCTTTAAATTCCACTATTCCTGATGACTGCCATTTCTTAATGACATTCCGAACAGAGGATATTGACATCTGAAAACGCTTTGCTATCTTCTTATAGCCTTCTCCAGCTTTGTGAGCGTCAACTATTTTCAGTTTCAGTTTTCTAGACAACTGCTTAGAAGAACCCATGGTGCTGATTGTTGGGACAAGGTCAGATGAGTCCGGCCATTTAAAACCTTTGAGATTGACATCACCTGGTCTTCCCAGACGATGATTGGGAACAATCCATGACACTGGCAGGTCTCAGCTTTGCAAAGGGGGCAGTGCATGCTATAAATTCTGCAGGGTGCCCAAACTTTTGCAGAAGGCATTTTTTTGTTTTCTGTCATTTTGACAGTGTAAATGATGGAAATAAAATCTAACTTTTTTTTTACATATTATAAGAATGTCTAATCTGTAATTTGATGCCATTTGGAGATTTTTCCATCTTTCCTTGGCTTCATTATGCACATTAATACACATTTTTACATGGGGTGCCCAAACTTTCGATCCCCACTGTATCTGGCACCTCTCCCCTCCAATGGTCAATAGTTGCCTCCATACTTCTCATGCACTTAGTGTAACATTGACTATGCCTGGCACCTCTCTCCCCTCCATGGTCTATAGTCGCCTCCATACTTCTCAGGCACTTGGGGTGTAACATTTACTCTGTCACCTCTTCCACCTCCCCAATGGTCAATAGTCATCTCAATACTTCTCATGCACTTGGCGTATCCTTAAATTTGTCTGGCAACTTTCCACACCCCCCCCCCCCCACCATGGTCAATAATCACCTCCATACTTCTCATGCACTTGGTGTAACATTGACTCTGTCTGGCAACTCTCCCCCTCCATGGTCGATAGTTGGCTTCATAACTCTCATTCACTTGGCGTAACCTTGACTCCGGCTGGCACCTCTCACCCCTCCATGGTCTATAGCAGGGGCAGGGAACCTATGGCTCTCGAGACAGATGTGGCTCTTTTGCTGGCTGCATCTGGCTCTCACCTCTCAATCAACGTATTGCGTGGTGTGCCGATCCGTGGATTGAGCCCATAGGAAAGGGTGCAGCTTCGGCCTAGCTCCGGAGCTGCGGCCCTCTTGGTACACCCGCCTGCGGCCTAGGCGAGTGGCGCGCTGACGTCATCATCACCCGCCTCAACTGCATGTGGATCTGCCTGCCTGTGTAGTGGTAAGCAAACAAACAATCGTAGGGGAGATGTGGATATTACAGTGGGGGAGGTGACGTGGATATTACAGTTATAATTGAAATTAGTTGATTAAAAAA
Organism: Lithobates pipiens; assembly: GCF_037356315.1. Classification (NCBI taxonomy): domain Eukaryota; kingdom Metazoa; phylum Chordata; class Amphibia; order Anura; family Ranidae; genus Lithobates; species Lithobates pipiens. The sequence goes on along the minus strand of NW_027507750.1, from coordinate 2,200,963 downwards.
AAAAAAAAATTAGTTTTAAACATATTGCATGGCTCTCGCGGAATTACATTTTAAAATATGTGGCGTTCATGGCTCTCTCAGCCAAAAAGGTTCCCTACCCCTGGTCTATAGCATTGATAAGCAATTAGCGGACCTCCAGCTGTTGCAAAACTACAAGTCCCATCATGCCTCTGGGTGTCAGGCTTGTGGCTGTCAGAGTCTTGCTATGCCTCATGGGACTTGTAGTTCTGCAACAGCTGGAGGTCCACTAATTGCATATCCCTGCTCTATAGTCACCTCCATTTCATGCACTTGGTGTAACCTTGACTCTGGCTGGCACCTCTCCCCCTCCATGGTCAATAGTCGCCTCCATACATCCCCCCCCCCCATGGTCAATAGTCGCCTCCCAACCCCCCCCTCCATGGTCAATAGTCGCCTCCATACATCCCCCCCATGGTCAATAGTCGCCTCCCAACCCCCCCCCCCCCTCCATGGTCAATAGTCGCCCCCATACACCCCCCCCCCTCCATGGTCAATAGTCGCCTCCATACATCCCCCCCTCCATGGTCAATAGTCGCCTCCATACATCCCCCCCCTCAATGGTCAATAGTTGCCTGAATATTTCCCATGCACTTGATGTAACCTTGACTCTGTCTCAAACTCCCTCCCCCCCTCTGTAGTTAATAGTTGTCTCCAGTGGTGTTGCTAGGGTGTGGCTTTTGGGGCTATAGCCCTGAATCTGGGGCCCATAGTGCCGAGTCTCCAAGGGGTCTCCAAGGGGAGGGGAGGGGAGGGGAGGGGAGGGGGGGCTTTCTGGGCACCCTGATTTAAGAACAGGCTCTCTGGGGATATATATACACACACACACACATGTATATTATATATATGTGTATGTCCACCCAAGCTTATGACTTTCTTTACTATGCTGCTATGGGCTCTAGCCCAGATGTAGACCTAACAAAGCCCCTGGTTGCTTCCATACTTCTCATGCACTTAGTGTAACATTGACTATGCCTGGCACCTCTCTCCCCTCCATGGTCTATAGTCGCCTCCATACTTCTCAGGCACTTGGGGTGTAACATTTACTCTGTCACCTCTTCCACCTCCCCAATGGTCAATAGTCATCTCAATACTTCTCATGCACTTGGCGTATCCTTAAATTTGTCTGGCAACTTTCCACACCCCCCCCCCCCCCCACCATGGTCAATAATCACCTCCATACTTCTCATGCACTTGGTGTAACATTGACTCTGTCTGGCAACTCTCCCCCTCCATGGTCGATAGTTGGCTTCATAACTCTCATTCACTTGGCGTAACCTTGACTCCGGCTGGCACCTCTCACCCCTCCATGGTCTATAGCAGGGGCAGGGAACCTATGGCTCTCGAGACAGATGTGGCTCTTTTGCTGGCTGCATCTGGCTCTCACCTCTCAATCAACGTATTGCGTGGTGTGCCGATCCGTGGATTGAGCCCATAGGAAAGGGTGCAGCTTCGGCCTAGCTCCGGAGCTGCGGCCCTCTTGGTACACCCGCCTGCGGCCTAGGCGAGTGGCGCGCTGACGTCATCATCACCCGCCTCAACTGCATGTGGATCTGCCTGCCTGTGTAGTGGTAAGCAAACAAACAATCGTAGGGGAGATGTGGATATTACAGTGGGGGAGGTGACGTGGATATTACAGTTATAATTGAAATTAGTTGATTAAAAAAAAAAAAAAATTAGTTTTAAACATATTGCATGGCTCTCGCGGAATTACATTTTAAAATATGTGGCGTTCATGGCTCTCTCAGCCAAAAAGGTTCCCTACCCCTGGTCTATAGCATTGATAAGCAATTAGCGGACCTCCAGCTGTTGCAAAACTACAAGTCCCATCATGCCTCTGGGTGTCAGGCTTGTGGCTGTCAGAGTCTTGCTATGCCTCATGGGACTTGTAGTTCTGCAACAGCTGGAGGTCCACTAATTGCATATCCCTGCTCTATAGTCACCTCCATTTCATGCACTTGGTGTAACCTTGACTCTGGCTGGCACCTCTCCCCCTCCATGGTCAATAGTCGCCTCCATACATCCCCCCCCCCCATGGTCAATAGTCGCCTCCCAACCCCCCCCTCCATGGTCAATAGTCGCCTCCATACATCCCCCCCCATGGTCAATAGTCGCCTCCCAACCCCCCCCCCTCCATGGTCAATAGTCGCCCCCATACACCCCCCCCCCTCCATGGTCAATAGTCGCCTCCATACATCCCCCCCTCCATGGTCAATAGTCGCCTCCATACATCCCCCCCCTCAATGGTCAATAGTTGCCTGAATATTTCCCATGCACTTGATGTAACCTTGACTCTGTCTCAAACTCCCTCCCCCCCTCTGTAGTTAATAGTTGTCTCCAGTGGTGTTGCTAGGGTGTGGCTTTTGGGGCTATAGCCCTGAATCTGGGGCCCATAGTGCCGAGTCTCCAAGGGGTCTCCAAGGGGAGGGGAGGGGAGGGGAGGGGAGGGGGGGCTTTCTGGGCACCCTGATTTAAGAACAGGCTCTCTGGGGATATATATACACACACACACACATGTATATTATATATATGTGTATGTCCACCCAAGCTTATGACTTTCTTTACTATGCTGCTATGGGCTCTAGCCCAGATGTAGACCTAACAAAGCCCCTGGTTGCTTCCATACTTCTCATGCACTTGGTGTAACCTTGACTCTGCCTGGCACCTCTCCCCCTCCATGGTCAATAGTCGCCTCCATACTCCCCTCCATTGTCAATAGTCACCTCCATACCCCCTCCATGGTCAATAGTCGCCTCCATACCCCCCCTTGATGGTCAATAGTTGCCTCCATACCCCCCCACTTGATGGTCAATAGTCGCCTCCATAACTCCCTCCATGGTCAATAGTTGCCTCCTCCCCCCCCCCCCTTGATGGTCAAAAGTTGTCTCCATACCCCCCTTTGATGGTTAATAGTCGCCTCCATACCCCCCCTCCATGGTCAATAGTTACCTCCATAACCCCCCTCCATGGTCAATAGTCGCCTCCATACTCCATACCCCCCCTCCATGGTTAATAGTCACCTCTATACTCCCCCCCTCATGGTCAATAGTCGCCTCCATACTCCCCTGCCCTCCATGGTCAATAGTTACCTCCATAACCCCCCTCCATGGTCAATAGTCACCTCCATACACCCCTCTCCATGGTCAATAGTCACCTCCATACTCCATACCCCCCCTCCATGGTCAATAGTCACCTCCATACTCCCCCCCCATGGTCAATAGTCACCTCCATACTCCCCCCCGTGGTCAATACTCACCTCCATATCTCCCCCCACGTGGTCAATAGTCGCCTCTATACTCCCCCCCTCCATGGTCAATAGTTGCTTCCATACTCCCCCCCCCATGGTCAATAGTCACCTCCATACCCCCCCATGGTCAATAATTGCCTCCATACCCCCCCTTTCATGGTCAATAGTTGCCTCCATACTTCTCATGCACTTGGTACACTAAGGTGGACTTGCTATGTGCAGCAAACTTCATAACTTCCCGTATTACATTCACCTCTGTCAGGTAAAGCATGCACAGGAACGCTCCGACATATTCAATTAAACAAACAAAACAGCATCGGTTTAGCTGTCCAGTGTTAGAAATATTCCTGCGTAATTTTTACCGGGGGGGGCCATAGTGGCTGCTACAGCGGAGCAGGTACATGGGGTGACCTAGTTCCTCAGGAATCCAGTAATAAGGCCGGGTTTTGCTGAGTGCGTCTATTTGTCACGGTGAGGGGCTCTCGCAGTGGTAAATAGACATTTTTTGGTCCATTATTATAATGGGTAGAAAATGTTCTGCGCTTGCTCTTCTCTTATGTAGGGCTCTGAAGTTAGAAGAGAGCGTTGTAAGACCCTGCGGAGGAATCTGCAGGGTCCATTTTTTTAAATGTCTAGTCGCCCAGAACAGCCAATCAGCTCCCCCCTTCCATTTGCTGGGCGCGGTATTGGGGAATGTGAAGGGAGAAGCTGATTGGCGAACGTTTCCTCTATTCTGTGAGCGCGGCCCGGGGCGAGCTCCACAGAAGATCGCCTTTGGCACCCAGCCGGCTTTACGAAAGCTAATTAACATATCTTGTGAACCTTCCCTTTCCGACAGCAGAGCAAGTGTTGTATGTGCGAGCAATTTGGCTTTATTGAAGTTGTAATTAACTCTGTAACAGGTGCTACTACTGCTTTAAAACGCGTTCCGTCTTCCAGACAAACTGTATCCGAAAAATCAATTACCAGCTGCATAATGGAAGAAGAAATCATAAAAATGCAGCAACTGAGACAGACGCGGAATATGTGTCTGAAAATGATGCAGCTTAAAACAATGTAACGTAATGTAATGCAAACATTAAATCAGCCACCGCAGTGATTGCCGAGTGTGTGCCGGATCGCCACTTTAAGAGAGTCACGGCCGAGATTCTGCAGAGGGGAACACGCCGGGTTAGTGGAAAACATTTTTGTCCTGCAGAACGGGCAGCCATATTGGGGGTGGGCTTTGCGTTCATGGATTGCTGGATGGGCCGGGGTCATTATTCAACCTTACCGACTATGTAACTGTGGGGGTGTACCCTTTAAGTAGCATGTGATCCATACACGGGGTGATGTACCCAGATTCCTGATCTCTATATGCCCAACAAAAAGGTATCACCCGTGGGACTTTAGAAGGTACATTGCCAACTACACCATCACCACATCGCCAACTACACCATCACCACATCGCCAACTACACCATCACCACATCGCCAACTACACCATCACCACATCGCCAACTACACCATCACCACATTGCCAACTACACCATCACCACATTGCCAACTACACCATCACCACATTGCCAACTACACCATCACCACATTGCCAACTACACCATCACCACATCTCACCAACTACACCATGACCACATCTCGCCAACTACACCATCACCACATCGCCAACTACACCATCACCACATCGCCAACTACACCATCACCACATTGCCAACTACACCATCACCACATTGCCAACTACACCATCACCACATTGCCAACTACACCATCACCACATTGCCAACTACACCATCACCACATCGCCAACTACACCATCACCACATCTCACCAACTACACCATCACCACATCACCACATCTCGCCAACTACACCATCACCACATCTCGCCAACTACACCATCACCACATCACCACATCTCGCCAATTACACCATCACCACATCTCCCCAACTACACCATCACCACATCTCACCAACTACACCATCACCACATCACCAACTACACCATCACCACATCTCGCCAACTACACCATCACCACATCGCCAACTACACCATCACCACATCTCGCCAACTACACCATCACCACATCTCGCCAATTACACCATCACCACATCTCCCCAACTACACCATCACCACATCTCACCAACTACACCATCACCACATCACCAACTACACCATCACCACATCTCGCCAACTACACGATCACTACATCGCCAACTACACCCTCACCACATCGCCAACTACACCCTCACCACATCTCACCAACTACACCATCACCATCTTCACCATCACCACATCACCAACTACACCGCATTCTATCCCTCGGCTCCCCCTCTCATTCCAGCACTTGAGAAGCGTGGGGTCTGGGGATGCGGTATATAAGAAGGTCTATTGATCTCAGAGAAAATTGGATTTTCTTTATCTCTTGTTAGACCTTTTGTTGGGCCAACCATAAGAATAATACTTTGTCGTGGTGGAGATGTGATCCGATAGGAAGCTGCCGACGAAGCACGAGCAACTGAGCTCCACTCTGCCCGCCTTCTTCTTGGCTGCGCGTTCCCAGCGGTGCCCAGGTGTGCGATTTGCAGACCCGAGTCTCACCCGCCACTTATTATTTCACATACACGGCTCAGAGCTCAGGGAACTCGTGGTATTAATGATTGTTTGACTGTCCCGGAATCATAACCTTTATGTAGAAGAGAAGCGGCCCCCGAGGGCCCCAACCCGCAAACAGTGATACGCTGAAAATATTCACAACCTGGGTGGCAGGCAAAGCCCCCCAACGCTGCCTAGATAATGACCTTTACCTCAAAAATCACAACCTAATATGGTAAACAAAGGTGTTTAACCACTTCACCTCTGGAAAATGTTACCCCTTTCATGACCAGGACGTTGTTTGCTATTCAGCATTGCGCTACTTTAACCCCTTCAATACCGGGCACTTTCACCCCCTTCCTGCCCTTCCGCCCCAATACCGGGCACTTTCACCCCCTTCCTGCCCCCCCCCCAATACCGGGGACTTTCACCCCCTTCCTGCCCTTTGCCTCCACAATACTGGGGACTTTCACCTCCTTCCTGCCCTTCGTCCCAATACCGGGCACTTGCATCCTCTTCCTGCCCTTTGCCCCCTATAGCGGGGACTTCCCTCCTTCCTGCCCTCCCCCCACCACTGGGCACTTTCACCCCCTTCCTGCCCCCCCAATACCAGGCACTTTCTCCCCCTTCGTGCCCTTCGCCCTAATACTGGGGAATTTCACCCCCTTCCTGCCCTTTGCCCCCCCCCAATACCGGGGACTTTCACTCCCTTCCTGCCCTTCTCCCCAATACTGGGGACTTTCACCCCCTTCCTGCCCTTTGCCTCCAAAATACTGGGGACTTTCACCCTCTTGCTGCCCTTCGCCACAATACCGGGCACTTTAATCCCCTTCCCGCCCTTTTCCCCCTTCCTGCCCTTCCCCCCCAACACTGGGCACTTTCACCCCCTTCCTGCTCCCCCCAATACCAGGCACTTTCTTCCCCTTCCTGCCCTTCGCCCTAATACTGGGGACTTTATCCCCCTTCCTGCCCTTTGCCCCCCAATACCGGGGACTTTCACCCCCTTCCTGCCCTTCACCCCCCCAATACCGGGCACTTTCAACCCCTTCCTGCCCCCCCCCAATACCGGGGAGGCACTTTCCCCCCCTTCCTGCCACAGTCCAGCCACCCTATAGTCTGAAGGATACTTAACTGGCCCCTTGTTTGGAAACCCCTGTGCTGGACCGATCAATGACCCGGAGTGAATAGACTGTTGTTGCTGTGTGCCTGGCTGCCTGTGCACTTATTAGGAAAGAGTCTGTCCAGTCTACAGCGCCCCCTCTGGGGGGAAGTGCTCCACTTGCAATAAGTTCCCGGCTGTTTGGGGCTCATCTCCCAGAACACTTCGAAGGCCAAGGCCTGGCCAACGGAACGTCTGAACGGTCTCATAAATATGTCACGCCGGGGTTTCGGCGTTTAGTACGCTCTCTCTTTTGTTCTCTCGCGCTCCAGACATCGAAACGTTGCTCAACCTCTTCAGTTGCTGGGTTTTTTTTTTGTTCTTTTTTTAATATGCCTTAAAAGCTTAAAACATTTTACGATAAGCAGAACATCTGACATCAAAATTACACTAAATTGTTCCCGAGTTGTGAAAACGGCGCTCTCTTGGCGGAGTTCACGCGTACGCTCGCTCGTGTAGTTGGGGGGGGGGGGGGGGGGTGAAGGACCATTAAACGTTTTCCTCCTAAAATTATACAACACCGAGGGGCAGGAAGGTGGAGGAGAGCAGATGGGTTTTTCCTTCAACACGCCTCTTGTGTTCTCATAAATATCGTTCTCTTATTGGATGGCCGCCATTATCCCACTTTAGACATTTTTATAACAAAAACAAATCCTTTCATTTCTATTTTTTTACCTGTCGCGTCGCGAGGTTAAAGAGGCAGCAAAACCGTTTACGTGCGCCTGTCACATCGATGAGGTTTTCTGCATCGAACAGCAATTTTTTTTATTACCTTCCCTTTCCCTCATTTCACACATTTTTAACCCTTTCATGCCTAGACCTATTTCTGACATTTGTTGCTTACAAGTTAAAATTCGTATATTTTTTGCTAGAAAATTACTTAGAACCCCCAAACATTATATTTATTTTGAGCAGAGACCCTAGAGAATAAAATGGTGATTGTTGCAAATTTGTTATGTCACACAATAATTGCATAGCGGTCTTTCAAACGCAATATTTTTGGGGGAAAAAAAAAAGATACTTTCACGAATATAAAAAAAAAAAAAAAAAAAAAAAACAGTAAAGTTAGCCCAATTGTTTTCTATAATGTGAAATACGATGTCACACCGAGTAAATAGATACCTAACATTTCACGCTTTGATATTGCACACATCCGTGGAATGGCGACAAACTACGGTACTTAAAAATCTCCATAGGGGATGCTTTAAAAAAAATTAAATGGTCACTAGGTTAGAGTTATAGAGGAGGGCTTTAAAAAAAACGTTAACGTTAAAAGTTATTTTATTTTTATTTTTTTAACATTGTCCCTAAAAACAAAAAATAGGATCACTTTTATTGCTGTCACAGTAATAGGAGGTGACGGGTCCTCTTTATGGAGAGATCCGGGGTCTATAATGAATGTAAACATCCCATGTGACAGTAATAGGAGGTGACGGGTCCTCTTTATGGAGAGATCCGGGGTCTATAATGAATGTAAACATCCCGTGTGACAGTAATAGGAGGTGACGGGTCCTCTTTATGGAGAGATCCGGGGTCTATAATAAATGTAAACATCCCATGTGACAGTAATAGGAGGTGACGGGTCCTCTTTATGGAGAGATCCGGGGTGTATAATGAATGTAAACATCCCATGTGACAGTAATAGGGGGTGACGGGTCCTCTTTATGGAGAGATCCGGGGTCTATAATGAATGTAAACATCCCATGTGACAGTAATAGATGGTGACGGGTCCTCTTTATGGAGAGATCCGGGGTCTATAATGAATGTAAACATCCCTTGTGACAGTAATAGGGGGTGACGGGTCCTCTTTATGGAGAGATCCGGGGTCTATAATGAATGTAAACATCCCATGTGACAGTAATAGGAGGTGACGGGTCCTCTTTATGGAGAGATCCGGGGTCTATAATGAATGTAAACATCCCATGTGACAGTAATATGAGGTGACGGGTCCTCTTTATGGAGAGATCCGGGGTGTATAATGAATGTAAAAATCCCATGTGACAGTAATAGGGGGTGACGGGTCCTCTTTATGGAGAGATCCGGGGTCTATAATGAATGTAAACATCCCATGTGACAGTAATAGACGTGACGGGTCCTCTTTATGGAGAGATCCGGGGTCTATAATGAATGTAAACATCCCATGTGACAGTAATAGGAGGTGACGGGTCCTCTTTATGGAGAGATCTGGGGTCTATAATGAATGTAAACATCCCATGTGACAGTAATAGACGGTGACGGGTCCTCTTTATGGAGAGATCCGGGGTCTATAATGAATGTAAACATCCCATGTGACAGTAATAGGAGGTGACGGGTCCTCTTTACGGAGAGATCTGGGGTCTATAATGAATGTAAACATCCCACGTGACAGTAATAGGAGGTGACGGGTCCTCTTTATGGAGAGATCCGGGGTCTATAATGAATGTAAACATCCCATGTGACAGTAATAGGAGGTGACGGGTCCTCTTTATGGAGAGATCCGGGGTCAATAATGAATGTAAACATCCCATGTGACTGTGATAGGGGGTGACGGGTCCTCTTTATGGAGAGATCCGGGGTCTATAATGAATGTAAACATCCCATGTGACAGTAATAGGGGGTGACGGGTCCTCTTTATGGAGAGATCCGGGGTCTATAATGAATGTAAACATCCCATGTGACAGTAATAGGAGGTGACGGGTCCTCTTTATGGAGATATCCGGGGTCTATAATGAATGTAAACATCCCATGTGACAGTAATAGGAGGCGACGGGTCCTCTTTATGGAGAGATCAGGGGTCTATAATGAATGTAAACATCCCATGTGACAGTAATAGGAGGTGACGGGTCCTCTTTATGGAGAGATCTGGGGTCTATAATGAATGTAAACATCCCATGTGACAGTAATAGGGGGTGACGGGTCCTCTTTATGGAGAGATACGGGGTCTATAATGAATGTAAACATCCCGTGTGACAGTAATAGGAGGTGACGGGTCCTCTTTATGGAGAGATCCGGGGTCTATAATGAATGTAAACATCCCATGTGACAGTAATAGGGGGTGACGGGTCCTCTTTATGGAGAGATCCGGGGTCTATAATGAATGTAAACATCCCATGTGACAGTAATAGGAGGCGACGGGTCCTCTTTATGGAGAGATCAGGGGTCTATAATGAATGTAAACATCCCATGTGACAGTAATAGGAGGCGACGGGTCCTCTTTATGGAGAGATCCGGGTCTATAATGAATGTAAACATCCCGTGTAACAGTAATAGGAGGTGACGGGTCCTCTTTATGGAGAGATCCGGGGTCTATAATGAATGTAAACATCCCATGTGACAGTAATAGGAGGTGACGGGTCCTCTTTATGGAGAGATCTGGGGTCTATAATGAATGTAAACATCCCATGTGACAGTAATAGGAGGCGACGGGTCCTCTTTATGGAGAGATCAGGGGTCTATAATGAATGTAAACATCCCATGTGACAGTAATAGGAGGTGACGGGTCCTCTTTATGGAGTGGTCCGGGGTCTATAATGAATGTAAACATCCCATGTGACAGTAATAGGGGGTGACGGGTCCTCTTTATGGAGAGATCCGGGGTCTATAATGAATGTAAACATCCCATGTGACAGTAATAGGAGGCGACGGGTCCTCTTTATGGAGAGATCAGGGGTCTATAATGAATGTAAACATCCCATGTGACAGTAATAGGAGGCGACGGGTCCTCTTTATGGAGAGATCCGGGTCTATAATGAATGTAAACATCCCGTGTAACAGTAATAGGAGGTGACGGGTCCTCTTTATGGAGAGATCCGGGGTCTATAATGAATGTAAACATCCCATGTGACAGTAATAGGAGGTGACGGGTCCTCTTTATGGAGAGATCTGGGGTCTATAATGAATGTAAACATCCCATGTGACAGTAATAGGAGGCGACGGGTCCTCTTTATGGAGAGATCAGGGGTCTATAATGAATGTAAACATCCCATGTGACAGTAATAGGAGGCGACGGGTCCTCTTTATGGAGAGATCCGGGGTCTATAATGAATGTAAACATCCCATGTAACAGTAATAGGAGGTGACGGGTCCTCTTTATGGAGAGATCCGGGGTCTATAATGAATGTAAACATCCCATGTGACAGTAATAGGAGGTGACGGGTCCTCTTTATGGAGAGCTCAGGGGTCTATAATGAATGTAAACATCCCATGTGACAGTAATAGGAGGTGACGGGTCCTCTTTATGGAGTGGTCCGGGGTCTATAATGAATGTAAACATCCCATGTGACAGTAATAGGGGGTGACGGGTCCTCTTTATGGAGAGATCCGGGGTCTATAATGAATGTAAACATCCCATGTGACAGTAATAGGAGGTGACGGGTCCTCTTTATGGAGAGATCCGGGGTCTATAATGAATGTAAACATCCCATGTGACAGTAATAGGAGGTGACGGGTCCTCTTTATGGAGAGATCCGGGGTCTATAATGAATGTAAACATCCCATGTGACAGTAATAGGAGGTGACGGGTCCTCTTTATGGAGAGATCCGGGGTCTATAATGAATGTAAACATCCCATGTGACAGTAATAGGAGGTGACGGGTCCTCTTTATGGAGAGATCTGGGGTCTATAATGAATGTAAACATCCCATGTGACAGTAATAGACGGTGACGGGTCCTCTTTATGGAGAGATCCGGGGTCTATAATGAATGTAAACATCCCACGTGACAGTAATAGGAGGTGACGGGTCCTCTTTATGGAGGGATCCGGGGTCTATAATGAATGTAAACATCCCGTGTGACAGCAATAGGATGAATGTAAACATCCCGTGTGACAGTAAACATATAAAATTTCTTTTATAGGGTTTGGAGCTTTTATTTCAGTCTGTAGACACTCGTGTTTTTTTGTGCTCTTGGGCACGTTTTTTCATTGAGCTTCTTCAAGCTCCTTTGAGCTTCTTTCAGCTTTTTTTGAGCCTAAGCGTTTCATTTCACAAACCCCCCTAAGATAAAATGTTCTTAACCACCGTATAAACGAAACAAAAGTCTGGAACAAACCTTTTTTTCGAGCTTCTTCAATCTTTTTAACCACATCCCGGACCGCCCGCCGGCGTTATACGTCGGTACTTTACCGTAGAATACCGTTGTTATGGCAGCAGATAGCTGCCATAACCCCCAGTCTATTCTTAAACAGCGGGTGGTCCGCTTTCAGGTAAAAGTGGTCTCTGTGACGGATTTCCTGCAAGATCACTCTTATCGGCGGCGGGAGAAGTGACCCCCCCCCTTCTGCCGTTACTCGGTGGTCTCTGCCGCTTACTGGAGCCATCGGTAGCGACGGAGACGATCGGGTCCTTTCCCCTCTGAGGTAATGTGTTGAGGGATTGACGCCCCCCCCCCCCCCCACTCGGCTCCATATCATTGGATGACGGAAGTGACATCAAACGCCCATTAGTCTTAAAGGGAAAATCATTTTTTTTTATTGAAAAAAAAAAGACTTTTTTATTATTATTATTATTATTTTTTTTTGAATTGCGGGTTTCTGCCTGTAGGAGCATATGTCTGAAAACACCTGAAAAAGCGAACGTGTTTCTAAGAAAAAAATAAATAAGAGTTCGAAAGCCTGTAGGAGCCGCTTCTTCGAGCGGCAGTGTGTATGAGACCTTAAAGTATATCTAAACCAAAAAAAAAAATGAATAATTATCAAACACCACAATGTAAATAAAGGGAACATTGATTATTCCTCCGATAGCGAAAATTAAGATCAGTCAGAAAAATTCATGAAAACTTACACAGTATTTTATTACAAAATTGCAAAATAAAAGATCACCTAAGAAGATAAAACGCAATACAGAAAAGACTCAGCTGAGGGTACATTGAGGTCCATAGTTTGGTCTACCTGTTTCACGGGTTGGCCGGCTTCATCAGGACCCTTTAAAGCTCAAAGATCTCTACAATTGTCTTTTGAAGATAAATATTGTACAATCTCTCTTCGGCACGGATGTCATTCAGGGAACGGGGGCAATCAATGACCCCCCCCCCCCCAAAAGGCATTACAAGGACCTGATGACCAGCTGGGCCAGTAATGAGGTGAACTGTAGCCTTATTATCCTTATAAGGTTAGGGTTCATCTCATTACATCTAATAGTTGGTCATCAGGTCCTTGTAATGTCTTTTAGCATCTCCCCACAGGCCAGAGGGGCTCATTGATTGCCCCCGTTCCCTGGACGACATCCGTGCTGCAAGGTTTGTACAATATGTATCATCACAAGACAATTGTAGACGTCTTTGAGCTTTAAAGAGTCCTGATGAAGCCGGCCATCCCAGATATGGAAACTTGGTATGGTCACAGATGCATACTAATATAATAACTCCTCACAAGGTTGGTGAGCCCCCGTGGCGGGGCAAAACGTGTTGGTGGGCATTGCCTGGACACAGCTGGGCTGAGGCTCTTTTTACTTAGTGACTTCGGGAATGCTGGTGTGCGGCGCTTGGGTCATTTCTCTGCAGCGGTGGTCAGAATGCGAATGCTAAAAAGCTAAGTGGTGATAAGTGGTGTCATGCTGGTGGCTTTGTCTTGGAACTATGAAGGCACCATCAAATGAAAGGTCAATCACCCACAGCCCAAGCAAAATCCAGCAACCACTGCAGGAACCCTAGGATTCCACAGTACCCTGATTCAGAATGGTTGCTCTAGATGCTTGAAATTTACACATTTCGTAAGGAGGAAATGCTTCTTCGGGATTAGCACTGACATAGAAATGTATTCATTGTATCCAAACTGGAAAAACAGTAACATCCAAGCACCATTTGAGGATCCCTAGGGTTTCGTAGAACCCTGATTAGACTTGTGCATTTCGTTTCGTTCCGAATCGAAATTCGGACGAATTTTCATTATTCAGACATTCGGATGCATCCGAATTACTGAATTACAATGCTAACGAATTCAACCGAATTCGGATGAAATTCAAATCAAATTCGAAAAAATGACCCGAATTTGGAGCCACATATCTCGGGGCCAGTTGTAGCTAGAAACCCCAAATTTGGTATGCAAACACAGTAGATGTTGTCGCACTATATTGTCCACTTGCCACGTCACCTGCCACAAGTTGTGTATTGTCCACTTGCCACGACACCTGCCACAGCACAAAGTGACCCCGAGATACGTGGCCCCAAAGTCGGGTCACAAAATGTCCAGCACTTTTCTGCAGCAGAGAATTACATTTTGCGACCCGAATTTGGGGCCACGTATCTCGGGGTCACTTATAGCTAGAAACACCAGATTTGGTATGCAAACGCAATAGAACTAGCACTACAACATCTCAAAATTTGGGGTTTCTAGCACCAAGTGACCCCAAGATACATGGCCCTAAAGTTGGGTCGCAAAATATTTTCGAATCCGGTTGAAATAGTTTCGAATGCGGTTGAAATAATGTCGAATTTGGTAGAAATATTTTCGAATGCGACCGATTTTTTGAATTCGGTAGAAAACGAAACAAATTCTGAAAATGAATTTAAGGAATATAACTAAACGAAATGAATTAATTAACGAATTAAAACAAAATGAAACTAAACTATTTTTTCCTTTTGCACATGTCTAACTCTGATTCAGAATGGGTGCTATAGAGGTTAAATTGACGTGTTTCGCAATTAGAAGATGCTTCTTCAGGATACGCACTGGCATAGATATTCATTCATCATTCATCGTTCATTCATTCAGGGAAAACAGTAACAACTAAACACCACTGGAGGTGCTCCAGAAGTCCACAGAACCCTGATTCAGAGTGGCTGCTCTAGAGCTTAAAATTGATGCGTTACGCAATTAGAGAATGCTTCTTCAGGATCTGCACTGACATAGATATTTATTTATCCTATCCAAACTGGAAACATGGTAACATACCGAAAAAAAAAACACTGGAGGAGCTCTAGGGTTCCACGGAACCCTGGTTCAATATGGCTGCTCTAGTGCTTAAAATCGACACGTCTCGCGAATTAAAAAATGCTTCTTCAGGATCCGCACTGACAGATATTTATTCATCGTTTCCAATCAGGGATAACAGTAGCATTCAAAAACCACTGGAGGGAACTTTGTTCAATGTTGGCTGCTTTAGAAGTTAAAATTGACGCATTTCGCAATTAGAAAATGCTGTTTTAGGATTCGTACTGACTGATCTGGAAAAATGGTGTCATCCAAAAAGCCAAAGCCGAACCAGACCCTGAAGCATCCCAAAGGTAAAATCATACCATAACAAAATATTAAAATGAATCCAATCCAGTGAACCACAATAATAAGACCCCAACATAAAAACAATCCAAGGCAAAGGGGGGGGGGGGGGGGTAGACAAATAATATTCTAAAGTAATTACTCTACCCACCAACAGAGGGCCCTGAAAGACCCCCCCCGATACGTACTGGAAACACACTGTGTGGCTGCAAACATGGCGCCCTCTTTGCTGGAGTTGCACTTTAATGTAGGATGAAGTGTTACATGAAAATAAATTAAATGAGGACATTGGTTTGGTGGCCTTTATTGGGTTTTACCGAAAAGATAATTCCGGCTCAGGTTAGCCGGCGGTGGGGACGGCGGTTTTGTCATCTGCTCTCTCTTTTTTTCTTTCTTTGTAACTGATGTTGATAAATGAAATTTTAGATCCAAATAGAATGCCAGTGGTAAGAACACAGATGTCAACTTTTAAAAATTCACTTCAGGGAGACTTTCCCATTATTTGTATTGATGGAGTGTCAAGCGCCCAGGAAAGATTGTTTGTGGAAAGGGACAGATTGGTACACTTCGCTGACAGTCCAAAATTAGCTTTTCATAAAAGCGGGCGTATTACATTACAGAGCGGCGCGTGCGGAGCCACAGGGGGATGCCGTGTACAAGGCTCCAGGGTAGATGATCGGGGCCCCATACAGCACCCTGTGACCCCGGAACCGTCGAGTCATATCCGAGTCATCTCATCTGGAACTCGGCCCCATTACACCGAGACAAGGACAACTCCCTGGGCCTCCTTAAAGGGGAAGTCACGCGTTTCTGTTCTGAATACAATGGTGTTCCTAGAAAGAAAATCCCATAGAAAATATAAAATCTGAACCCGAGGTATGGTCTGTGTTTTATAATTCTATTGGTCCAGCTAGGCACAATGGACATATGTATAGCAGGGACTAGATGGACTGCTGATGAAGCTGCCAGTCACTGCAGTTGTCTATGCTACTGCACTCCAAAGCCAATGTCAGTAGAGCAGTGAACAGTATCAGCTGAGCAGTGGACGGTGTCAGTAGGGCAGTGGATGGTGTCAGTAGGGCAGAGGACGGTGTCAGTAGGGCAGAGGACGGTGTCAGTAGGGCAGAGGACGGTGTCAGTAGGGCAGTGGATGGTGTCAGTAGAGCAGAGGACGGTGTCAGTAGGGCAGAGGACGGTGTCAGTAGAGCAGAGGACGGTGTCAGTAGGGCAGAGGACGGTGTCAGTAGAGCAGTGGACGGTGTCAGTAGGGCAGTGGATGGTGTCAGTAGAGCAGAGGACAGTGTCAGTAGGGCAGAGGACAGTGTCAGTAGAGCAGAGGACGGTGTCAGTAGGGCAGAGGACGGTGTCAGTAGAGCAGAGGACGGTGTCAGTAGGGCAGTGGACGGTGTCAGTACAGCAGAGGACGATGTCAGCAGGGCAGTGGATGGTGTCAGTAGGGCAGTGGATGGTGTCGGTAGGGCAGTGGGCGGTGTCAGTAGGGCAGAGGACGGTGTCAGTAGAGCAGTGGACAATGTCAGTAGAGCAGGGGATGGTGTCAGTGGGGCAGTGGATGGTGTCAGTAGAGCAGTGTACGGTATCAGTAGGGCAGTAGATGGTGTCAGTAGGGCAGTGGATGGTGTCAGTAGGGCAGAGGACGGTGTCAGTAGGGCAGAGGACGGTGTCAGTAGAGCAGAGGACAGTGTCAATAGGTCAGTGGAAGGTGTCAGTAGGGCAGTGGACGGTGTCAGTAGAGCAGTGGACGGTGTCAGTAGGGCAGTGGACGGTGTCAGTAGGGCAGAGGACAGTGTCAGTAGAGCAGTGGACGGTGTCAGTAGGGCAGAGGACGGTGTCAGTAGAGCAGTGGATGGTGTCAGTAGGGCAGTGGACGGTGTCAGTAGAGCAGTGGATGGTGTCAGTAGGGCAGAGGACGGTGTCAGTAGGGCAGTGGATGGTGTCAGCAGAGCAGTGGACAGTGTCAGCAGGGCAGTGGACGGTGTCAGTAGGGCAGAGGACGGTGTCAGTAGGGCAGAGGACGGTGTCAGTAAGGCAATGGACGGTGTCAGTAGGGCAGTGGACGGTGTCAGTAGAGCAGAGGACGGTGTCAGTAGGGCAGTAGATGGTGTCAGTAGGGCAGTGGACAGTGTCAGTAGGGCAGCGGACAATGTCAGTAGAGCAGAGGACGGTGTCAGTAGGGCAGTGGACAATGTCCCTAGAGCAGAGGACGGTGTCAGTAGGGCAGTGGATGGTGTCAGTAGGGCAGTGGACGGTGTCAGTAGGGCAGTGGACGTGTCAGTAGAGCAGAGGACGGTGTCAGTAGGTCAGAGGATGGTGTCAGTAGGGCAGTGGACGGTGTCAGTAGAGCAGAGGACGGTGTCAGTAGGTCAGAGGACGGTGTCAGTAGGGCAGTGGACGGTGCAGGTAGAGCAGAGGACGAGGTCAGCAGGGCAGTGGATGGTGTCAGTAGGGCAGTGGATGGTGTCAGTAGGGCAGAGGATGGTGTCAGTAGGGCAGTGGACGGTGTCAGTAGGGCAGAGGACGGTGTCAGTAGGGCAGTGGACAATGTCAGTAGAGCAGAGGACAGTGTCAGTAGGGCAGTGGACGGTGTCAGTAGGGCAGAGGCCGGTGTCAGTAGAGCAGAGGACGGTGTCAGTAGGTCAGAGGACGGTGTCAGTAGGGCAGTGGACGGTGTCAGTAGAGCAGAGGACGATGTCAGCAGGGCAGTGGATGGTGTCAGTAGGGCAGAGGACGGTGTCAGTAGAGCAGTGGAGAATGTCAGTAGAGCAGGGGATGGTGTCAGTAGGGCAGTGGATGGTGTCAGTAGAGCAGTGGATGGTGTCAGTAGGGCAGAGGATGGTGAAATATCGGGGATGTAAACGGACCTCTAATGTCTCACTTTTGAGACAGAAAGGGACTGAGGACAGAGATTCCCCCGTCCCTTTCTCTTCAGCCTGTTCAGTTATGAATGAACACAGGGATTGTTGAGTACAAATCAATCGCTGTGTTCTTTCAGAAAAGGAAGGTGCCATTAAATGACATGTTTACAAGTTTTCTATTCTATTTAATTCTATTCGGAAATTCAATTCGAAAACTATTCAAATTTGAATTCCGTCCGAAATTTTTGATTTGTTATTTCAGTTTTGTTTAAATTGAATAGTATTGTAATTTGGATACATCCGGATTTCCGAATAATGAAAAATTTGCCTGAATTTCAATTTGTAAGGAACCGCACATGTCTAGTTTAGCACCACCCAAGGAGACGACGGTCCCACGCCCGGCTCACACCGGGGATAGACCTTCGGGGGAAGGACCTTTGTGGGTCACTTTGGAGCTGAGATCTTCTGATTTAGACGGTTAAAAATTCCATCCGTAATTTTTCTTTTCTCCTCTCTGCTTATGACCCCCAGTCCCCTCCCCCCTCCCATATGCCAACGCATGTCCGATGTCTTCCTCGGTCTCCTTCCATTCGGTGGCCTCCCCTTCGCAGGCCTTCTCTGCCTCTCTCTGTCACTTTCTATATTTCACAACAAATCAGTATGAAGACTCCCCTGTAGTGCGCGGCGCTGGCTGTGAAATGGGTTAGCGGCGGCGGCGGCCTCACATACAATTACTCCACGGATACCGCCTGAGCCAAGCAGAGAATAAGCCGGCGTAATTTGCTGCTGCACTTCTCACCTCCATCCTTAGCTCACTCCTGCCCGATGGATCTGCGGGTCAGAGGTCAGACACTGCGCTACTTTTTAAAAATCAAATTAGACGTGATTGGGAAAAGCGGTGGACGCGGGAACGTCTCCGATCTGAAGGTAATTCCTTCGAGGAATTTGTTACAGCGGAAAGGCTTGCGGATGGCGGGGGTTAGACCAATAGACCTGTCACAGGGAAGTGATGAGTCTGATCCAACCTGGAGGATGGGAGATGACATCACAATTCACGGGTGGCGGGAGCGGCGCGGGGACACGCCCGGATCCGTGTACAAAGAATCGGCCTCCACATTCACACAAGAGTCAGGAATAATTCTGCAATGTTTGGAATTTGTGAACTGATACAATGAAGAGACACCACACCATACACCAACTCCCTACATCAGGTGATCTGTGACCCGGAACAACGGAGTCTCTTCCACCGCAACATTGTATCGTTCTGTATATCAGATCACTCTCTGCAACATTGTATCATTCTGTATATCAGATCACTCTCTGCAACATTGTATCCATTCTGTATATCAATTCACTCTCTGCAACATTGTATCCATTCTGTATATCAGATCACTCTCTGCAACATTGTATCCATTCTGTATATCAATTCACTCTCTGCAACATTGTATCCATTCTGTATATCAATTCACTCTCTGCAACATTGTATCCATTCTGTATATCAATTCACTCTCTGCAACATTGTATCCATTCTGTATATCAATTCACTCTCTGCAACATTGTATCGCTCTGTATATCAATTCACTCTCTGCAACATTGTATCCATTCTGTATATCAATTCACTCTCTGCAACATTGTATCATTCTGTATATTAGTTCACTCTCTACAACATTGTATCCATTCTGTATATCAGATCACTCTCTACAACATTGTATCGTTCTGTATATCAGATCACTCTCTGCAACATTGTATCCATTCTGTATATCAATTCACTCTCTACAACATTGTATCCATTCTGTATATCAGATCACTCTCTACAACATTGTATCCATTCTGTATATCAGTTCACTCTCTACAACATTGTATCCATTCTGTATATCAGATCACTCTCTGCAACATTGTATCGTTCTGTATATCAGATCACTCTCTGCAACATTGTATCCATTCTGTATATCAATTCACTCTCTACAACATTGTATCCATTCTGTATATCAGTTCACTCTCTACAACATTGTATCCATTCTGTATATCAGATCACTCTCTGCAACATTGTATCCATTCTGTATATCAATTCACTCTCTGCAACATTGTATCCATTCTGTATATCAATTCACTCTCTGCAACATTGTATCCATTCTGTATATCAATTCACTCTCTGCAACATTGTATCCATTCTGTATATCAGATCACTCTCTGCAACATTGTATCCATTCTGTATATCAGTTCACTCTCTACAACATTGTATCCATTCTGTATATCAGATCACTCTCTACAACATTGTATCCATTCTGTATATCAGTTCACTCTCTACAACATTGTATCCATTCTGTATATCAGATCACTCTCTACAACATTGTATCGTTCTGTATATCAGATCACTCTCTGCAACATTGTATCCATTCTGTATATCAATTCACTCTCTACAACATTGTATCCATTCTGTATATCAGTTCACTCTCTACAACATTGTATCCATTCTGTATATCAGATCACTCTCTGCAACATTGTATCCATTCTGTATATCAGTTCACTCTCTGCAACATTGTATCCATTCTGTATATCAGATCACTCTCTGCAACATTGTATCCATTCTGTATATCAATTCACTCTCTGCAACATTGTATCCATTCTGTATATCAATTCACTCTCTGCAACATTGTATCCATTCTGTATATCAGTTAACTCTCTGCAACATTGTATCGCTCTGTATATCAGTTCACTCTCTGCAGTATTGTATTAATTCTGTATATTAGTTCACTCTCTACAACATTGTATCGTTCTGTATATCAGATCACTCTCTGCAGTATTGTATCTTTTCAGTATATCAGATCACTCTCTGCAACATTGTATCATTCTGTATATCAGTTCACTCTCTGCAATATTGTATCTTTTCAGTATATCAGTTTACTCTCTGCAACATAGTTACATAGTTACAAAGACACAAATCCATCGAGTTCAACCAATTAAGGGCCGGTGTTCTGGCAGATAGTGTCCTTCCATCATATAGCGTCCGCCCCGTACTGTGCATGTGCAGTAAGGGGCAGACGAAGCTTCAGAAAATCTCTGAAGATGAACGGCGCCTGTGCCGTGAATGGAAGTGTTAGCCCCCCTTCCAAGCGGACACAGTGTTGTGAAAATTAGAGGGCCCCTCGTGGACGAGCTTCGCTCGCCACGCTTCGGGCTCGGCCTCGCTGCGCTCGGCTCTTTTTATTCTAACTTTATGTCCACTTGGATGGTGGGGCGTGAACCTGGACTCAGGGTGCAGGCGCCGTTCATCCTCGGCTATTTTCGGAATCTGTGTGTGCATGCGCAGTACACAGTGGACACTATCCAATGGGGGACCATATTTGATAGGACACCGCTTCACACCACATGTAGTCCAGTGCGTTTTTTTGTCTGCGTCAAAAACGCTTGGAAAGCAGGTTACATGACTTTCAATGGCATAGTTCACACCAGTGCTTGCAGTTCCAGTGCAATACAGAAAAAAACAACGTAGAACATGCTGCATTTTTCCCTGCACTGGACTGTACTGGGATGCAGTAAAACGCATAAAAAATGCACCGACACGCACCTAAATGCACAAAAAGCGCACTGGAACACACTTGTCCTATTTAAACATAAGAAAAAACACTCCAAAAACGCATCAAGAACGCATCAAAAATGTGTCAAAAACACGCATGCAGAAACGCACCTGGAACGCATTCAGACTGCGTTTCTATGGTGTGAACTGACCCTAAAGGGAAAAAAAAACAAATAATACAATCCTATAACCACAGTTGATGCGGAGGAAAGCAACCACCTCCCCTCCCCCTCCCGGAAAATCATGATTCAATATACAACATTGTATCCGTTCTTCCTATCAGTTCACTCTCTGCAATATTGTATTAATTCTGTATATCAGTTCTGCAATATTGTATCTTTTCAGTATATCAGTTTATTATCTGTAACATTGTATCTGTTCTGTATGAGTTCTCTCTCTGCAACACTGTATCAATTCTGTATAATGTAATGATGACGTGTATATATATATATATTAGTAGTAGTAATATTAAAAATAAAATATGGATGTTATCATATTTATTTATTTATTTTGTATCAATGATAAAGTATCAAATAATGAATGTATTATTAATAATAATAATAATAATAATAAAATATTGATTTTATCATTTATATTTTTCTTTGCTGTATTTGGTTTTTTTTTCCTACAACAATGCAGTCGTTATACTTTGAGGCTTTTTCTCTAATGCCCTGTACACATGGTTGGAAATTCTGACGGAAAAAGGTCAGATCGGATTATATTGTCGGATAATCCAATCATGTGTGGGCTCTATCGGACTTTTTCCGTCGGAAATTCCGCCGAGAAAAAAATGTGAGAGCAGGACCTCAAATTTTCCAACAAAAAAATCCGATCAGACTTTTTCCGATCGTTTGTAGAGAATTCCGCCAGAAAAAAAATGCCACGCATGCTCAGATCAAAATTACGAGACCAAAGCTATTGGCTACTAGCCTCTACGTAGTCCCGTCCTACACAATGAACGTCACCACATTCCGAACGATCGGATTTTTCGACAACTTTGTTCCGACCGTGTGTATGCAACACCAGTTTCGGACAAAACTCGTTGGAAAAAAATCCGACCGGTTTTGTGGTCGGAATGTCTGACCGTGTGTACGGGGCATTAGGATGGAACGTTAGGGAATGTTACATTCGCCTGGTGAAAGTCAAGAAATAGAAGCTGACATTTCACATATATTACCTACATCATGCGGCACAGTGGTGTAGTGGTTAGCACTCTCCCCTAGCAGTAAGAAGGGTCGCTGGTTCAAATCCCATACCACAACACTACCCGCCTGGAGTTTGCATGTTCTCCCTGTGCCTGTGTGGGTTTCCTCCGGGTACTCCGTTTTCCTCCCACAATCCAAAGACATGCAGGTAGGTTAATTGGCCTCTGTCCAAAATTGGCCCTAGTATATGAATGGGGACCTTGGATTGTGGGCTCCTTGAGGGTAGGGACTGATGTGAGTGTGCAATGTACAGGGATAGGGACAATTGTAGACACTCACTCAGGTTGAACTAGATGGACTGGTGTCTTTATTCAACCTTACTAACTATGAAACTATATTTGCGACTTTTGCGCTCAGGTTGACACATTCGCAGAGCTATATTATTATAATTAGACCCCTAAAGCCCCGTACACACGAGAGGACTTATGTCCGACAGACTTCCGAAGGAGTTCTGCCGGAGTTCTGCCGGAGTTCCGACAGAGTTCTGACGGACTTTTCGACTGAGCGGACTTGGCCACACACAATCACACTAAACTCCGACGGATTCGAATGTGATGACGTACGACTGGACTCGAATAAGGAAGTTCATAGCCAGTAGCCAATAGCTGTCCTCGCGTCGGTTTTAGTCCGTCGGAATAGCACACACACGAGCGAATTTTTCGGAGGGACCGGGTCCGGCGGAGTTCCGTCGGAAAAATTTGAAGCATGTTCCATTTTCTAAAGTCTGTCAGACTTTTGCGAATCAAAAGTCCGTTGCAGCCCACACACGATCGAATAGTCTGACGGAATCATTCCGTCAGACTTTGGATGTTCAAAAGTCCGCTCGTGTGTACGCGGCATAAGGCTTTTTTTTTTTTTTTCCCCCAAAAGCCGAACCTGAACATTAGTTCCTGGCCGTGTTTATTTTTTTTTTAGGTGGGTTACTGGAACCAATTTAAAGACGGATGGAATACATCAAATTAAAGAATTCCTGTGTAAAGCGTCAGAGCGCTCGGGCCGCAGAGGATTCTGGGTTATTGAGGGAGATGGTTCTTTTAGTTGAAGAGGAATTGTCGGAAGAATCCGATCTCTGTGTTATAAAAGCCGTCTCATGCTGCCGGTACTTTTCAAGAATGATGGGATTAGAGATGAGAAGACGAAACTCGCCCTGACTAGTGCTCGGCGATGTCGTCTTCCCTTCACTCCTCTCTCTCTCTCTCTCGGCACCTTTGGACTACCGTGTTCCATGGATCCGGAAAATCAAAGAAATCCTCGCCTTTTTTATTTCCACCATCATCAAAAAAAAAAACTCCTCTATAAACGCAACTTTGTATCGAGCAAAAATATTAAATCGGAAAGTTTTGTGGTAACAGAGAGATAATCAGCCTGACTATTGGGGGGATGTAGAGGATAGGACCCGGCCGGCGGGTTCAGGGGGCCCGGCTGTGACCAATCACCCCGCTTATCATCCTCCGGGTTCTCACAATACAAAGTCTTTGTAGAATAAAGCCGAGTCTCCTTTCTTTACATCCCTTCTTCTGTTATCTCCTATCTGAGCCTCTATTAGACTTTAAAGGGAGGTAAAATGTCAGAGTTTTGCCGAATTTTATTAAAAGTGAGCAGATGAAGAGCTCAGCAGACACAAGAGATAAGAGGCGCCCGCTTTATATTCCGAATCGGGGACTGAGGGCGCTACAAAGGCTAATAGCGACCCGCCTATGATTGCATCTCCTAAGCCTGTCCCCCCGGAATCCTCCGGAATCCTCATGTGACCCGAGTATTACCGGCAATTCCTTGTGTGTTTTCTCTTATTTAAATTGTTCTGAATGTTCCCTCCGGCATTCTCTGAATTGCGGGATCGCCGTGATGGGGGAGGGGGGCGATTGTTTATGGCCTCGTAGACTTCAGTTACACAAAGTGGCATATTGTAGACATGGGAGATTTTTATGCATACGAATTCCGTAGGAAAAACTAAATTTCGTTTACGAATTTCGGATCCAAATTCATGACAAAAATTCGTAATTGTTACGAAAAGTTAACGAACTTAAAAGTTAAAAACCCAAGGAAGTCAGCACAGCACAGGGATGGTGGGAACCCCTCATAATGGGCACAGCGGGTGTACAGACCCGGGAACTCAGCACAGGGATGGTGGGAACCCCTCATAATGGGCACAGCGGGTGTACAGACCCGGGAACTCAGCACAGGGATGGTGGGAACCCCTCATAATGGGCACAGCGGGTGTACAGACCTGAAAAATCAGCACAGGGATGGTGGGAACCCCTCATAATGGGCACAGCGGGTGTACAGACCCGGGAACTCAGCACAGGGATGGTGGGAACCCCTCATAATGGGCACAGCGGATGTACAGACCCGGGAACTCGGCACAAGGATGGTGGAAACCCCTCATAATGGGCACAGCGGGTGTACAGACCCGGGAACTCAGCACAGGGATGGTGGGGACCCCTCATAATGGGCACAGCGGGTGTACAGACCCGGGAACTCAGCACAGGGATGGTGGGGACCCCTCATAATGGGCACAGCGGGTGTACAGACCCGGGAACTCAGCACAGGGATGGTGGGAACCCCTCATAATGGACACAGCGGGTGTACAGACCCGGGAACTCAGCTCAGGGATGGTGGGGACCCCTCGTAATGGGCACAGCGGGAGTACAGACTCAGGAACTCAGCACAGGGATGGTGGGAACCCCTCATAATGGGCACAGCGGGTGTACAGACCCAGGAACTCAGCTCAGGGATGGTGGGAACCCCTCATAATGGGCACAGCGGGTGTAGAGACCTGGGAACTCAGCACAGGGATGGTGGGAACCCCTCATAATGGGCACAGCAGGTGTACAGACCCGGGAACTCAGCACAGGGATGGTGGGAACCCCTCATAATGGGCACAGCGGGTGTACAGACCCGGGAACTCAGCACAGGGATGGTGGGAACCCCTCATAATGGGCACAGCGGGTGTACAGACCCGGGAACTCAGCACAGGGATGGTGGGAACCCCTCATAATGGGCACAGCGGGTGTACAGACCCGGGAACTCAGCACAGGGATGGTGGGAACCCCTCATAATGATAAATTCATCATAACGAACATTTGTTATTTTTACTAAAATTTGTATTTCATATTAATCCGAATTGAATTTCGTACACAAATTACGAAATACGATTTTTTTGTTTGTACGGAACGAAACAAAACACATTTTTTGACGGCGCCCATGTCTGGTATTTTGCGTAAAAGGAAATTTGGGGTTATTTCCTGGTTAAATTCTTATTTTTATTTGTTAATAATTCGGGATAGGCGAAGGATAAAGTCAAACTTGATTTTGATGCCTTTCCAGAAATGATCGTCTAAATTGGCCTTTAACCGCTTCAGCCCCGGAAGGATTTACCCCCCTTTCCTGACCAGGGCTCTTTTTGCGATTAGTCACTGCGTCGCTTTAACTGACAATTGCGCGGTCGTGCGACGTGGTTCCCAAACAAAATTTACGTCCTTTTTTTCTGCACAAATAGAGGTTTCTTTTGGTGGTATTTGATCACCTCTGCGGTTTTTTTCTTTTTTGTGCTATAAACAAAAAATAGCGACAATTTTGAAAAAAAGCATTATTTTTTACTTTTTGCTATAATAAATATCCCCAAAAATATATAAAGAAAACACATTTTTCCCTCAGTTTAGGCCGATACGTATTCTTCTACATATTTTTGGTAAAAAAATCGCAATAATGGTTTATTGATTGGTTTGCACAAAAGTTACAGTGTCGACAAAATAGGGGATAGTTTTATGGCATTTTTATTGAAACATATTTTTTTTTTACTAGTAATGGCGGCGATCAGCAATTTTTATCATGCGACATTATGGCGGACACATCGGACACTTCTGGCGTGATTTTAGGACCATTCACATTTATACAGCGATCAGTGCAATTAAAAATGCATTGATTACTGTGTAAATGTGACTGGCAGTGAAGGGGTTAACCACTAGGGGGCAGTGTAGGGGCTAAGTGTGTCCTAGGGAGTGATTCTAACTGTGGGGAGGGAGGGGAGGGGCTGTGTGTGTGACATGTCACTGTTTACCGCTCCCGATTACAGGAAGCTGTTATAAAACACCCCCTAGGAGCACACTTAACCCTTTGATCGCCCCTGATGTTAACCCCTTCCCTGCCAGTGTCATGTATACAGTGATAAGGGCATTTGTTTTGTTTTTTTAGCACTGATCATCACTGTATTGGTGTCACTGGTCTTCAAAAAGTGTCACTTAGTGTCTGATTTGTCTGCCGCAATGTTGCAGTCCCGCTAAAAATCGCTGATCCCCGCCATTACTAGTAGAAAACAATAATAATAAAAAAATCCATAAATCTATCCCATAGTTTGCAGACGCTATAACGTTTGTGCAAACCAATCAATATACACTTATTGGGATTTTGTTTACCAATAATATGTAGCAAAATACATATCGGCCTTAGGCTCGGCTCACACAGGGGGCGACACGAGGCGACACGACTTGCCTCGCCGCGACCTGCCGCGACCTCAGCGGCGACTTGCAAATGACTTCTGTATAGAAGTCAATGCAAGTCGCCCCGAGGTCGCCCAAAAGTAGTACAGGAACCTTTTTTCTGAGTCGGAGCGACTCGAGTCGCTCCTCTTAGAACGGTTCCATTGTACAGAACGGGGGCGACTTGTCAGGTCGCGGCACGGCAAGTCGTGTCGCCTCATGTCGCCCCCTGTGTGAACCGGCCCTAAATTGCTGAAGAAAGTAATTTTTTTTATTTTTTTATTTTTTTTTATTGGATGTTTTATAGCAGAAAGTAAAAAATATTGTTTTTTTTTTTTTTCAAAATGGTCGCTCTTTTTTTGTTTATAACGCCAAAAATAAAATTCGCAGGGGCGATCAAATACCGCCAAAAGAAAGTTCTATTTGTGGGGGAAAAAAAAGGACATCAATTTTATTTGGATAAAACGTCGCACGACCGCGCAATTGTCAGTTAAAGTAGCGCAGTGCAATATTGCAAAAAATGGCCTGGGGGGGGGGTAAATCCTTCCGAGGCTGAAGTGGTTAATAACAAACATTTTATACCTCTTTTTGGGTTCCCCCGCCAGCACTCCTGGCCCCTCCCCTCTGCCCAGTGCCCCAATAGAAAGCGGCTTCCCATGCGTGCTCGCACCCCAGCCCTGCTGCTGCCTCCATTGACATGGACACTGCGACTCGGCCCCCCCGCCCCCTGCTCTCTCGTCACTGGCGCAGGGGGCGTCCCCCTGAGCCCTCGTCACTGGCTTTGATTGACAGCACTGGGAGCCAATGGCTTCCGGTGCCCCAGCAAAGCCAGTGGGACACGGAAGTGAAGGAGGAGAGAAGATTCGCAGACATGCGCGGCACTGGATGGAATGAGGGCTCAAGTAAGTAGAAGGATGGGGGGTGTGAGAGGGTATGCTGACGCATAAATTTTTTTTTACCCCACTGCTAAGAAAAAAATCAGCTTAAAAAATACTTTTCCCCCATAGCTGTGCAACCTAGGACATCGGACACTATTGTTGTGACCATGTCTTTGTTTATAAACAAAGCCACGTCAGAGTGGGCACTCCTCTTTTCTGATTGAAATAGACCCTATTGTTGTAGAACACGTCTTTGTTTATAAACAAAGCCACGTCAGACCATATTGTTGTAGAACACGTCTTTGTTTATAAACAAAGCCACGTCAGACCCTATTGTTGTAGAATACGTCTTTGTTTATAAACAAAGCCACGTCAGACCATATTGTTGTAGAACACGTCTTTGTTTATAAACAAAGCCACGTCAGACCCTATTGTTGTAGAACACGTCTTTGTTTATAAACAAAGCCACGTCAGACCATATTGTTGTAGAACACGTCTTTGTTTATAAACAAAGCCACGTCAGACCCTATTATGGTATACCATTGCTTTGTTTATAAACAAAGCCACACCAAACCCTCATTGCTGGGGCTAAAATGCAGATCCTTTCTGGAAATTGTACCCCCGTGTTTGAATGTTTTTAGCTGCCGTGAAGCTGACACCGTAACCAATGGCACAGTGTTCCAGCTGCCAGCGTCTTAGCAACCTATGGTTCTGTTCAGCGGTGTGTTTGTGGGGTGATGGTGGCTACGCAGCACAGCATCATTGTTCCCTAGAACGCAGGTGACTGCGCCATACTACTTTATTGGTTGTTATGGTACAGGCACACCACCCACCTGCACCATGACAACCAATGATGCTGTATGGCCCAGCCGCCAGCATCCTAGCAACCAGCGCATTAATGCTGATCTATAAATACAGGTGAAATGTTGGTAGGAGGGGTTGTGGGATTTTTAAGGTGCAAATATTGATACAGTGATCCAGAGGGATGATATAAAATTATTTTATTTGAACTATGTTACAATTTTATCTAAAAACAATTATACAGCAAGTACATGGAGTGTAATCCTTATGGGTACAGCACATTAGATGGCATTCCCAGCATGTTTCGCCCACAAACTGGGCTTCCTCAGAGGATGCTGTCCACTTGACATATAAGCCTTCTAATAAAGAAAACTATAGTGCCCTGCACACACGGTCGGACTTTCCGATGGGAAATGTGCGATTGGATCTTGTTGGCGGAAAATCCGATCGCGTGTGTGGGCTCCATCGCACTTTTTCCGTCCGAATTTCCGACATACAAAGTTGAGAGCTGGATCAAAAATTTTCCGACAACAAAATCCGTTCGTTTTAAACTCTAATCGTGTGTAGACAATTCCGACGCACAAAGTGCCACGCGTTGCTCAGGATAAATTACGAGACGAAAGCTATTGGCTACTGGCCCTCTTTATAGTCCCGTCGTACGTGTTCTACGTCACCGCGTTCTGAACGATCGGATTTTCCGACAACGTCGTGCGACCGTGTGAGTGCAAGGCAAGTTTGGGCCAAAATCCGTCGGAAAAAAACAGATGGATTTTGGCTTCGGAATGTCCGACCGCGTGTATGGGGCATTACAATAATATCAATACAAATATGAAATGAAAGTGTGCTCCCACCACCACGTGCAATGCTCGCTCACCTCCTTTACATGACCCTGCAAGGGGTCAAACACACCTTGCACTTTGTGCAAACACTCCCTCCAAGGGTTCCTCAGTGATATCAATATAGAACTTTAGATCACAGTAAAAAAAGAAAAAAAATGTATTTACACTTGAAAAAAGAAAAATATATTGATATAATTGTTTTTCTTTATTAGAAGGCTTGTACTTCATGTGGACAGAACCCCCTGAGGAAGCCCAGTTTGTGGGCGAAACATGTTGGGAATTCCATCTAATTTTCTGTACCCATAAGGATTACACTCTATGTCAGTGATTCTCAACCAGGGTTCCGTGGAACCCTAGGGTTCCTCCAGAGGTTGTAGGGGTTCCTTCAGCATTGGGCCATTTCTGCCTCTCAGATAAGTTCCCACCGACACCATTGATCTTTTTAGCTATCTGTAAGGACCATACTTCCCAATGACCATCACACTAATGTATCATGAGCTGTAGAGAACAGCACAGTGGTGTAGTGGTTAGCACTCTCACCTCGCAATAAAAAGGGTCGCTGGTTCGAATCCCAATCACCAAACACTACCTGCCTGGAGTTTGCATGTTCTCCCTGCGCCTGCGTGGGTTTCCTCCGGGTACTGCGGTTTCCTCCCACACTCCAAAGACATGCAGGTAGGTTAATTGGCTTTTGTCCAAAATTGGCCCCTAGTATATGAATGGGGACCTTGGATTGTGGGCTCCTTGAGGGTCGGTACCGATGTGAGTGTGCAATGTACAGGAATAGGGACAATTATAGACACTCAGGTTGAACTGGATGGACTGGTGTCTTTATTCAACCTTACTAACTATGTAACTATGTAGATTTCTAATTGTTAGCAGGGGTTCCCTCGAGACTGGAGAACTGTATCAAGGGTTCCTCTGGGTTGGAAAGGTTGGGAAAGGCTGCTCTACGTGCTTACTGTATAATTGTTTTTAGATACATTGTATCATCGTTCAAATAAAATAAATTTATATAAGCCCTCTGGATCACCGCATCAATATTTGCACCTTTAAAAATCCCACAACCCCTCCATCAGCCATTCAAATCAAGGGATGTGGTGCCTAGTTTAGTGGTTTGTCCGTGGTTAAAGTGGTGTTGCCACCAAAAAATAAAATAAAAAAAGCACAAAATTCATAAAAAAAATAAAAAAATAAAATAATTGGAAAAAAAAATTGTTTTTACTCACCTGTAAATGCCTGTTGCTAGGGGGGTCCCTCGTAGTCTGTCTTCTTCCTTGCCCAGGCTGGTGACATCACTTCCCCTCGCACCGCACAGTCACCTGGGACCTGTCACGTGTCCCAGGTGACTGCGCGGCGTATCACGGCGCCCGACGCCACTCTCACATGCGCAGTGGGTTCCCAGCTGTGAAGCCACAGCCAGGTGCCCACAGTAAGAATGCTGGCGCTGTGATCGGAGCGGGGAATGAGGGGGGGGAGGGGCTTCATTGCCCCCCCATCATTGGACCCTGGGACAGGTAAGCGTCCGATTATTAAAAGTCACCAGCTGCAGTATTTGTAGCTGCTGCCTTTTTTTTTTTTTTTTTTAGGGGGCACCCCACTTTAAGAATGTACCCTACAGGGAAATGTTACCCAACTGCAGTGAGGATGGAGTGTCCATACAAGTCACTCTGGTCTCAGTACCCCCCCCCCCCCCACCCCATCCTTCATTTTGGGTGCTACCTGAGGGGGTGTCTCACAATGCTTCTCATTGGTGGAAAGCCCATAGCCAAGGCTGCTGTTAGAAATCATGGGGCCCCATAGAGCCCAAATGGCAGGGCCCCCCAGCTCCCCCATCCCTCCCAAAATATATCAAAACAATATTTTCACAAAAAAATACACTAAAATTCTTTTTAGTGGACACAAACATAATAGAGAACCTTTGTCAATTAGTCCTTTTTTAAATAGTTTTTTACAATCTGTAAACTTTTATTCATAATTTTTTAAAACATGTTTACGTTTCTAGAAATTCTTTTATTTTACAATTTTAAATTTTTTTTTTTTTTAAATCTGTTGTTTTTTTACGAAACGGGTAAGCCTGCAGCACCGGTGTGTGTGTGTGTGTGTGTGTGTGTGTGTGTGTGTGTGTGTGTGTGTGTGTGTGTGGGGGGGGGGGGGGGGGCAGCACAGTGACACACGGGGGGATCAGAATCAGGCAGAACAGGGAGGGTGATCAGTGCGGGGGAAGCAATTACAGGAACAATGCTCTGTGTCTGTGTCTGTCCCTGCAGCAGCTGAAAGCTGGCAGGAGGGAGAGAAACCGACTTTCAGCTGCTGCAGAAAGCCACACAGGGCAGGGCTGGACTGGGACAAAAATGGGGCCCTGGACTTCATCCAGACCAGCCCACTTTAATTTTGCAAACATCAGTATATAAACTGAACGCAATTGCGCAAAAAAGCCCCTAGAGAGCCCCCTTTACATCAGGGTCCCCAGAGAGCCCCTTCTTACATCAGGGTCCCCAGAGTGCCTCCCCTTACATCAGGGTCCCCAGAGAGCCTTGCCCTTACATCAGGGTCCCCAGAGAGCCCCTCTTACATCAGAGTCCTCAGAGATCATCCGCCTTACATCCGGGTCCCCACAGAGCCCCCCCCTTACATCCGGGTCCACAGAGAGCCTCCCCTTACATCAGGGTCCCCAGAGAGCCTTCCCCTTACATCAGGGTCCCCAGAGAGCCCCTCTTACATCAGAGTCCCCAGAGATCATCTGCCTTACATCAGGGTCCCTAGAGAGCCAACCCCTTACATCCGGGTCCCCACAGAGCCCTCCCTTACATCCGGGTCCACAGAGAGCCTCTCTCTTACATCAGGTTCCCCAGAGAGCCTCCAACTTACATCCGGGTCAACAGAGAGCCTCTCTCTTACATCAGGGTCACCAGAAAGAGGGCAGGTAGTGGGCCGGGACTCCTGGACTGACTCTGGGCTATGGGCCCCAGATTCGGGGCTATAGCCCCAAAAGTCCCCCTCCCCCAGCAATGCCACTGGCTGTCACTGAAACCGGCCCACTGAGCCATCGGCCCATCGGGAAACTCCCTATAGTCCCTATGGCCAGTACATGCCTGACACAGGGTATCCTTCTGTAATTGCCCCTCTGTCTGATCACACCAATTCCTTCTGCTGTCTGGGCCCCCCTGTGTACCTGGGCCCCAAACAGGAGGACTGGTGCCCCCCCCCCCCCATCAGCGGCCCTGCCCATAGCACCCTAGCCTAAGCTAAGAGCTGTGACCAGGAAACCAGTTGCTGTATACTGAAACGGTTTGAAAGCAACTACCAATAGCAACCAATCAAATTCTGCCTTTTGTTTTCTAATTTGTATCAGAACCATGACAGCTGGATTGGGATTGTCTGCTTAGAGCCAACCCAGATATCCATTGCCTGACCAGGCCGCCTCCTTCCAACTCCGCGCTCCTTCATTTCACACGATATTCCGAC
This sequence comes from Lithobates pipiens, assembly GCF_037356315.1. Classification (NCBI taxonomy): domain Eukaryota; kingdom Metazoa; phylum Chordata; class Amphibia; order Anura; family Ranidae; genus Lithobates; species Lithobates pipiens. The sequence goes on along the minus strand of NW_027507750.1, from coordinate 2,167,641 downwards.
AAATCTCCGTTTTATGGAAATGCCACCTATCTATGTACTATTATCAATGTCACTCCGTTTCTCACATTGCGTGCCGGGGAAACTATTTTTAGCGCTGACCCTGTTTAAAGTGCGATTCGAGTAAGCAAGCACGCCGAAGTGTGTCACTCGTCTAAACACACGCCGCCATCTGCTTAATATCCCATAAGAGATCACACACAACACATTTCATCAATAGGTGATAATCCCGTTACTTACTTAACAGCGAATATTGCGCGCCATAACCGTAAAACAGCAGAACCCTCCTGAGTTAGACGGACGGGGGGAGGGGGGCGCTCTCCCCCCCGTTTTAGACAGGTACAAATCAATGCGGCTCGCTGAGGATACAATCGGGTTAAACGCGCGGTTTTATTAGCAATTACTAATTCTTGGAGGTGCACTCAGTGGAGGGGAGCAGGCCTTTCGAAACGGCCCATCCGCAGTAATGAGGTGATATTCCAGCCTAGTAAACAGATGTGTTTGGCTGGAAGTGCCGGTCAGTGCAGCAAAACGGCCTTTTCTACTAATAGAGGAGAGCCGGATACATCTGCAGGGTGGAAAAAAAAATAAAAAAAAGAAGACATTAGGAAAGGCTGGGCGGCTCTCTATATAGCAGGAACAAAACCTGCGGGTTCAAGCTCGGGAAAGCTCTTGTCTGCCTGTGCTCTACACATAAAGGTGCACATGCTTCTCGGCATGGAGAACTGATGGAAATGATGGCATGCCCACTGCAGATACTGGCATCTTGTGCCCTATTCAAACCTGGGCCCTGCATGGGATCATTGCTGGATGGTCTTTCAGCTTATATCTCTCCTGATCCTGAACCTGCTTGACTCAGCTTTCATCTGACCTGCCTTTGGACTGTTCCTGACTACCTGTGATACCAACCTCGGGCTGGACCCTTGGCCAAGAATCTGCCTATAGATCTATCCCTACCTGCATGTTGCTCTTCTCTGACCCTGCTGGTGATTTGGTGCTTTCCTGCCTGGCTGTTACCGATATCGGCTTGTGACCTGGCCCTGCTCTCTATTGGTCTGGCAAAGCCATGGTGCCCTCGTCACTGGGCTTCTGCTTACTTGACACCCGCGCTCCCAAGTGTAAAGCCATTGTCAGGACCTGGGCTCCAACCTGGGACCTCTTCTGTGTCTGGGAGACATGGGCAGTCTGAAATATTTTGTTTTTTCGGAATTTTGTTTTCGTCCGAAAAATACAATTATTTTGTTACTTACGAAATTCGTTTTTTATTTAGTTTGTTTCGTTAAAAAATAAATTCGCCCCGAAAATCAGAATCAATTAAGGTGGAATCTGTCATTTGAAGGCTTATGGTGTCTGTCGAATGTTCTAAGAAGATTCGAAGGAGCAGCTAAACTGTACGACGCCGCAATCGTACATTTCCGGTCAAATGTTCCGCTTACAAGCTATAGTAGAGTTCTAATGTTGTATGACACTAGTAATAATTATATTTATTAATTATCATTACTAGTCACCCAACATTAGAATTCTTCTATGGCCTATGGGCGGAGCATTTGACCATAAGTGTCCACTCACAGCAATCGTATGTTTTGAGCTGCTTCGTCAAATCTTAATGTCTCTATAGTGTCGAATCTTTTCTCTTTATGTCAAATCTTTTCTCTCTATGTTGAATCTTTTCTCTCTATGTTGAATCTTTTCTCTCTATGTCGAATCCTTTCTCTCTATGTCAAATAATATTGAATAATATTGAACTAATAGAGGTAAGGTTAGGCACATTCAAAAGCAGGTTCGGTAGACACAGATGTTACCGTCATGTCAAATCTCCTATCTATATCCTATCTATATCCAACGGTTGTCGTAACTAAACGAAGATGAAGCATTTTTTATGTCGAATCTTTTGTATTCTGCACGTTCTTTATCGTTTATTAAAACAAATGTGAAAATCCACAAAATTCAGACGAAAATTCATTTGGACGAAAATGAATGCACATGTCTAGTGTCTGCCATTGATTCTTCTTGCTGAGCTATCTGGGATGCTGGAAAGCTCCCTGCCTGATCTTTTGGACAATTCTGCCTTGTGTCTTGATTGCTGTTGAACCTTGAACCCCTTGCTCCTCCCATGAACTTCCTATATAAGCCTTGCCTCTCCACTTCCTGTTCCAGATAATTGTGGTCTGATCCTGCTTTCTGCCTGAGCTACGTCTATTGCTGTTGGAAACTACTTTGGCTTGTGACCTCAACTACGGAACTCTCCTCCTGCATTGACCTTGGCTGTGACCCTGACTACGGAACTCTTCTCCTGCATTGACCTTGGCTGTGACCCTGACTACGGAACTCTCCTCCTGCATTGACCTTGGCTGTGACCCTGACTACGGAAATCTCCTCCTGCATTGACCTTGGCTATGACCCTGACTACGGAACTCTCCTCCTGCATTGACCTTGGCTGTAACCCTGACTACGGAACTCTCCTCCTGCATTGACGTTGGCTGTGACCCTGACTACGGAACTCTCCTCCTGCATTGACCTTGGCTGTGACCCTGACTACGGAACTCTCCTCCTGCATTGACCTTGGCTGTGACCCTGACTACGGAACTCTCCTCCTGCATTGACCTTGGCTGTGACCCTGACTACGGAAGTCTCCGTAGTCAGGGTCATAGCCAACTGACCTTGGCTTGTGACCTCAATTACTAAACTCTCCTCCTGCACCGACCTTGGCTTGTGTCCCCAACACTGATCATTGATCTAGCTATTCAGACTTTCCTAAATCTCGCAGACCTTAGAACTGAGCTTGTCTGACGTTGTTGGCCATTGGTCTCCACTCATTACAGGTATTCTCCTAACATCCATAGTTCTAGCTTCCTTGCACTTGTGCCCTTCCATCACCCTGGCAGTCCTTGTCCCAGTTTAAAATCCATAGTTCTAGCTTCCTGACACGTATGCCCTTCCATCACTCTGGCAGTCCCTGTCCCAGCTTCCAGGGGTGCAGGGATGGGAATTGTCCAAGACCCCACCCTCATTATCTCCAGCTCTTCACACAGGTACATGACTCAGTGGTTCCTAATTTAAAATTGGTTGGGTCAGCGCCCGGGGCAGCAGATTGAGAGGACACAGACCCAGAAAACTTTAACCTCCTAGTTAGGTTGCTCGCTAAATTTTTCGCTCCTACTGTAATCAGAGAAAGAGTGAATATTTGGTTGGGTCTGCTCAGGGCCACTCCAGCTGGGAATCTGATTGCTTACCCCGTTCCTCTAGAAGAAGTTTCTGGAGCTTAGGGATGGAGAATGTAAATGACCGGCTGGAATATTGAGCAGGGCCTAGCCAATGCAAAAAAAGGGAGAAAGGCTGCTGCCATTGAAGTCACCTAAAACATTGTTTTATTATAGAATGTGAACAACAGTCAAAAGAGCCAATGTGTTTTTTCGGGGCCATCAGGCCTTAATTATGGCTCCCATGATTGAGGCCTGATAGCTGATATGCGTTGGCTTTTTAAACTGTTGTTCACATGCTATAATAAAACAATGTTTTACTCAACTTCCATAGCACCAGCCTTTCTCCCATTTTTGCATGAATTACATGAAGATTTGCAGAGACTTCCAAGGCTGAATGTTGTGTTCTCGTGGCTCACCGGGCATTACACAGGAGGAAGTAGCTTAGGTGCACCTGTTCCAGGGCCTAGCCAATCCCTGGGGTGGCGTGCCCCATTGGTGGCTGGGAAGGCTGTTAAATAGTCTGAAGCCCTGAGAAGATCGCCTCTTCTCCCCCTGAGGGGGTGGATCATTGAGCTGAGGAGGACAGGGGTTGCTTGCCTCTGGAGCCCTGGGACTGGACGCTGAATTACTCTTCAAGGGGCACTTATGGACTGATCCTATACAAAGCCTCTGTTTTGTGCTGCACCCTAAAGCTACTTAATGGTACCCAGCCATGAATCTGACTAACTATACCTATTCTGCATCCTACCTCATGGTGCCCAGTTATGAGAGAATAGACTATTCAATATTCACTTTCACTAAAGGAGAAGATTGTCCTCATTCTGCTTTCTCACCCCTAATCCCCTCCCAAGTTTTATCAGCCAATAAACTACAGGGAGGACAAACCACTGCACTGACTTGTGTGCCTGGCTGCCTCTGCACTGTGTGGGAAAGAACCTATGTAATCTGAATGGCCCCTTTGGAGGTAGAGCTACAAATGTCAGACGTGACTTCTTTCCCTCCATGTCTCATGTATCTCCTCATACTTCTCGGTAATCTAGACCTAAAGTAAATCTGTGACCAAAAAATGAAAGCACCAACCCCTACCCTGACATTAATGCTTGGACACCAACACCTTGAGGACGGCATTGCAAATGCAAAATCTTCACCCCTTGTGAACTCTACGTAGCACCATTACAGCACCCCGGGGCACCGCCATTTTGGATTCCTCTAGAGAGCTCTGCTTGTTTCATCATAGAAACCCTGGAGGAACATAACCGGAGGTGATCAGCACATTCCTGTGACAGCCCTCGGGTACATTACACCGAGAGTGCATTAGATCGAGATTAATACTACAGGTAACCATACACAGACTGCAAGAGAGGTTCCAACATCCAACAGCATAGATGGAGGGAGCTCCACTGCGGCTATTGAATTCAGACAGTCACGGCAGCCGAATTCAAGGTGCCACATTAGCTCAGCCTAGACCAATGTTTGTATATATATATATATATATATATATATATATATATATATATATATACCATACCTGCGGGATCATTCTAGAACAGCCTTTCTCCACCAGGGATCTTTTGGAACCTCAAGGTTCCTTCAGAGGCAGTTAGGGGTTCCTTGAGCTATGGCTGATTGACCTCTCATTTGATGGTGAAGACACCAAGCAAGGTAGGGACTTGTACGCTTGGCGCCGTTACTAGCCATTCACAAGCCCCCTTACATACATAGTTACTTAGGCCCAAGCTGAATATTTTTTTTTTTTTTTTTTTTTACCAACGACTGATGTCACTTTAGGTCAGCCAATGGAGTGTTGTATGACCTAAACACCTAATTCTCTGCATTAAATCGGTGACTAACCCGGTAATACGTCTCCGTATTTTGGAAAGTTCACGTTCTCCATTCTCCAATGCACACTGCCGTCCTATAATTCTCTATAATAAGATATGTGATAATAACACACGCCGCCCAGTCACAGATCAGTTTTTCTTTGGCGTTTTTTTAGTTTTTTTTTGCCGTCACACTAATGAAAACCGTAATGATTTGCCCAGGGATACGGCACATCATTGCGCTGCCTTATCAAATCAAGGATATTCGCTGGTTTTTACATCTGCCTGTAATAATTCTTCTGCCATTATAATATCCCGGCTGTTATATCTCTGTGTATGGGTGAAATGGTCTGTAATTTAATAAAGCAATAATGACAGTTAAAGCCGAAGATAAAAAGTGTTAATGACATTATGTTCTCCCTTCAAGGATGGTAGAATTGCGCTGTGATCGTATAGAATATTATTTCTGAGTGTAATACCGAGAGGACCTGTCACCCAGAATGAGCGTTTTATAATTCAGTAATTCTGCAAATGACTCGCCCCCCCCCCCAACATGGGAACAGTGTTTACTATGGAAATATTTGATGCTGTATGTACATGTAGTGGAATAACGTCCTTACAGGATGTCTCCAATTTACAAGCCGACCTCAATGCTCTGTCTGATTGGGCAACTATGTGGCAGATGAGGTTTAATGTTGAGAAAGTTCTGCACTTGGGGGCTAAGAATATACATCATACATACTGGGGGGATACAACTGGGGGGATCCATAGTGGAGAAGGATCTGGGGGGATCCATAGTGGAGAAGGATCTGGAGGGATCCATAGTGGAGAAGGATCTGAGGGGATCCATAGTGGAGAAGGATCTGAGGGGATCCATAGTGGAGAAGGATCTGGGGGGATCAATGGTGGAGAAGGATCTGGGGGGATCCGTAGTGGAGAAGGATCTGGGGGATCCGTAGTGGAGAAGGATCTGGGGGATCCATAGTGGAGAAGGATCTGGGGGGATCCATAGTGGAGAAGGATCTGGGGATCCATAGTGGAGAAGAATCTGGGGGATTCATAGTGGAGAAGGATCTGGGGGATCCATAGTGGAGAAGGATCTGGAGGGATCCATAGTGGAGAAGGATCTAAAGGGATCCATAGTGGAGAAGGATCTGGGGTGATCCATAGTGGAGAAGGATCTGGGGTGATCCGTAGTGGAGAAGGATCTGGGGGATCCATAGTGGAGAAGGATCTGGGGTGATCCGTAGTGGAGAAGGATCTGGGGGGATCCATAGTGGAGAAGGATCTGGGGGGATCCATAGTGGAGAAGGATCTGGGGGATCCATAGTGGAGAAGGATCTGGGGGATCCATAGTGGAGAAGGATCTGGGGGATCCATAGTGGAGAAGGATCTGGGGGGATCCATAGTGGAGAAGGATCTGGGGGGAGTACATAGTGGAGAAGGATCTGGGGGTTTTGGTAGATCATAAGCTCAATAATAACATGCAAACCCAAGCCGCGGTTTCCAAAGCGAGCAAAGTCCTTTCCTGTATAAGAGAGGTATGGACTCCAGAGAGAGAGATATCATTTTGCCCCCCTGTACAAATCATTAGTAAGACCTCATCTGGAATATGCCGTTCAGTTTTGGGCTCCAGTTCTCAGAAAGGATATCGGGGAACTGGAGAAAGTGCAGAGAAGGGCAACCAAACTGATAAGAGGCATGGAGGAGCTCAGCTATGAGGAAAGATTAGAGGAACTGAATTTATTCTCTCTTGATAAGAGGAGATTAAGGGGGGATATGATCACCATGTACAAATATATAAGGGGTCCATATAGGGAACTTGGTGTTGAGTTATTCACTTTACAGTCATCACAGAGGAAAAAGGGGGATGCTTTACATCTAGAGGAAAATCTGGAATAGACTCCCGCCAGAGGTGGATCTGGTCAGCTAAGTGGATTGCTTTAAGAAAGGTCGGGATTATTTCCTAAGTGTACAGAATATAACTGGGTGACATTTATAGGTAAAGTTGATCCGGGGAAAATCCGATTGCCTCTCGGGGGATCAGGAAGGAATTTTTTCCCCTGCTTTAGCAAATTGGAGCATGCTCTGCTGTTTTTTTTTTTGCCTTCCTCTGGATCAATTGTGGGCATAAAATTGGGTATATTGGATTGTACGATTATTTTTTATTTTATTTATTTGTTTTTAAGGTTGAACTGGATGGACTTTTGTCTTTTTTCAACCTGACTAACTATGTAACTATGTAACTATGTAACTATGTAAGGCCTCATTAAAATACTCCAACATATGCTGGAGCTGGTCTAAAAATCCAGCTTAAGCAGAACTTCTCTCCACCTCCGAGGTGGCCCTGCCCCTCCCTCAGGTGCAAACATTACCATGTGTAAGAGGGGCTACTTAGTTGGCTAGAATGGGCGCCAAGGGCACAAGCCCCCTGCCCAGCTCCTTTCCTGCTAGAACACTGTCCCTTCTACTGAGCCCAAACCCTCCACCACCTTGAGCCCCAGTCCATGCCCGAGGCCTCCACACAACATTTCCCTGGCCATGGACCTTCAAATCCCAAGGAAGGAATGTCCACACACACACATGAATAGGGCTGCTGCACTACTGATGGACTTCACGAAAATGGCATAATAGTCGCATCACATCGACATACATTCGGGAGTAAAAGACTCTTTTAGGCTCCATGAACACTGAAGCTCAAAAAAGCTTTTTCTGGACGCCAGATCGCTGGCAGAAAACGCTGGTTGAAAAACCTGCTTTTAACAGCGTTTTGTACTAGCGTTTATGGGCATTTTAAACCGGTTCCCGACCAGCGCACGCCAATGTACGTTGACAGAATGGCACAGGCAGGCAAATGGGTGTACCTGTATGTCGGCGGTGGGCTCGCGTGCCGGTCGGGACCCCCGTGAGTCCGGTTGCGGGGTCCCGCGGACTCGATTGCTGCGGGCATACCCGCGATCGTCTCACGGGGCGGCTGAATGGAGAAATGCCGTTGTAAACAGCATCCCCCGTTCTGCCTAGCAACTAGTGACGCTGATCTCTGCTCCATGTGATTGGAGCAGAGATCAGTGTTCACTAACACACAGCCCAGCCCCCCACAGTTAGTAACACACCCCTAGGAACACTTAACCCCCTACACTGCCACCCACTGGTTAACCCTTTCACTGCCAGTGTCATTTACACAGGAATCACTGCATTTGTATAGCACTGATTGCTGTATAAATGACAATGGTCCCAAAAATGTGTCAAAAATGTCCGATGTGTCCGCCATAATGTCACAATAAAAATCGCTGATCGCCGCCATTACTAGTAAAAAAAAAATTATTAATAAAAATGCCATAAAACTATCCCCTATTTTGTAAACGCTATAACTTTTGGGCAAACCAATCAATAATCGCTTATTGCGATTTTTTTTACCAAAAATATGTAGAAGAATACGTATCGGCCTATATATTATTTTCAATTTTGTTTGGGAGCCACGTCGCACGACCGCGCAATTGTCAGTTAAAGTGACGCAGCGCCGAATCGCAAAAAGTGGTCTGGTCTTTGGCCAGCAAAATGGTCCGGTCTGTAAGTGGTTAATAAAAATACACAGAGAACACTCCAAAAATCCCGCAGTGCATTCCAAACTCCCACAATGCATTGAAAAAATAGAACGCCGAACACTAATTAACGCGTGTTTACGAGCGTTCATGCGCGTTTATCAGCGGTTGTGTTTTTTTTTAGCCGGTGATAAACTGCACTTTGAACGCAAATTTCTGGCGTTCAGAAAAAAGCCCATAAACTCCACTGCTCATTAAAGCTAAAAAAAAACGTCCACGTGTGCATGGACACATAGGCTAACATAGAGTGGAGTTTATGGACTTTTAAAGAGAAACGCCCCAAACTCCAATAAACTACAGTTTATGAGCTCCAGTGTGCATGTAGCCTTAGAATGAGATTTTCTAGGTGCAAAACTGTAAATACACATGCAAAGGTACAACAAAGTTTTATTCGCGTAAGTCATTGGTTCAACAGAGTTACTACATGTATAGCTGATAAAAATAAAAAGCCCTTTACATCTATTTACATGTTTCGCCACCCTGGCTTCTTCAGGAAGTACATGTAAGGGATTCCAACCTCCAACTAGTACCGTCATCCCTTAGACCCCTTTCACACTGGGGCGTTTTTCAGGCGTTTTTCAAGCGCTTTAGCGTTAAAAAAAGCGCCTGTAAAGAGCTTGAAAGAAGCCTCATCTGCAGTCCCAATGTGAAATGTCAGTGCCCGAAAAACGCTCGTAAAGGGCCGCTTAAACTAGCAGCGCTTTACCAGCGTTTTTGGAGCGTTATTGGGGCGCTTTTAACCCCTGCTAGTGGCCAAATAAAGGGTTAAAAGCGCCCACAAAACGCTGCTGCCAATAGCGTTTTTCAGGCGTTTTTCTGGCGTTTTACAAGCGCTTCCCATTGATTTCAATGGGAAGGGGCGTTTTAGGAGCGTTATATTCACCGCTCCAAAAGTGCGGCAAAGAAGCTGCTTGCAGGACTTTTTTTGACGTCTGCCAGCGCAGCGCCTCGGTGTGAAAGCACTCGGGCTTTTACATTGGGATTGCAGTTGCAGCTTCTTTCAGGCGCTTTTTTTAACGCTAAAGCGCATGAAAAACGCCTGAAAAACGCCCCAGTGTGAAAGGGGTCTAAATGATCAAAATACTGGTGGCAGATGCTTTAGAATAGGATTTTCTAGGTGCAAAACTACAAATACACATACAACTGTACAACAAGTTTTATTCAAATAAATCATTAAAAACCATGGCACATTTCTTCAACAGTGTACTACATGTATGGGATCCCTTTGAATTTATTTATTTTTTCTACATGTTTCCCCATCCTGGCTTCTTCAGGAAGTACATGTAAGGGATGCTACTAAATGAAGGAAGATATACAAGAATTCAGAATTTCAAAAATCCATGACATGAAATACTATAAATATACAGTCAAAATGAAATACTAAACAATCAAACCCACCAGGTGGGCATAGGTCCCATAGAATATTGACCACCCCCCCCAGCTGAGTGTCAGGCAGGTCAAGGTAAAAAATATAAAGGAAAACGTATCCCACTACACCACAGGAAGCCCCTCTCACGGGGACGTGGAAAACAGCTCATGGGGGGCTTCATGTGGTGTAGTGGGATACGTTTTCCTTTATATTTTTTTTTTTTCACCTTGACCTGCCTGACACTCAGCTGGAGGTCAAGATTCTACGGGACCTATGCTCACCTAGTGGGTTTGATTATTCTTGTATTATTTAGTTTAAATGTATATTTATAGTATTTAATGTCATGGATTTTTGAAATTCTGAATTCTTGTATATCATCCTCTTCTTTCATTTAGTAGCATCCCTTACATGTACTTCCTGAAGAAGCCAGGATGGCGAAACATGTAGAAGAATAAATGTAAAGGGATCCTAAACATGTAGTACACTATTGAATCAATGCATCATCGTTTTTAATGACTTATGTGAATACAACCTGTGCAGTTGAGTGTGTATTTACAGTTTTGCACCTAGAAAATCCTATTCTAAAGAATCTTCCACCAGTATTTTGATCATTAAGGCACAATGGTGCTACTTGTCAGATTTCCTGTTCCTATCCACTATGCCTAGATAGTAGTCACATGTGAAAGCATATGCAGCACTTTAAGCAGTCATCTGCCTCTAACAGTCTCTCCTTCTATCCAGGGTCATTATTACACAAAGGACTGGGCTCTCTGTAGGCACCTCCTCCATAGGTACACCACCCCAGGGACCCTCCAGGGGGATAGCCACACTCAAGGAACTCTTGGCTATGCTTAAAATGTATTTTGCAATCCTCCCTACCCCCCCACCTCCATAATGGACAGAAAGTCTACAGCTGGCTCTCCTGGGTGCAGGTCTACTCTTCCTCTGCCTTCAGCCCCTTTCAGGGCCTTCAAGTGCTTCTTACATCTGTGCTGGTGTAGGGTTCTTGGCTCCTATACCCCAAGTGCACTTTGGCTCCCCCAGACCTGGCTTGTATGTGGTTGCAACCTCACCCACCAAATCGCTGCTGGATGTCGCTAACTAAAGGGGGCCTAGCACCTGCTGACATTGTCTGCTGTAACCATACACTATTCCGGCACAGAGCCACCTAGTGGTAGACTACCTAACTGCACCTAACTACACTCACATATGCAGATACGCCAATGGGCTTTGCGTGCATGGGGATTTTCCGCACATGTCTCGAAACCAAAGCCCTGCGGCACATCTGCACATGGGCAGGGGCAAGGAGCACATCTTACCTAGGCAAAAGCCGAATGTACATTCATAAGAGGGGCAGTACAACATGACATTTAGGCCCCCTGTACACACCGGGCATCAAAATGCCACTTTTAAAGGAGTTTGACTTTTTTTTCTTACTCTAAATGCCCCTTCGTGTTAGTCTATGTATTCATGAACACTACAGGTGTTTACAGGCATTTAGAAGTTGGATTAACTGTAGGCATAGGACTGTGTATATGGAGGTTTTCTATTAGTTTGTGTAGTACCCTCCCAGTTAGGCTGCTGGGTAAATGAAGTTTTTGGCTCCTTCTGTAATCAAGGGAGTAGTGACTGATTGGTCTGCTCTGTTCAGGGTTTCACAGGCTGGCAGTTGTATTGCTTCCCCCCTGCCTCTAGAAGAAGTTTCTAGAGCTTAGAGAGGGAGAATTCAAACAACCAGCCTGAATATCGACCAGGGCATTGCCAGTCCCTGGGAAGGTGTGTCCACATGGTGGCTGGGAAAGCTGATAAATATTTTGGAGCCCTGGAGAGATTGTCTTTCCCCTGGAAGGTAAGTTCCAAGCCTCAGGAGGCTATTGGCCCTTGAGATAATGGAAACTCTGAATTCTACTCATCCCTACTAACGACTTCTACAAACTTCACTAATAGTATCTGATTAATTAAGATGATCACAGGAAGTAACAGAATACGTAAAATTGGCCTTGAGTTTGACACGTGCCCTACGGTGTATTGGGGCTGGAGTGAATGGGCTGTTGCTTGGGTGGCTGGTGGTTTTTGTACTGTTTGGGGGAGACCCATTTAAAAACCAGTTGCTCCTGCGAGGGTAGCGCTACATTGTTTTTGTTTTTTTCTATTGGTTGAATTAGATGGACTTGTGTATTCTTTCAACCCAACGATCTAACTACAACGCCAATGCATTTAACCCAAATGGTAAAATTTTGTCCAAATTTTCTCATGATTAGATCTGTAATTTCAGGATAATGGAAACTCCGAATTCTACTCATCCCGACTAACGACTTCTACAAACTTTGCTAATAGTATCTGATTAATTAAGATGATCAAAGGAAATAACAGAATACGTAGAATTGGCCTAAATAAATTAAAGGATTAGAAAAATTCCATCTTAGCTGGTTCTCCAAAGCTTGTCGCGGCTTTCGCCCCGTTTTTCTAAGATCCCCCGCGTCTGAATAACTAGATAAGCTGGTGGTCCGATGGAGATGGAAATTTTCCTTTACACTTTATTCGCGCGTTTGTCGGCGGCATTGTCCTTGAATCCGAGGCTGGATATTCCCGGGAACAAGCACAAAAGTTGGCGTCGGGATTTAAGCTACTTTCCATCTTCTGGTGACGGAAGTGATTTGTGAATAATTTGAATAGAACTTTTTTTTTTTTCTTTTAAGGGACGGGTTGCATATAGAACTCTAATCCTTGCAGGTATATATGGAATAAATTTGTGGCTCATTAATTTTCGGTTTGCCGCTTTAAGATGGCGCAACGCCTGTAATAGGCGGAAGGTTTAGTGGGGCAGGTTGCCCCCGGGGAGCGCGCGGCTAGTTCTATGTGGAACACTGTGTTATGCTGAGCTGGTCTAAATCTGTTTTCCCAACATAATCCAGCTGTGAGCTGCGCTGTGCGGTACACGGGGTGTGTGTGCGCCAGAGGATGAAAGGCATGAAATATTTATTAAAAGCAAAATCCTCCTCTAATGTATTCTTGATCTGCTTAGAAAAAAAAAAAAAAAAAAAGGAGAGATGTCTGAGGTGGGTCTGCTCAGTATTCACAGCTCATAGGTGCAGCAAACCTTGGCTGTGCCATCTGTAGACACTCCACTTTCCAGAGCCATTATTACAGCTGGTTGGCGCTGTCTACAGCCGCCAGTTTATCACCGCGAATCGCAGAACACGCGTCTGGGGCGGAAGGGATGCCAGAGACGGAGGTGACAAACCCATGGCGGCTCCGCACTTTCTGAGCCAAGTTTGTCTAACATGAGAAATAAAAGTTATAATATTACAAGCAAAAAAAACGACAAAGATCCCGCAGTTCTGCTACCGTTATAGGTTGGACTTGATGGACCTCTCCTACTGTGTTGTGGTGATCGCATTCCTTGGAGCAGGCCTTCCCAAACATTTTAACCCTAGAGGAACCCCCAAAAATAATTTCCATGTCTCGAGGAACCCTTCATAAAACCAAATCATCAGGGCCCAATAGGAACGATGCTCCTTAAATTGGTGGTCAAGGGGAAGAATGTCCCCCTTAAAGTGGTGTTCAGAATGTCCCCCTAAAGTAGTGTTCTGAATGTCCCCCTTAAAGTGGTGTTCAGAATGTCCCCCTTAAAGTGGTGTTCAGAATGTCCCCCTTAAAGTGGTGTTCAGAATGTCCCCCTTAAAGTGGTGTTCAGAATGTCCCCCTTAAAGTGGTGTTCAGAATGTCCCCCTTAAAGCGGTGTTCAGAATGTCCCTCTTAAAGCGGTGTTCAGAATGTCCCTCTTAAAGTGGTGTTCAGAATGTCCCTCTTAAAGTGGTGTTCAGAATGTCCCCCTTAAAGCGGTGTTCAGAATGTCCCCCTTAAAGCGGTGTTCAGAATGTCCCCCTTAAAGTGGTGTTCAGAATGTCCCCCTTAAAGCGGTGTTCAGAATGTCCCTCTTAAAGCGGTGTTCAGAATGTCCCTCTTAAAGCGGTGTTCAGAATGTCCCCCTTAAAGCGGTGTTCAGAATGTCCCCCTTAAAGCGGTGTTCAGAATGTCCCCCTTAAAGCGGTGTTCAGAATGTCCCCCTTAAAGCGGTGTTCAGAATGTCCCCCTTAAAGCAGTGTTCAGAATGTCCCCCTTAAAGCGGTGTTCAGAATGTCCCCCTTAAAGACAGCTAAAAAGATATTTGGTGTCATGCTGCTGGGCTTTGTGGTGCTGAACCTGGAACTCTGTAGACATCATCAAATAGGTGGTTCATCAGCCACAGCTCAAGGGACCCCTAGCAACCTCTGGAGGAACCCTGGTTGAGAATGGCTGCCTTGGAGGATGCTGGCACTGAGAACCATATACCCCCCCCCACCCCCATCTAAGTGGTGAACAGTTATTTTGTGATAAATACAATAAAGTGCTGCGCTGCACTGACGCACTATATTGTCAAAAGTATTGGGACACCCGCCTTTACACGCACATGAACTTTAATGACACCCCAGTCTTAGCCCTTGTACACACGGTCGGAGAATCCATCGGAATGTGCCCAACCGGACCGCGTTGTCGGATAATCCGACTGTTTGTGGTATGCTTCGGACTGATTCCGTCTGACCCAATTTTCCAACATGTTGGAAATATTTCCCGACCAATTGCTCCGATCGGACATACTCCGATCATGTGTAGAGAATTTAGATCAGACCAAGTGCCACGCATGCTCAGATCAAATTCCTACACCAAAGCTATTGGCTACTAGCCTGAATGTAGTCCCATCGTAACGAAATAACGTCATCACGTTCTGAAAGATCGGATTTTTCGACAACTTTGTCCGACCGTGTGTATGCAACAGTTTCGGACAAGATCCGACGGACAAAATCCGACAGATTTGGTTGTCAAAATCTCCGACCCGTGTGTACAGGGGCTTAGTCCGGAGGGTTCAATATCGAGTTGTCCCTTTGCAGCTATAACAGCTTCACCTCTTCTGGGAAGGCCGTCCACAAGGTTTAGGAGATGTGTCTATGGGAAGGTTTGACCATTCTTCCAGAAGGGCATTTGTGAGGTCAGGCACTGATGTTGGACGAGAAGGCCTGGCTCGCAGTCTCCGCTCACCCCAAATTCATATCGAAGGTTCTCTATCGGGTTTGAGGTCAGGACCAGTCAAGTTCCTCCACCCCAAACTCGCTCATCCATATCTTTATGGACCTTGTTTTGTGCACTGGTCCAAACCATTTGGTGAAGGGGGGGATTATGGTGTTGTTTTTCATGGGGTGATAATCACTGTTGTAAGCAATAATCTTAACTGTCATAAATGCCTTCATCAATATAGTTTACAGAATATCAGTCTGTCCATGATATTTTTCCTGGATAGAAGTGGCTTCTCTGCTGCCCTTCTTGACACCAGGCCATCCTCCAAAAGCCTTCTCATCATTGTGCATCTAAATGTCCTCACACCTGCCTGCCGCCATTCCTGAGCAAGCTCTGCACTGGTGGCGCCCCCATCCCCCCCTCTGCACTGGTGGTGCCCCGATTCCCCCCCACCTCACTGGTGGTGTCTTGATCCCCCCCACCTCACTGGTGGTGCCCTGATTCCCCCCCCCCTGCACTGGGGGTGCCCTGATCACCCCCCTCTGCACTGGTAGTGCCCCGATTCCCCCCACCTCACGGGTGGTGTCCTGATCTCCCCCACCTCACTGATGGTGCCCTGATTCCCTCCCACATCACTGGTGGTGTCTTGATCCCCCCCCACCTCACTGGTGGTGCCCTGATCCCCCCCCCTGCACTGATAGTGCCCTGATTCCCTCCCACATCACTGGTGGTGTCTTGACCCCCCCCCCACCTCACTGGTGGTGCCCTGATTCCCCCCCCTGCACTGATAGTGCCCTGATTCCCCCCCACATCACTGGTGGTGTCTTGATTCCCCCCCACCTCACTGGTGGTGCCCTGATCCCCCCCCCCCGGACTGGTGGTACCCTTATTCCCCCCCCCCCCCCGCACTGGTGGTGCCCCTATCCCTGCCCCCCCCATCCCGTAGATAAATCAACAGTAGGAGACGCTCCTGGTGTGTGGTGGAGTTTCTTGGGCACCCCAAAGCCTTCTTCACAAATGCAGCGGAAATATTTTTTTATGGGATTAAGTTAATTTTCCTGGTAAAGAGGGACTTCATTCATCCGATCGCTCTTCATAACATTCTGGAGTATATGCAAATTTCCATCATAAAAAACTGAGGCAGCCGACTGTGAATATTTATATTTGTGTCATTCGCAAAACTTTTGGCCACAGCTGTACCTGCTAGACACGCGTGTGACCGAAAAAGGAGTTTCGTTGTTTTTTGTTTTGATTTGTTGATCTAGTTATTTTGTTTAATTACGTTTGGTTGATTCGTTCAATTCGTATTCAGAATTCGTATTCAGAATTCGTATTCAGAATTCACATTCAGAATTCGTATTCGGACTTTTTTTTTACAATTTTCTTCTAATTTACCAATTTTTTTTTTGATTCGAAGAGATCAAATCGATACATTTTTGAAACGGTCATAAGGAAAATTTTATATTGTTTTCGATTCGAATGCAGCAAAGTGAACAAACAAAAGAAAAATCTTCATCAAATGGTTACAATGACTCTTTAAATCACCTTTTGGCTTCATAAAAACATCAATTATTTCCAAATGGTCCTCTAATAACGCACACAGTCTGTGATTTCAGCATTATGTGTAGCGGGAATTTGACCGGTTCAGTCCGGATTTTCTGAAATAGATCCGAATAACAAAAAACTCATCCAAATAATAATTCAGAAGGAAATAAACCGCACATGTCTAGTACCTGCTCTGTGTAATGGTTTTGCACAGAGCAGCCCCCGACCTTCCTCTTTTCAGCTCTCCTCTTTTTACCACTCCTGGCTCCTCCCCTTGAGCAGCGCCCCCAGAGAAAACCGCTTGTCCTGGGGGCACCGCTATTTGCTCACTCCCAAGCCGCTGCTCTATATAAGACACATAGAGGGGCTCTGCCCCCCCCCCCCCCCATTCTCTCCTGATTGGCTCACTAGCTGTAGATGATAGCAGTGGAAGCCAATGGACTGGCTGTCTCAACCAATAGGAAGGGAGAGTCCTCATACAGCCGAGGCTATCACAAACATTGCTGGATTGGAGGGGGACTCGTTCTGGGTTGACGTCATATGGCGGCCTCCCAGAACGACCACTCTCGCGCACCGTGGGGGGGGGGGGCATGAATCGCGGCGATCGGTGGTGTGGCATGTCAGTCTGACACATCACTACAACGATCTCGGTAAAGAGTCTCTGACAGAGGATCTTTACCATGTGATCAGCCGTGTCCAATCACAGCTGATCACAATGTAAGCAGGAAGACCCGTTGATCGGCTGTTCCTCACTCGTGTCTGACAGACGTGAGTAGAGGAGACCCCAAGGATGCCCACCCAGGACCACCAGGTATGGCCACCACACTGGACCACCAGGTATGCCACCCTAGACCACCAGGGAAATGCCAATCAGTACCCAGCCCCAATGACTGCCAGTGCCATCAGTGATGCCTAACAATGCCATCTATCAGTGGCCCATATCAGTGCCCATGAGTGCCCAGCAGTGCTGCCTATCAGTGCCCAGCAGTGCCGCCTATCAGTGCCACCCATAAGTACCCATTAGTGCAGCCTTTCAGTGCCCATCAATGTCACCTATCAGTGCCCATCAGTGCTGCCTATCAGTGCCCATCAGTGCTGCCTATCAATGCCCATCAGTGCTGCATATCATTGCCACCTACCAGTGCCACCTATCAGTGACGCCTCGTAAGTGCCCATCAGTGCCACCTCATTGGTGCCACCTCGTCTTATCAGTGCCCATCAGTAAAGGAGAAAACTTTATTATTTACATTTTATAACAGAAACATGAGAAAAACTTTTTTTTTTCAAAATGTTTTTTTTATTATTGGTTTAGCAAAAAATAAAAAACGCTGAGTTGATCAAATGCCACCAAAACAAAGTTCTATTTGTGGGAACAAAATGATAGGGTAGGAAGGGGGTGAGTGCCCGGTATTGAGATGGGGCGGGGGGGGGGGGCAGGAAGGGGGGAAAGTGCTCGGTATTGAGGGGGGGATGGGGGCAGGAAGGGGGGTGAGTGCCCGGTATTGAGGGGGGGTGGGGGCGCAGGAGGGCACAGGAGGGCGCAGGAGGGGGGTGAGTGCCCGGTATTGAGGGGGGTGGGGGGGCCAGAAAGGGGGGAAAGCGCCTGGTATTGAGGGGGTGGGGGGTGCAAGAAGGGGGGAAAGTGCTTAGTATTGAGGGGGGTGGACGGACAGGAAGGGGTGAAAATGCCCGGTATTGAGAGGGGGGGCAGGAAGGGGGGTAAGTGCCCGATATTGAGCGGGGTGGGGGGCAGGAAGGGGGGTAAGTGCCTGGCATTGAGGGGGGAGGGCGGCAGGAAGCAGGGTAAGTGCCCAATATTGAGGGGGGTGGGGGGCTAGGAAGGGAGGAAAGTGCCCAATATTGAGGGGGTGGAGGGTCACGAAGGGGGGGGGGCAAGTGCCCGATATTGAGGGGGGTGGGCAGGCAGGAAGGGGGTAAAGTGCCTGGTATTGAGGTGGTTAAGGAAAAGCCGTCCCCTTTAAGGAAAGCTCTCCATTGTGTTTTCTCTGTAACGGGTTCAATTGTTTAATTGTTATTATGTATTTGTTTCCTGAGCTGCAAAGCTCTTTTGTTTTGTTTTTTTTGTATCCATACTTTGCTACCAGCGTGATCGACTTGAGGAAAAAGCCGTTCTAAAGACCAAGTCAGTGTGAATGATTCTAATCTCTCCTCAGACCGACATAAAAAGCCTTTTAATGTTTTGTTTTAACATACAAACAAATATCCGACATCGCTAATTGGAGAAATCAAAGCCGCGTTTTCATCGTCTAAAATAACTCTTTTGATTTCTATAAAGCTGACAATCGCTGACGGTTCACTCATCAAAACGCAAATTACGATGGGCGATTATCCAACGTAGAAATCAAATTCTATAGGGATGAATCCTATCGCTGCCAACATTCCAAGGATGGACATCATGGATGGTGGAGAACCCACAACCCCTCCGACTTCCTCATCCACCTATGGGGGGACCGGTGAGGGGACATCATGGATGGTGGAGAACCCACAACCCCTCCGACTTCCTCATCCACCTATGGGGGGACCGGTGAGGGGACATCATGGATGGTGGAGAACCCACAACCCCTCCGACTTCCTCATCCACCTATGGGGGGACCGGTGAGGGGACATCATGGATGGTGGAGAACCCACAACCCCTCCGACTTCCTCATCCACCTATGGGGGGACCAGTGAGGGGACATCATGGATGGTGGAGAACCCACAACCCCTCCGACTTCCTCATCCACCTATGGGGGGACCAGTGAGGGGACATCATGGATGGTGGAGAACCCACAACCCCTCCGACTTCCTCATCCACCTATGGGGGGACCAGTGAGGGGACATCATGGATGGTGGAGAACCCACAACCCCTCCGACTTCCTCATCCACCTATGGGGGGACCGGTGAGGGGACATCATGGATGGTGGAGAACCCACAACCCCTCCGACTTCCTCATCCACCTATGGGGGACCAGTGAGGGGACATCATGGATGGTGGAGCTCAGTAAGGAGAACTCCTCCAATGTCATCCTCCCTCCTCATCCACCTATGGGGGGACCAGTGAGGAGACATTATGGATAGTGGAGCTCAGGAAGGAGAACCCCTCCGACTTCATCCTCCCTCCTCATCCACCTATGGGGGGATCAGTGAGGGGACATTATGGATGGTGGAGCTCAGGAAGGAGAAACCCTCCGACTTCATCCTCCCTCCTCATCTACCTGTGGGGGGACCGGTGAGGAGACATTATGGATAGTGGAGCTCAGGAAGGAGAACCCCTCCGACTTCATCTTCACTCCTCATCCACCTATGGGGGGACCAGTGAGGGGACATCATGGATAGTGGAGCTCAGGAAGGAGAACCCCTCCGACTTCATCCTCCCTTCTCATCAACCTATCGGGGGACCAGTGAAGGGGCATCATGAATGGTGGAGCTCAGGAAGGAGAACCCCTTGGACTTCATCCTCCCTCCTAATCCTCCTATGGGGAGACCAGTGAGGGGACATTATGGATGGTGGAGCTCAGGAAGGAGAACCCCTCCGACTTCATCCTCCCTTCTCATTAACCTATGGGGGGACCAGTGAAGGGGCATCATGGATGGTGGAGCTCAGGAAGGAGAACTCCTTGGACTTCATCCTCCCTCCTTATCCACCTATCGGGGGACCAGTGAGGGGACATCATGGATGGTGGAGAACCCACAACCCCTCCGACTTCATCCTCCTTCCTCATCCTCAACCTATGGGGGGACCAGTGAGGGGACATCGGGGTCCATCTACTGAAGTCACAGAGAATGAGAAAGAAACTTCACCCAGATTTGGGAAAATCAAAAGTCAGCAGTAACAAGTATTCTAGCTGCTGACTTGTAGGAAATACAGTAAAACCTCAGATTGCGAGTAAAGCGGTTTACAAACGTTTTGCAATACAAGCTGTTTGTTTTTATTTTATTTTTTAAATCCTGACTCAGTTTGCGAGTGTTGTCTCCCAAGACGAGCAGGATTCAAACCTCCAGGGTGTGCAGTATCGCATTTGGTACTGCACACCCAGGTACTGATTGCAGGTACTGATTGCAGGTACTGATTGCAGGTATTGATTACAGGTATTGCAGCTTCTGACTTTTTAGACACAGCAGCTTACTAGCCCATGCGGTCCAGTGCTGTCTTCTATGCAGCCAATGTATTTACATTGCAAAAAATCTTCTTGTTTTTTTTTTTTACGGGTGAAAAAGTTTTATTGAATGTGGGGGCAGGGAGTGTGCCAGGTGTGCCTGGGCACACCCTAATCACCTTGTGCGGAGCTGAGTCCCCCTGCTTTTCTTCTGACCGGGGGAAGGGGTATGGTAAGGAAAGAATATGAAGCTGACACCCTTATCTGCCTAACACAGCCTGAGGCAAAGCGCTGACAAAGTGCGAACGTTCACCCGTATTTATCACATTGCAATACATTATTTTTTTTTTCTAAACCATTCCCACAAACGCCGCATTCGGATTGGACGACGTTGATATATATTCACAGCCTCACTACGACTATTGGTCACGCAAGACTGCTTGCTGAAGGAGAAACCATTTGCAGTATTTTCTACAGCATGTAACTGTGATATTCCCAACACGAGCAATTCACAGAGAAAAGAAAACACAATTGGTATGAAGCTCTGATAGTAATTAGTACAAACAACGGGGAATTTCATCTGTTTACAGCTTTCTTCTATAAAGGGTACCGGTCAGGAATATCTATCTGTAAGATTTTACATCTCCACTTATCCTCCAATCCAACATATCCTCCAAACCAACACTGGATTGAAGGATATGTTGAGTTGGAGGATATGTTGAGTTGGAGGATGTGTTGGGTTGGAGGATATATTGGATTGGAGGATATGTTGGAATTGGAGGATATGTTGGGTTGAAGGATATATTTGATTAAAGGATCAGTTGGATTGGAGGATATATTGGGTTGGAGGATATATTGGATTGGAGGAAATATTTTGATTGGAGGAAATGTTGGGTTGGAGAATATGTTGGATTTGAAGGATATATTGGATTGAAGGATATGTTGGATTGGAGGATAAATTGGGTTGGAGGATATGTTCAGTCGGAGGATATGTTGGATTAGAGGATATGTTGGATTGGAGGATATATTTTTATTGGAGGATATGTTGGGTTGGAAGATATGTTGGGTTGGAGGATATGTTGGATTGGAGGATATATTGGGTTGTAGGATGTATTTTTATTGGAGGATATATTGGGTTGGAGGATATGTTGGATTGGAGGATATATTGGGTTGGAGGATATGTTGGGTTGGAGGATATGTTGGGTTGGAAAATATGTTGGGTTGGAGGATATGTTGGGTTGGAGGATATGTTGGGTTGGAGGATATATTGGGTTGGAGGATATATTGGATTGGAGGATATATTGGGTTGTAGGATGTATTTTTATTGGAGGATATGTTGGGTTGGAGGATATGTTGGGTTGGAGGATATATTGGATTGGAGGATGTGTTGAGTTGGAGGATGTGTTGGGTTGGAGGATGTGTTGGGTTGGAGGATATATTGGATTGGAGGATATGTTGGAATTGGAGGATATGTTGGGTTGAAGGATATATTGGATTAAAGGATCAGTTGGATTGGAGGATATATTGGGTTGGAGGATATATTGGAATGGAGGAAATATTTTGATTGGAGGATATGTTGGGTTGGAGGATATGTTGGATTTGAGGATAAATTGGGTTTTAGGATATGTTCAGTCGGAGGATATGTTGGATTAGAGGATATGTTGGATTGGAGGATATATTTTTATTGGAGGATATATTGGGTTGGAGGATATGTTGGGTTGGAGGATATGTTGGGTTGGAGAATATGTTGGGTTGGAGGATATGTTGGGTTGGAGGATATGTTGGGTTGGAGGATATGTTGGGTTGGAGGATATGTTGGGTTGGAGGATATGTTGGGTTGGAGAATATGTTGGGTTGGAGGATATGTTGGGTTGGAGGATATGTTGGGTTGGAGAATATGTTGGGTTGGAGATATGTTGGGTTGGAGGATATGTTGGGTTGGAGGATATGTTGGGTTGGAGGATATATTGGATTGGAGGATATATTGGATTGGAGGATATATTGGGTTGGAGGATGTATTTTTATTGGAGGATATGTTGGATTGGAGGATATGTTGGATTGGAGGATATGTTGGATTGGAGGATATGTTGGATTGGAGGATATATTGGGTTGGAGGATGTATTTTTATTGGAGGATATGTTGGATTGGAGGATATGTTGGATTGGAGGATATGTTGGATTGGAGGATAATATTGGATTGGAGGATATATTGGGTTGGAGGATGTATTTTTATTGGAGGATATGTTGGATTGGAGGATATGTTGGATTGGAGGATATGTTGGGTTGGAGGATATATTGGGTTGGAGGATGTATTTTTATTGGTGGATATGTTGGATTGGAGGATATGTTGGATTGGAGGATATATTGGGTTGGAGGATGTATTTTTATTGGAGGATATGTTGGATTGGAGGATATGTTGGATTGGAGGATATGTTGGATTGGAGGATATATGGGACTATGAAGATGTTTACTGAATATGTAAATTCTGCTGGTTTGGAAAGGGTTTATTTATTTGGGTTTCTAATTGTGTATTTGCTGGCTGCAGTGCTGAGGGAGAGTGCGGTTGGTGCCGGTTGGCGGGATGTGTATAGTGATGATAATATACTTCTAGTCTTCCCGATATACAAGACTCTACATCAGATAGTAGCTGGGGGGTCCCATCTTATACTAATAACCTCCCGGCTGTGACTTTGAAGTGACGGCAGATTTTGGCTCCACAATGACGTCCTCCTGTGTGTGTGTGGCGGATGTACTGCCTCTGGTCTGAACCTTCTCTGGGGGTTTCCTGAGCCCGGAAGAAGTCTGGTAACAGATGGAGCTAATCGTACAATCCTCCCGTGTATGGGACTCCTCCATTGTGTACAGAGTGAGCACTTCTCTATGAAGTCTCCCCCAGTCCTCGGGAGTCCGATTATCATATCCTCCAACAATGCAAACCCCACCATAGAGGAGAGAAAACACCGACATCTCTCCTTCCTTCTCCACATCATTCCTCATCACAAAGCATGGACTCCGATGTCCCTGAAAACGCACAGGAAGTGGAGGGATGCTTCAAGGGAGGGATTTTTTTTTAAATGCACTTCACTGTATCGAGCGACTGGCTGTTTGTTTTATTGGGGAAAAATATAAAGGAGCCATTTAAAAAAAAAAATAAAAAAAAAAAAAAAAATATATATATATATATATATATATATATATATATATATATATATATATATATATATATATATATACATACATACAGTATCTGACAAAAGTAAGTACACCCCTAAGTGAAAATGTCCAAATTTGGCCCAATTAGCCATTTTCCCCTCCCCGATGTCATGTGGTCATGTGACTCGTTAGTGTTACAAGGTCTCAGGTGTGAATGGGGAGCAGGTGTGTTAAATTTGGTGTTATCGCTCTCACTCTTTCATACTGGTCACTGAAAGTTCAACATGGCACCTCATGGCAAAGAACTCTCTAAAGGTTCTGAAAAAAAGAATTGTTGCTCTACATAAAGATGTCCTAGGCCAGGAATATGCAATGAGCGGACCTCCAGCTGTTGCAGAACTACAATTCCCATAAGACATAGCAAGACTCTGACACCCACAAGCATGACACCGAGAGGCAGAGGCATGATGGGAGTTTTTTTTTTTTTTTATATATATATACATTTACCAGGACTTTTGTTTATTCTGTGCTGGTTCTGCACACAAAGGACGGCTGGGTTTGGGTTCTTACCCATAAAACTTAAGATACAGTTTTTCAGTACTCTTTTGCTGCCAGACCCATTTTTTTTGCACACGTTTAAAAAAAAAAAATTGGGCCTACAGATTGTATAACCCCCCCACAAATATTATATTTTCTGAAAGCAGGCACTCAAAATTCAGTAAAAAAATACACTAAAATTAATTTTAAAGCACAAAATGGCAATTTATTACCAAATTTGTTGGTAAAATATAAAAGACGAGGTCGCGCCGAGTAAATGGATACCCAACATGTCAAACCTTAAATTTGCGTGCGCCCGTGAAATGGTGACAAGCTTCAGTACCCGATATTTTCCATAGGCAACCCTTTAAAAGCCCCCTATAGTTAGTTAGTTAGTATAGTCATCGGTTTAGTGTTACGGGCGAGGTCTGGTGGTGGAATTACGGCGATATGTAACGTGTGTATCGCAATCAAGGTTTCGTGTGTAGGTAGCCCCAAAGCACGTGTTTCCATTTGTACATGCATATATGTGGTGGGGGGGGAGGCTTGAAAAAAAAAAATTGCGTAGGATTTTATGTGCATGGGTGTCATTTTTTTTTTTTTTTTACAATTACAATTTTTTTTATTTACTTAAAACAAACAAAAAGTTCCCTATGTAAATATATATATTTTTTGGTGACAGGTTCTCTTTAATGAAACATCAAGGGTCCTGTGCTCCACTGAATGTAATTCAGTACAGGTCTCATTGCATTATATTCATTCCTGGATATGCTGGCCGGGCGAAACTGACTGGTAGGATGACCACCT
This sequence comes from Lithobates pipiens, assembly GCF_037356315.1. Taxonomy (NCBI): domain Eukaryota; kingdom Metazoa; phylum Chordata; class Amphibia; order Anura; family Ranidae; genus Lithobates; species Lithobates pipiens. The sequence goes on along the minus strand of NW_027507750.1, from coordinate 2,142,458 downwards.
GTCCCGGATTGCCCGGGACAGTCCCGCATTGCCCGGGACAGTCCCGCATGTTTCGGGTCTGTCCCGGGTACCTTCATTCCAGGACAATACAATGTCCCAGATTAAAACTGACACAGCTACCCCCCCCCCCCCCCCCGTCAATCTGATGCCCCCAAAAAAGGCTGCCACATCGACGCTTTACTCAATGAGAGACTGACAGTACTTGTCTGGGCCTGGAATGTCTGGAGAGGCACAATCCCCGCCCCCTGCTTGTGATTGGAGAAATCATAAATCCCACCTCTTGTGTCTAATCACTGAGAACCAGGTAAAACGGGCCCCGGCCAGCCGGCCAGGACATGTACTGTCAGTAAGTAAAGTGGCGTTGCGGTGGGTTTTTTGGGGGCCGTGATCGGTGCTTCTGGGTAGAGTGTTCACCCACGGCCCCGGCTGTTCTGTGATTCCTTACACCACAAGCTGATTTTTGGGAGGGGGGGGGGGGGGGCTGTCCCTGAATGGGGGTTTGGAAATGTGGTCACCCTACTGACAGGGGGACCCGGAAGTGGCGTTTTGCAGGTCCCTTCCAGGTCAGCAAAAAGAAGGGGAGAAGAGCAGACGCATGTCCACTCAGCCACCCCCGACCCCCCCCCCCCCCCCCAGTTTGGCAAGTGAAGCCCAGGATCAGGGTTGCTGTTAGAAACAAACACAGACAACCTGACACGGGGCCCTATACAACCAATGCTTCAGATATGAATGAAGCACAATGAGTGATTGGTAGCAATCGTTCATTGTGTTCATTCAGAAAAGAATGGGGCTGGTAAATATGACATATTTGCCTGACCCTTCCACCACTCGCCATCTTGAACGATCCTATTGTGTGCTTGTGGGGGAAGAAGAGGAGGGAAGCCAGCAGCACTGTGGGGGTCGGGGAGGGGGGCCTTGCCAGAAGGGGTAAATGCGTGGTGCACAGGGAGGGGGATGGGGGCGGCGGAGGGTCGGCAATTACTGGATCCCCTTTATGGCTCTCTCTGCAGGAGCTGAAAGCCAACAGGAAAGAGAGGAGAAGAAGCCGGCTACTGCAAAGAGTATTTGCCCCCCACCGCACCGATCACCCTCTCTGCCCTCATCAGATTCACCCTGCTGCCTGGGCATCGTATGGGGGGACCGGGGGTACCCTCTTATTCACGTCATGACTAGGGAGGAGAGGTTAAGGGTTGATCTCATTAAAGTCTCATAGGAATGGCTTCTTATTTAGGGCTGATGAGATAACATGGAGATCTATGGGGGGGTGAAATGGCACAGAAGTCCCACCCAAAATAGTGCCGGAACCTTTTCCCGAAAATCGCACCCCATGCTGAGCCACATTGGTTAGAACGGCACCGCCGCAAACGATGCGATCTCCCTTGTATGCGATTCCGTGCGACTCGCGTCCATCAGAAGTCACAGCAGTGTGAAGCGGGACTGAGTCCCAACTCAATCCAAGACTGGCGGGTCTAGCGGAGTCCTCGCCGTTCAGGTTACACCCGGCACTGTTCCGCTCATAGCGATCGCTTTGTTATTCTCCGTCACCTCGGTGACTTCACTCTCACGGAACACAAGTCTTCACTCTCTACAAACGTTCCCGGTGAGCGATCCCCTCCCCCCCCCCGGGAGGTAAACAGATCTGACTGCCGACGGCGAACGCTGGAAGTCTGAAAAGAATCGCGGAGACAATGAAGCCAATGTAGCGGGAAGGTGTCAGAGATAGAAGAGCCCGAGATGGATTCACACAACGCTCTTTATATGGCGGAATGTGCAGAGGAGGCTTTTATGTTGTTTTGTCTTTTTCTATTCCAGAAAGAAAAGTCTGAGCAAAGCCACTCTCCGTCTGCCACTCTCATGTATGGAGGAGCTGAAACTCCGAGTTGCCAAGAGACCTTCAGGATTTAGAGAAGATCTGTAGAGAAGAGAGGAGAAAATCCCTCCTGAGATGTGTGAAAACCTCATCACCACCTACAAGAAACGTCTGACCTCTGTGATCACCAACAAGGGTTTCTCCACCAACTACTAACTCATGTGTTGTGAAGGGGATCAAATACTTATTTTACTCACTGAACTGCAACTCCATTTATAACATTTGTATTGTGTGTTTTCTGGATTTTTGGTTGATCTTCTGTCTCCATCATATAAAATACACCTCTGATAACAATTATAGACCCTCCATTTCTTTGTAGGTGGGCAAAACTTACACCATCTGCGGGGGAGACGATCATTCTTTTCCCCCACTGTAGGGGTCCCTCGTTCCTATCTCAGAAAGTTGGGGGGGGGGGGGGGGGTTATGGCGTCACTCTGGTGCTCTCTGCAATGGGGTGATAATCCTAGAAGTGCGAATCATGTGGCAGATAAGACGGTCCATGGGGGTCAGCTGTGGGAATCGCCATTCTTTTTATTTGCCTTGAAAGCCTCCCCATGTCATTGAATGAGTCCACCTGCGATTCGGGGGGATATGGGGGATGGAGGAACCCTCTGAAGTCACATTGGTCTTCACACGATGGAAGCCTGGTAGGAGATCGGAATCCACAGAAGAGGTTAATCCAGAGACGCCCGTTCCATTTTATTTTCAGGTCGCTCATAAATCATATCTTGTGTGTTATTTATTTATTGCTATTGATTTTTGTATCTGTGGGGATTTCTGATAAATACTGTGTCATCTGTCCTGGACCCGCGCTGGAGGGTGAGGGGAGGAGAACCTACGGCTGTTTTCTTGGCTTTGTATACAGTATGTAGGGAGATATATATATATATATACAGTATCTCACAAAAGTAAGTACACCCTCAGTCACATGTGTGTAAATCTTTTCATGTGACAACACTGAAGAAATGACACTTGTCTACAATGTAAAGTAGTGAGTGTACAGCTTGTATAACAGTGTAAATTTCCTGTCCCCTCAAAATAACTCAACACACAGCCATTAATGTCTAAACCGCTGGCAGCAAAAGTCAGGACACCTCTAAGTGAAAATGTCCAAATTGGGCCCAATTAGCCATTTTCCCTCCCCGGTGTCATGTGACTTGTTAGTGTTACAAGGTCTCAGGTATGAATGGGGAGCAGGTGTGTTACATTTGTGTTATCCCTCTCACTCTTTCATACTGGTCACTGAAAGTCCAACATGGCACCTCATGGCAAATAACTCTCTGAGGATCTGAAGATAAGAATTGTTGCTCTACATAAAGATGGCCTAGGCTATAAGAAGATTGCCAAGACCCTGAAACTGATCTGCAGCACGGTGGCCAAGACCATGCAGGACAGGACAGGACAGGTTCCACTCAGAACAGGCCTCGCCATGGTCCACCAAAGAAGTTGAGGTCACGTGCTCAGCGTCATATCCAGAGGTTGTCTTTGGGAAATAGACATATGAGTGCTGCCAGCATTGCTGCAGAGGTTGTAGGGGTGGGGGGTCAGCCTGTCAGTGCTCAGACCATACGCCGCACACTGCATCAAATTGGTCTGCATGGCTGTCATCCCAGAAGGAAGCCTCTTCTAAAGATGATGCACAAGAAAGACCACAAACAGTTTTCTGAAGACAAGCAGACTAAGGCCGCGTACACACGGGCGGACTGTTCGCCCAACTTAGTTTGTCAAACAATCCGACAAACAGTCCGCTCAAAATTTAAATGAACGGACTTGACCACACACGATGAACGAACAGTCCGCTGAAAGCTTGCGCGATGACGTGAACGGCACGTACGACGGGACGAGAAATTCGACGTCCAATACACTGCAATGCAACCTTCGGCGTGTAAATCCTTTCTGAGCATGCGCGAAACTTAGTTTGTCGAACAAGCCTACACACGAGCAGACTGTCCGCTCAAACCAAGTTTCAGCGGACTGTCTTACGGGAATTCGGGTGGTGTGGGGGCGGTGGGGGGTGGAGGGTGGTGTGGGGCGGTGGGGGGTGGTGGGGGGTGGTGTAGGGCGGTGGATGGTGGTGTGGGGCGGTGGATGGTGGTGGGGGGTGGAGGGTGGTGGTGGGGGGTGGTGTGGGGTGGTGTAGGGTGGTGGATGGTGGTGTGGGGCGGTGGGGGGGTGGAGGGTGGTGGGTGGTGGGGGGTGGTGTAGGGCGGTGGATGGTGGTGTGGGGCGGTGGGGGTGGAGGGTGGTGTGGGGCGGTGGGGGGTGGTGTGGGGGATGGTGGGGGGTGGAGGGTGGCGGTGGGGGGTGGTGTAGGGCTGTGGATGGTGGTGTGGGGGGGTGGAGGGTGGTGAAGGGCGGTGGATGGTGGTGTGGGGCGGTGGGGGTGGAGGGTGGTGTGGGGCGGTGGGGGGTGGTGGGGGGTGGTGTAGGGCGGTGGATGGTGGTGTGGGGCGGTGGATGGTGGTGGGGGGTGGAGGGTGGTGTAGGGCGGTGGATGGTGGTGGGGGGTGGTGTAGGGTGGTGGATGGTGGTGTGGGGCGGTGGGGGGTGGAGGGTGGTGGGTGGTGGGGGGTGGGGGGTGGTGTAGGGCGGTGGATGGTGGTGTGGGGCGGTGGGGGGTGGAGGGTGGTGTGGGGCGGTGGGGGGTGGTGTGGGGGATGGTGGGGGGTGGAGGGTGGCGGTGGGGGGTGGTGTAGGGCTGTGGATGGTGGTTTGGGGGGGTGGGGGATGGTGGGGGGTGGTGTAGGGCGGTGGATGGTGGTGGGGGGTGGAGGGTGGTGGTGGGGGGTGGTGTGGGGTGGTGGGGGATGGTGGGGGTGGTGTAGGGCGGTGGATGGTGGTGTGGGGCGGTGGGGGGCGGTGGGGGGTGGTGTAGGGTGGTGGATGGTGGTGTGGGGCGGTGGGGGGTGGTGTGGGGGGTGGTGGGGGGTGGTGTAGGGTGGTGGATGGTGGTGTGGGGCGGTGGGGGGTGGAGGGTGGAGGGTGGTGTGGGGCGGTGGGGGGTGGTGTAGGGTGGTGGATGGTGGTGTGGGGCGGTGGGGGGTGGAGGGTGGAGGGTGGTGTGGGGCGGTGGGGGTGGTGTAGGGTGGTGGATGGTGGTGTGGGGCGGTGGGGGGTGGTGTGGGGGGGTGGTGGGGGTGGTGTAGGGTGGTGGATGGTGGTGTGGGGCGGTGGGGGGTGGAGGGTGGTGTGAGGCGGTGGGGGGTGGTGTAGGGTGGTGGATGGTGGTGTGGGGCGGTGGGGGGTGGAGGGTGGAGGGTGGTGTGGGGCGGTGGGGGGTGGTGGGGGATGGAGGGTGGTGTGGGGCGGTGGGGGGTGGTGGGGGGTGGAGGGGGGTGGTGTAGGGCGGTGGATGGTGGTGTGGGGCGGTGGGGGATGGTATGTCCTCTATAAATTGTTATAAATGGGTAGCAGAGCGTTGGTGCGTTGTGTTAGGAGAAGGAGGCGGGGCCATGCTGTGTGTAGATCTATTGATGGTCTCTGATGGACATTTATGAACCGAGAAATGCCTGTAAAATAAAACACGTCTTTGTGGTTGGGGGCACAGACAGGAAGACTGCATTTTATGAACTATATATAGTATCTCACAGTATCTCAGTACACCCCTAAGTGAAAATGTCCAAATTGGGCCCAAAGTGTCAATATTTTGTCATTATTTCCCAGTGATTGTAAAGCTTAGATTTTTTTTAAATAACAAACATATCACACTTACTCCACTGGGCAGTCCGTTTTGCATAGAGTGGCCCCGATCCTCCTTCCTGCTAGAAGCGCTCTCCCAGAGGATTACCTTCCGGGAGCGCTCCGGAGTCCAGCACTCGGCATCCATAGACTCCAAATGTAGGACTCGGCCCTGCCCCCCGGCGCCCGCGTCATTGGATTTGATTGACAGCAACAGGAGCCAATGGCTGCTCTGCTATCAATCTATCCAATCAAGAGCTGAAAACCCCGGGCAGAGAGGAAGAGCGCGTCTCCGGCGTGGGAAATTCCAGGGCTCAGGTAAGTAAAACAGGGGGGGGGGGGGTTGGGTGGCCAGACACATCCAGGTGTTTTTTTCACCCTAATGCATAGGATGCACAAGGGTTTACAATCCCTTTAACCCTCTTGGGCATGGAGGTCACCAGAGCTTCACAGGTCACCACTGGAGTCCTCTTCCCCTCCCCCATGATGACATCACAGAGCTGGTGGATGTTGGAGACCTTCCCCTCCTCCACCTTCCCTCTGAGGATGTCCCACAGATGATCAATAGGGTTTAGGTCTGGAGAGATGCTTGGCCAGTCCATCACCTTTACCCTCAGCTTCTTTATCAAGGCAGTGGTGGTGTTGGAGGTGTGTTTGGGGTAGGGTTGCCACCTGTCCAGGATTCACCCAGACAGTTCGGGTTTGGAACCATACGTCCAGGTTTCAGACTGCCTGAAACCCGGACACATTATTCAGACTGGACCATGGTTTCCCAGCAGGGTTACCGGCTGCAGTTATCTAAGCTGAGAGTGTCTGTTACACCCTCTTTCACACTGCCTAAAGCCAGCACTCCCCCCCCCCCCCTCCCCAACACACACACAGACAGGAGAGGAGAGAGGGCTTGATCTGTATCTTTTACTTACTTAATTAGAAGTCCAGCAGCCTCAGATACATCTGGGTGAGAGGTAATGACTGCCAAAGGGTGAGTGAGCTCACCATCCATCCCTGTCTGTGACTGAAGTCTCCCCCCTTCTCTCTCCTGCCTCTGAGAGAGTACACTAAGGTAAATCAGGGTTCTCAGAGAACCCTTTACACCAGAGTTCCCCTTTACACCAAAGGGCACAGTGTTCCTTCTTACATCAAAGTCCTCTCCGTACATCGGAGTTCTTAGTGTTCCCCCTTAAATCCGGGTTCCCAGAGCATCCCTTATGTTAGAGTACCCAGAGTTCTCCCTTACATCAGAGTCTGCAGAGTCCCCCCCTTACAGTGAAAGGGAACTCTGCAAGTTCAGATGTAAAAGGGGAACTCTTGTTATTAATGCCATATGATTACAAATGTTATTTAACCACTTGAGACCCGCGCTATAGCCGAATGACAGCTACAGAGAGGATCTCCTTTTCCAGGACTACGTCTATTGACGTAGTCCCGTGCACGAGTGGCCTGCGCGCCCCCTGCGGGGCGCGCGCGGCACGCTCTGTGATCGGCGAGTCTACGAGACTCGCCTGATCACCGATCCGTGCAAGGGGACAGCTGATCATGTGATAGAACGGAGCCGGTAATCGGCTATTATTCCTCCTCGCGCTGACAGCGCGAGGAGAAAAAAAAAAAGCCGATCACCGGCGGCCGTGTTCGGGACATCAGTCCCGATCACGGCCAGCCCTGCTAGTGCCCACCTGCCCCCTGCCAGTGCCCACCTGCCCCTGCCAGTGCCACATTAATAAAAAGTAAGTGCCCCCCATCAGTGCCACCCAGCAGTTCCCACAGTGCCACCCAGCAGTGCCACCCAGCAGTGCCCACAGTGCCACCCAGCAGTGCCCACAATCTGCCCTTAACAAATGTGCTGCACCCCAGTGCCACATATCCGTGCCCATCAGTGTCATCTACCAGTGCCCAGCAGTGCCGCCCATCAGTGCCACCTATCAGAGCCACCTATCAGAGCCACCTATCAGTGCCACCTATCAGTGCCCATCAGTCCCATCTATCAGTGATACCTATCAGTGCCCATCCGTGCCACCCATCCGTGCCACCCATCTGTGCCACCCATCCGTGCCATCTTATCTGTGCCCATCTTTGCCCATCAGTGCCGCCTTATCTGTGCCCATCGGTGCCGCCTTATCTGTGCCTATTAGTGCCGCCTTAACTATGCCTATCAGTGCCCACCAGTGCAGCCTATCAGTGCCCACCAATGCAGCCTATCAGTGCCCACCAATGCAGCCCATCAGTGCCCACCAATGCAGCCTATCAGTGCCCACCAGTGCCGCCTATCAGTGCCGCCTCATCAGCGCACTTCAATGAAGGAGAAAAATTACCTGTTTGCAAAATTTTATAACAAACTATTAAACATGATTTTTTTTTTTGCATCTTTTTTTGTTTGTTTAGCAAAAAATAAAACTCTGAGCTGTAATTAAATACCACCAAAAGAAAGCTCTATTTGTGGGAAAAAAATGATAAAAATTTCATTTGGGTACAGTGTTGTATGACCGCGACATTGTCATTCAAAGTGCATCAGCGCTGAAAGCTGAAAATTGGTCTGGGCAGGAGGGGGGTTTAAGTGCCCAGTAAGCAAGTGGTTAATAGCAAAATATATCTATAGTTTATGCTATAAAAAAAATTGCTGTGCGCCAATAAAATGTTCGGGTTTGACTTGAAGAAAAAGGTGGCAACCCTAGTTTGGGGTGGTTATCATGTTGGAATACTGCCCTGCGGTCCAGTCTCTGAAGGGAGGGGATCATGCTCTGCTTCAGTATGTCACAGTACATGTTGACATTCATGGTCCCCTCAATGATCTGTAGCCCCCCAGTGCCGGCAGCACTCATGCAGCCCCAGACCATGACACCCCCACCACCATGCCTGACTGTAGACAAGACACACTTGTCTTTGTCCTCCTCACCTGGTTGCCCCCACACACGCTTGTCACCATCTGACACCAAATACCTTTATCTTGGTCTCATCAGACCACAGGACATGGTTCCAGTAATCCATCTCCTTAGTCTGCTTGTCTTCAGAAAACTGTTTGTGGTCTTTCTTGTGCATCATCTTTAGAAGAGGCTTCCTTCTGGGATGACAGCCATGCAGACCAATTTGATGCAGTGTGCGGCGTATGGTCTGAGCACTGACAGGCTGACCCCCCCCCCCCCCCTACAACCTCTGCAGCAATGCTGGCAGCACTCATACGTCTATTAGAGCATCTGGCTCTAATTGATGCTTAGAAAAAAAAAAACCTGCATTGGAACCCATGCACTGGTGTGTCCTGAATCATTGCTGAATGGTTTTCCGTTTTTACTCCTTTGATTCCTGATTTTGAACTTGCCCTTGCTATTGGCCCAACATTTGTTTGACTTTCTCTTGGGTTGTCCTTGTCTGCCTGTGATTGCTGCTCATCTCTGTGACCTTGTGTGGATTTGGAGCGCCGCTCCAAGCTGTTTGGATGTCCCTGCTGGTATTCAGGAAGTGGGCGCAGCCATCGGGCACTAATGCAGGAGATATGTGGGGTAAGACGCCACTTGAGGGCTTCAGATGTGGATATGGCTGTGTACGGCCTCAGCCAGCGCTGCTCTAGATACGCACCGTCACATGTTTTGTCCCACCTACCAGGGCTTGGTGGTCACAGCCCCTGTAGGTTTGGCGAAACGTGTCAGGTGCCAAGGCCGAGGTTATACACAGCCATATCCACATCTGAAGCGCTGGGTTGGTTTTGAGTGGCATCATACCCCCCCGTATCTCTGTTACAGACCTCTGCCTGGACTTCTCCCCAAGACTCCGCCAATGCCTGCTTCTTCCTGGCCTTGATTCTGCCTACAATTTGGTGCTTTCCTTCTCGGCTGTGACCCAACTCTGCTCATAACTGGACTTGGTGTATCCCGGGGGGGGGGGGGGGGGGCACTACCAGCTGTACTTCTTCTCATCTGCCATCTGCCCTCCCAAACTTCAGTCTTCAGTTTCTCCATCCAGGGACCGGTGTCCTCCCATCACCCCCTGCGCCCCGAGTCTCAACTTCCAGGGCTGCCCAGATGGGAATTGTCCAAGAGGCCACCCTCATCATTTCCAGCTCCTCATACAGAATACAAGAATGTCAAAAAATATGTTTGTTCCCCAATAGGGGCATCTCCAGAGCGTCAGCAGGTACCACTACTGGAACACAATACATTATATAGTTCAAGATCAAATATATAACCCTGTGTAGCCAGCAGAGGACCTGGATGGGGATGTGTCAGGAGTGGAGGCTGATTTTCGGGGGGGAGGTTGTGTTAGGAGTGGAGGCTGATTTTCGGGGGGGAGGGGGGATGTGTAAGGAGTGGAGGTTGATTTGTGGGGGAGGGGGGTTGTGTCAGGAGTGGAGGCTGATTTGTGGGGGGGGGGGTTGTGTCAGGAGTGGAGACTGATTTTCGGGTGGGGAGGGGGTTGTGTCAGGTGTGGAGGCTGATTTGTGGGGGGGGGGTGTGTCAGGAGTGGAGGCTGATTTGTGGGGGGGTTGTGTCAGGAGTGGAGGCTGATTTGTGGGGGGGTTGTGTCAGGAGTGGAGGCTGATTTGTGGGGGAGGTTGTTTCAGGAGTGGTGGCTGATTTGTGGGGGAGGGGGGTTGTATCAGGAGTGCAGGCTGATGTGTGGGGGGGTTGTATCAGAAGTGGAGGCTGATTTGTGGGGGGGTTGTGTCAGGAGTGGTGGCTGATTTGTGGGGGGAGGGGGGTTGTATCAGGAGTGGAGGCTGATTTGTGGGGGGAGGGGGTTGTGTCAGGTGTGGAGGCTGATTTGTGGGGGGAGGGGGGTTGTGTCAGGTGTGGAGGCTGATTTGTGGGGGGGTTGTATCAGGAGTGGAGGCTGATTTGTGGGGGGGTTGTATCAGGAGTGGAGGCTGATTTGTGGGGGGGTTGTGTCAGGAGTGGAGGCTGATTTGTGGGGGGGTTGTGTCAGGAGTGGAGGCTGATTTGTGGGGGAGGTTGTTTCAGGAGTGGTGGCTGATTTGTGGGGGGAGGGGGGTTGTATCAGGAGTGCAGGCTGATGTGTGGGGGGGTTGTATCAGAAGTGGAGGCTGATTTGTGGGGGGGTTGTGTCAGGAGTGGTGGCTGATTTGTGGGGGGAGGGGGGTTGTATCAGGAGTGGAGGCTGATTTGTGGGGGGAGGGGGGTTGTGTCAGGTGTGGAGGCTGATTTGTGGGGGGAGGGGGGTTGTATCAGGAGTGGAGGCTGATTTGTGGGGGGAGGGGGGTTGTGTCAGGTGTGGAGGCTGATTTGTGGGGGGGTTGTATCAGGAGTGGAGGCTGATTTGTGGGGGGGTTGTATCAGGAGTGGAGGCTGATTTGTGGGGGGGTTGTGTCAGGAGTGGAGGCTGATTTGTGGGGGGGTTGTGTCAGGAGTGGAGGCTGATTTGTGGGGGAGGTTGTTTCAGGAGTGGTGGCTGATTTGTGGGGGGAGGGGGGTTTGTATCAGGAGTGCAGGCTGATGTGTGGGGGGGTTGTATCAGAAGTGGAGGCTGATTTGTGGGGGGGTTGTGTCAGGAGTGGTGGCTGATTTGTGGGGGGAGGGGGGTTGTATCAGGAGTGGAGGCTGATTTGTGGGGGGAGGGGGGTTGTGTCAGGTGTGGAGGCTGATTTGTGGGGGGAGGGGGGTTGTGTCAGGTGTGGAGGCTGATTTGTGGGGGGGTTGTATCAGGAGTGGAGGCTGATTTGTGGGGGGGTTGTATCAGGAGTGGAGGCTGATTTGTGGGGGGGTTGTGTCAGGAGTGGAGGCTGATTTGTGGGGGGGTTGTGTCAGGAGTGGAGGCTGATTTGTGGGGGAGGTTGTTTCAGGAGTGGTGGCTGATTTGTGGGGGGAGGGGGGTTGTATCAGGAGTGCAGGCTGATGTGTGGGGGGGTTGTATCAGAAGTGGAGGCTGATTTGTGGGGGGGTTGTGTCAGGAGTGGTGGCTGATTTGTGGGGGGAGGGGGGTTGTATCAGGAGTGGAGGCTGATTTGTGGGGGGAGGGGGGTTGTGTCAGGTGTGGAGGCTGATTTGTGGGGGGAGGGGGGTTGTATCAGGAGTGGAGGCTGATTTGTGGGGGGAGGGGGGTTGTGTCAGGTGTGGAGGCTGATTTGTGGGGGGTTGTATCAGGAGTGGAGGCTGATTTGTGGGGGGGTTGTATCAGGAGTGGAGGCTGATTTGTGGGGGGGTTGTGTCAGGAGTGGAGGCTGATTTGTGGGGGGGTTGTGTCAGGAGTGGAGGCTGATTTGTGGGGGAGGTTGTTTCAGGAGTGGTGGCTGATTTGTGGGGGGAGGGGGGTTGTATCAGGAGTGCAGGCTGATGTGTGGGGGGGTTGTATCAGAAGTGGAGGCTGATTTGTGGGGGGGTTGTGTCAGGAGTGGTGGCTGATTTGTGGGGGGAGGGGGGTTGTATCAGGAGTGGAGGCTGATTTGTGGGGGGAGGGGGGTTGTGTCAGGTGTGGAGGCTGATTTGTGGGGGGAGGGGGGTTGTATCAGGAGTGGAGGCTGATTTGTGGGGGGAGGGGGGTTGTGTCAGGTGTGGAGGCTGATTTGTGGGGGGAGGGGGGTTGTGTCAGGTGTGGAGGCTGATTTGTGGGGGGAGGGGGGTTGTGTCAGGTGTGGAGGCTGATTTTTGGGGGAGGGGGGTTGTATCAGGAGTGGAGTCTCTATCTTTTTATGGTCCATGGAGAACTGTCCATCGTTATCCATACATTTCCCATTTCCCAAAGCAAAGGGTTAAAGTGTAGTTTTGCATCTCAGCACTTACATATTCAAACACCTTTCAGTGCTTGTAAAGCTTATTATACTGCCGCCATTATGGCAATAAAATAAATCTACAATGCCGTATTGCATAGTAAATCGCACAGTTAGGAAGGAAAGACCATCAAAGTGCATCTGCTGCACACAACCCACGGATAGGACAATCTATGGCTGGATGGAGGAGCTGCAGACGTTGCGGAGCGGCGCTGCGATGATCTCCTGCACTATCCGGGTACAATGCTCCCAGAAGACCTCCGATGATGGAGCAAAGCCCCTAGGACCTCCGATCATGGAGCGAGGCCCCTAGGACCTCCGATCATGGAGCAAGGCCCCTTGGACCTCCGATCATGGAGCAAGGCCCCTAGGACCTCTGATCATGGAGCGAGGCCCCTAGGACCTCCAATCACGGAGCGAGGCCCCTAGGACTTCCAATGATGGAGCGAGGCCTCTAGGACCTCCGATGATGGAGCGAGGCCCCTAGGACTTCCGATGATGGAGCGAAGCCCCTAGGACCTCCAATCATGGAGCGAGGCCCCTAGGACCTCCGATCATGGAGCAAGGCCCCTAGGACCTCTGATCATGGAGCGATGCCCCTAGGACCTCCGATCACGGAGCGAGGCTCCTAGGGCTTCCAATGATGGAGCGAGGCCCCTAGGACTTCCAATGATGGAGCGATGTCCCTAGGACCTCCGATGATGGAGCGAGGCCCCTAGGACCTCCGATGATGGAGCGAGGCCTCTAGGACCTCCGATGATGGAGCGATGCCCCTAGGACCTCCGATGATGGAGCGAGGCCTCTAGGACCTCCGATGATGGAGCGATGCCCCTAGGACCTCCGATGATGGAGCGAGGCCTCTAGGACCTCCGATGATGGAGCGATGCCCCTAGGACCTCAGATGATGGAGCGAGGCCTCTAGGACTTCCAATGATGGAGCGAGGCCCCTAGGACCTCCGATGATGGAGTGAGGCCTCTAGGACCTCCGATGATGGAGCGAGGCCCCTTGGACCTCCGATCATGGAGCAAGGCCCCTAGGACCTCTGTTAATGGAGCGAGGCCCCTAGGACCTCCGATCACGGAGCGAGGCCCCTAGGACTTCCAATGATGGAGCGAGGCCCCTAGGACCACCGATGATGGAGCGAGGCCCCTAGGACTTCCGATGATGGAGCGAAGCCCCTAGGACCTCCAATCATGGAGCGAGGCCCCTAGAACCTCCGATCATGGAGCAAGGCCCCTTGGACCTCCGATCATGGAGCAAGGCCCCTAGGACCTCTGATCATGGAGCGATGCCCCTAGGACCTCCGATCACGGAGCGAGGCTCCTAGGACTTCCAATGATGGAGCGAGGCCCCTAGGACTTCCAATGATGGAGCGTTGTCCCTAGGACCTCCGATGATGGAGCGAGGCCCCTAGGACCTCCGATGATGGAGCGAAGCCCCTAGGACCTCCGATGATGGAGCGAGGCCTCTAGGACCTCCGATGATGGAGCGATGCCCCTAGGACCTCCGATGATGGAGCGAGGCCTCTAGGACCTCCGATGATGGAGCGATGCCCCTAGGACCTCCGATGATGGAGCGAGGCCTCTAGGACCTCCGATGATGGAGCGATGCCCCTAGGACCTCAGATGATGGAGCGAGGCCTCTAGGACTTCCAATGATGGAGCGAGGCCCCTAGGACCTCCGATGATGGAGTGAGGCCTCTAGGACCTCCGATGATGGAGCGAGGCCCCTAGGACCTCCGATAATGGAGCGAGGCCTCTAGGACCTCCGATGATGGAGCGAGGCCCCTAGGACCTCCGATGATGGAGCGAGGCCCCTAGGACCTCCGATAATGGAGCGAGGCCTCTAGGACCTCCGATGATGGAGCGATGCCCCTAGGACCTCAGATGATGGAGCGAGGCCTCTAGGACTTCCAATGATGGAGCGAGGCCCCTAGGACCTCCGATGATGGAGCGAGGCCCCTAGGACCTCCGATAATGGAGCGAGGCCTCTAGGACCTCCGATGATGGAGCGATGCCCCTAGGACCTCAGATGATGGAGCGAGGCCTCTAGGACTTCCAATGATGGAGCGAGGCCCCTAGGACCTCCGATGATGGAGTGAGGCCTCTAGGACCTCCGATGATGGAGCGAGGCCCCTAGGACCTCCGATAATGGAGCGAGGCCCCTAGGACTTCCGATGATGGAGCGAGGCCCCTAGGACCTCCGATGATGGAGTGAGGCCTCTAGGACCTCTGATGATGGAGCGAGGCCCCTAGGACCTCCGATAATGGAGCAAGGCCCCTAGGACTTCCGATGATGGAGCGAGGCCCCTAGGACCTCCGATAATGGAGCAAGGCCCCTAGGACTTCCGATGATGGAGCGAGGCCCCTAGGACCTCCGATAATGGAGCAAGGCCCCTAGGACCTCCGATAATGGAGCAAGGCCCCTAGGACTTCCGATGATGGAGCGAGGCCCCTAGGACCTCCGATGATGGAGCGAGGCCCCTAGGACCTCCGATGATGGAGCGAGGCCCCTAGGACCTCCGATGATGGAGCGAGGCCCCTAGGACCTCCGATGATGGAGCGAGGCCCCTAGGACCTCCGATAATGGAGCGAGGCCCCTAGGACTTCCGATGATGGAGCGAGGCCCCTAGGACCTCCGATGATGGAGTGAGGCCTCTAGGACCTCCGATGATGGAGCGAGGCCCCTAGGACCTCCGATAATGGAGCAAGGCCCCTAGGACTACCGATGATGGAGCGAGGCCCCTAGGACCTCCGATAATGGAGCAAGGCCCCTAGGACTTCCGATGATGGAGCGAGGCCCCTAGGACCTCCGATAATGGAGCAAGGCCCCTAGGACTTCCGATGAAGGAGCGAGGCCCCTAGGACCTCCGATGATGGAGCAAGGCCCCTAGGACCTCCGATGATGGAGTGAGGCCCCTAGGACCTCCGATGATGGAGCGAGGCCCCTAGGACTTCCGATGATGGAGCGAGGCCCCTAGGACCTCCGATGATGGAGCGAGGCCCCTAGGACTTCCGATGATGGAGCGAGGCCCCTAGGACCTCCGATGATGGAGCGAGGCCCCTAGGACCTCCGATGATGGAGCGAGGCCCCTAGGACCTCCGATGATGGAGCGAGGCCCCTAGGATGGAGAAAATTAATTAGAATGTATCTAAAGACAGAACGTCCGTGTTTCCAGTAGGAAGATCGACTCTCTGTCTGTCCTGAAGGCCGCTGTCATTGGGACGGGTAGTGAGGGGAAAATCCAACAATTTAAGTTATCACCAAACTGATCCAGAAACATCCATCTAAAGTATGGGGTGGGGGGGGGGGGGGCAAGCTGCAGCCCTCCAGCTGTTGTGGAACTACATGTCCCATGAGGCATTGCAAGACTGACAATTACAAGCACGACTCTCAGAGGCAAGATGGGACTTGTAGGTACACAACAGCTGGAAGGCCGCCATTGCCCACCACTGGTCTAATGGGCTTTTTAGCTCACTTTGGATATTGCGTTTGCTTTGGACACAGTTGATCGCAGATCGTGGTAAAGCCGGTCACATCAGACCACAGGACATGGTTATCAGAATTCCTTACCTCATACCCTGTCTGTGTGAGGAAAGGAGAGCCATGAACTGGCAAATCTGACAGGGCACAGTGAGTACATTGTTTACACTGATTATCAGTGCAGCCCCACTAGTGCCCATCAGTGCAGCTTTGTCAGTGCCCCCTCATTAGTGCCCATCAGTACTCATCAGTACAGCCTCCTCAGTTTCCATTAGTGCAGCCCCACTAGTGCCTATCAGTGCAGCCTTGTCAGTGCCCCCTCATCAGTGCCCATTCATTCTGCCTCATCAGTACCCATCAGTGCAGCCTCATCAGTACCCATCACTGCTACCTCATCAGTACCCATTAGTACAGCCTCCTCAGTACCCATAAGTACAGCCTCATCAGTGCCCATCAGTCCAGCCTCCTCAGTACCCATCTGTACAGACTCATTAGTGGCCATCAGTACAGCCTCCTCAGTACCCATCAGTGCAGCCACATTAGTGCCCATCAGTGCAGCCACATTAGTGCCCATCAGTGCAGCCTCCTCAGTACCCATCAGTCCAGCCTCCTCAGTACCCATCAGTAAAGCCTCATCAGTGCCCATCAGTCGTCCAGCCTCCTCAGTACCCATCAGTACAGACTCATTAGTGGCGATCAGTACAGCCTCCTCAGTACCCATCAGTGCAGCCACATTAGTGCCCATCAGTGCAACCTCCTCAGTACCCATCAGTACAGCCTCCTTAGTACCCATCAGTACAGCCTCCTCGGTACCCATCAGTGCAGCCACATTAGTGCACATCAGCGCAGCCTCCTCAGTACCCATCAGTACGGCCTCTTCAGTACCAATCAGTGCAGCCACATTAGTGCCCATTAGTGCAGCCTCCTCAGTACCCATCAGTACGACCTCTTCAGTACCAATCAGTGCAGCCACATTAGTGCCCATCAGTGCAGCCTCCTCAGTACCCATCAGTACAGCCTTTTCAGTACCCAACAGTGCAGCCACATTAGTGTCTATCAGTGCAGCCTTGTCAGTGCCTCCTCATCAGTGCCACCTCATCAATGCAGCCTCTTCAGTGCCCATCAGAGCAGCCTCCTCAGTACCCATCAGTGCAGCCACATTAGTGCACATCAGCGCAGCCTCCTCAGTACCCATCAGTACGGCCTCTTCAGTACCAATCAGTGCAGCCACATTAGTGCCCATTAGTGCAGCCTCCTCAGTACCCATCAGTACGGCCTCTTCAGTACCAATCAGTGCAGCCACATTAGTGCCCATCAGTGCAGCCTCCTCAGTACCCATCAGTACAGCCTTTTCAGTACCCAACAGTGCAGCCACATTAGTGTCTATCAGTGCAGCCTTGTCAGTGCCTCCTCATCAGTGCCACCTCATCAATGCAGCCTCTTCAGTGCCCATCAGTGCAGCCTCCTCAGTACCCATCAGTACAGCCTTTTCAGTACCCAACAGTGCAGCCACATTAGTGTCTATCAGTGCAGCCTTGTCAGTGCCTCCTCATCAGTGCCACCTCATCAATGCAGCCTCTTCAGTACCCATCAGTACAGCCTCATCAGTGCCCATCAGTGCAGCCTCATCAGTGCCCATCAGTGCAGCCTCCTCAGTAGCCATCAGTGGAGCCCCACTAGTGCCCATCAGTGCAGCCTTGTCAGTGACCCCTCCTCAGTACCCATCAGCACAGCCTAAAAAAAAAAAAACTAGAAACCTCTGGAGGTTGAGGATGGTTGTCCTAAGGTGTAAATACAAATGTGGCTTTGTAAGCTATGAAATATCTTCAATATTACCGAACAAGTAAAGTTGAATGTGACCAGCTACTACTAGATATGCCATGACCTGGATGAGACCCTTCATAGACCTACCTGCAGCAGTCCTGCCGCTCTTGGCTCGCCTAGGTGACCACAAGCCTATGTCTTTGCATTATTGGCTATCTCAGTTAGTCCGGCACCGGTGGAGGTTCTGGGATTGAAAATACGGAAAAAAAAAACATTCTCTGAAGTGTGTTTGCACCATACATGCTGCTAAGCTCGAAACACACCTCGAAACGCGCAAACGGCCCTAGAACTCAGAGCTGCAAGAACTCCAACATAATCATGACCTGACATGATAGTTCCTTTTACTGTAGACCAAAGAATATGTCAGTGTGCCAGCGGTGGCACAACAGATTCTTCCACTGGACTATCTTGGTGGTAACAAGTTTACAAGCCACTGTTACTACAACCATTGAAGGTGGACTAGTGAGTGTTACCTGAAGTGTCTAGTAGTAGGTGGTCCCATTCAGCTGGACTTGTTCTGTTGATGACATTTCGTAGCTTCTTCAGTTCTCATGAGTGTGAGGAACATACCCAAACATTTGTACCCTTATGGTACATTTTAGGATGTACTACTCTTTCCCTTTGTTCTCCTTTCTTTCCTTTTATCAATCTCTATTCTAATTTCTTGTCCCCCCCCCCCCCCCAACCCCCAACCCTTTCTCCTATTCTTTCTCTCCCTTTTTCTTTGTTGCTTCCCCTCTTTTCCTTCCATGTATTCTCTATTTTTATTCCTTCTCATATGCCGTGTACACACGACCGGACTATCCATCAGAAAAGGTCAGACGGTCTTCCCGACGGAGTTCCGGCCGAACGGACTTGCCCACTCATGAACGGACAGAAGTCCGGTCCTTATGAACGTGATGACCTACAACACGTACGACGGGACTAGAAAAGGAAGTTCAATAGCCAGTAGACAATGGCTGCCCTTGCTGGGGGGGGGGATGAGTGGCAATGCTGGAGGGGGGGGTTGGGATGAGTGGCAATGCTGGGGGGAGTTGGGATGAGTGGCAATGCTGGGGGGAGTTTTGGATGAGTGGCAATGCTGGGGGGGGGGGTTGGGATGAGTGGCAATGCTGGGGGGAGTTGGGTTGAGTGGCAATGCTGGCGAGGAGTTGGGATGAGTGGCAATGCTGGGGGGGGGGGGGTTGGGATGAGTGGCAATGCCGGGGGGAGTTGGGATGAGTGGCAATGCTGGGGGGAGTTGGGATGAGTGGCAATGCTGGGGGGAGTTGGGATGAGTGGCAATGCTGGGGGGAATTGGGATGAGTGGCAATGCTGGGGGGGAGTTGGGATGAGTGGCAATGCTGGGGGGAGTTGGGATGAGTGGCAATGCTGGGGGGAGTTGGGATGAGGGGCAATGCTTGGGGGGGTTGGGATGAGTGGCAATGCTTGGGGGGGGAGTTGGGATGAGTGGCAATGCTGGGGGGGAGGGTTGGGATGAGTGGCAATGCTGGGGGGGGTTGGGATGAGTGGCAATGCTGGGGGGAGTTGGGATGAGTGGCAATGCTGGGGGGGAGGGTTGGGATGAGTGGCAATGCTTGGGGGAGTTGGGATGAGTGGCAATGCTGGGGGGAGTTGGGATGAGGGGCAATGCTTGGGGGGGTTGGGATGAGTGGCAATGCTTGGGGGGGGGGAGTTGGGATGAGTGGCAATGCTGGGGGGAGGGGGGGTTGGGATGAATGGCAATGCTTGGGGGGGGAGTTGGGATGAGTGGCAATGCTGGGGGGGAGGGTTGGGATGAGTGGCAATGCTGGGGGGAGTTGGGATGAGTGGCAATGCTGGGGGGGAGGGTTGGGATGAGTGGCAATGCTTGGGGGAGTTGGGATGAGTGGCAATGCTGGGGGGAGTTGGGATGAGGGGCAATGCTTGGGGGGGTTGGGATGAGTGGCAATGCTTGGGGGGGGAGTTGGGATGAGTGGCAATGCTGGGGGGAGGGGGGGTTGGGATGAATGGCAATGCTTGGGGGGGGAGTTGGGATGAGTGGCAATGCTGGGGGGGAGGGTTGGGATGAGTGGCAATGCTGGGGGGGGGTTGCGATGAGTGGCAATGCTGGGGGGAGTTGGGATGAGTGGCAATGCTGGGGGGGAGGGTTGGGATGAGTGGCAATGCTTGGGGGAGTTGGGATGAGTGGCAATGCTGGGGGGGAGTTGGGATGAGTGGCAATGCTGGGGGGAGTTGGGATGAGTGGCAACGCTGGGGGGAGTTGGGATGAGGGGCAATGCTTAGGGGGGTTGGGATGAGTGGCAATGCTTGGGGGGGGAGTTGGGATGAGTGGCAATGCTGGGGGGGAGGGTTGGGATGAATGGCAATGCTGGGGGGGGGGGGGTTGGGATGAGTGGCAATGCTGGGGGGAGTTGGGATGAGTGGCAATGCTGGGGGGGGTTGGGATGAGTGGCAATGCCGGGGGGAGTTGGGATGAGTGGCAATGCTGGGGGGAGTTGGGATGAGGGGCAATGCTTGGGGGGGTTGGGATGAGTGGCAATGCTTGGGGGGGGGGAGTTGGGATGAGTGGCAATGCTGGGGGGGGGGGGGGTTGGGATGAATGGCAATGCTTGGGGGAAGTTCTGATTCTCCAGCTTAGGTGCTCTTGATGGAGGTCATCTGCTGATCTGAGAACTGTAGTGGGGACTTTTAATGGCGACTATAATCCCAGGTGGTGTTGCTCACGGTGTCTCTGACTTCTTTGTGTCTCTGACTTTGTGGCGTCTCGTAGCAGTGACACCTATGCTGAAATCAGGAGATAGGGTCTCCTCCAGCCCCTCGCACTTCACATTCCTCATCAGTCGGCTGACCTCTAGTCTCTGCCCCCCCTCGGCCATGCCGTGAACTGAATGGGTGGCTGAGTGGGCGGGCACAGGCACCAGGGACAGCCCTGCTGGGGGGCCGCAAAAAAGGCTGGGAGAGCGGTGCGGGCTTCAGGAACAGCCCAGGATTCGGTGACCCCTGGCAAATCATTATTTCGACCTCCCGGGTTGAGAACCACTGCGTTAGGACAACCATTGTCAACCATAGTTCCACAGAACCCTAGGGCTCCTCCAGAGGGTTCTATGGGTTCCTTGAGCTGTGGTTGACTGGCCTCCCGACAGATGGAATTCTGGGGCCAACACTACTTGGCAAACATTCACCGCGGGATGTCCTCAGGCAGCATTATCAACCTTTGTTTTTTTAACCTCAAAAAAAGGGGTAGAAGGAACAGACGAGTATCGGGGAGGAAGACACTAGAAGGCCAATCAGTGAAGCGCTTAGATTCGCTGTCTCCCGCCGCAATATCCACATTACTATGCGCTGCTACAGCATGTTGGACGGGCAGCTGGAATTTCCAGAAGGTCTGGCATCCTCCACGGAGATTCTTTCAAACAAAATACTAATGGATGAAATATTAATAAATCAGTTGAGTTGTTAATTGCTTACACTTTACATGAGAAGACGGATCCATTTCTACTTTCCGAACCCTTTCGATGCCAGAGGGTCTCGCCACTCATTGATCTAAGGCTGGGAGGTAGATTACCTCTCGATAATGCGCCATAATGTGTCTGTGATGTGCCTCCAGGGCACGTTTGAATGCTGTGAGCTGGAGGAATAAATAGTGTTTTATTTCATTCAATTCTTCTTTTTTTTTTTTTTGTTCCCCTCCTCTGGAGCGTGCCACCCTGCCAAAATGCCAACAGATTGAGTATATTTTAAATAGCCGTGTAACAGGTGCCTTTTTAGTGAGTTCTGCTGAGCAGGAGGTTCATAAAACACTCAGGATAAAGAATACTCATTAATAACTTTTTTTTTTTTTAAACCCTCACAAATGATACAAATACACAGTTTATGCCAAGAAATATACAGCTTTTCATTGCAAAAAAATAAAAAATGATTGTCTAATGTATGTGACCGGCGTTATCTCCCTTTGGCGTGAGTCAGAACAACTTTGTCAGCAATGCGTAAGAAGCTAGATTATGTATATGGACCAGGGCCGTCTTTAACATTGATTGGACCCGGGGCAAACATTTTCTTGCCCCCCCCACATGCAATTTCACTCTCCACCTGCTTTGAGACATACATCAAATAGCAGCTAGACTCAAAATCAGTTTATTGAATGAGATCAGGCAAACGATTGCCATTTGTTGCCAGAGGTTACAATGTATCATTACCGCTCACTGACTGGCTGCTAGAGGTTACAGCACACATTATGGGTCACTGTTTATTTTCTAGAGGTTACAGCACATGACTTCTGCTTGTTGATTGGTTGTTAGAGATTACTTTACATCAATACTGCTCACTGCTTGGTTGCTAGAGGTCACTGGACATCTATACCACTCACTGATTGGTTCCTAGAGGTTACTGCATATCATTAACACTCAATGATTGGTTGCTAGAGGTTACAGCACACATTATGGGTCACTGTTTATTTTCTAGAGCTTACAGCACATGACTTCTGCTTGTTGATTGGTTGTTAGAGATTACTGTACATCAATACTGCTCACTGCTTGGTTGCTAGAGGTTACTGGACATCTATACCACTCACAGATTGGTTCCTAGAGGTTACTGCATATCCTTACCGCTCACTGACTGGCTGCTAGAGGTTACAGCACACATTATGGGTCACTGTTTATTTTCTAGAGGTTACAGCACATGACTTCTGCTTGTTGATTGGTTGTTAGAGATTACTTTACATCAATACTGCTCACTGCTTGGTTGCTAGAGGTTACTGGACATCTATACCACTCACTGATTGGTTCCTAGAGGTTACTGCATATCATTAACACTCAATGATTGGTTGCTAGAGGTTGCAGCACACATTATGGGTCACTGTTTATTTTCTAGAGCTTACAGCACATGACTTCTGCTTGTTGATTGGTTGTTAGAGATTACTGTACATCAATACTGCTCACTGCTTGGTTGCTAGAGGTTACTGGACATCTATACCACTCACTGATTGGTTCCTAGAGGTTACTGCATATCCTTACCGCTCACTGACTGGCTGCTAGAGGTTACAGCACACATTATGGGTCACTGTTTATTTTCTAGAGGTTACAGCACATGGCTTCTGCTTGTTGATTGGTTGTTAGAGATTACTGTACATCAATACTGCTCACTGCTTGGTTGCTAGAGGTTACTGGACATCTATACCACTCACTGATTGGTTCCTAGAGGTTACTGCATATCCTTACCACTCAATGATTGGTTGCTAGAGGTTACAGCACATCTCCTCACTGCATGCACACCATTGACTGGGGAGGTGAAGGGACCCATCAATAGACAGAAAACTCTTATGCCGCGTACACACGACCGGACTTAGGTCCGACAGACTTTTGGCAGAGTTCTGACAGAGTTCTGACGGACTTTCCGGATGAACGGACTTGGCCACACACATTCACACCAAAGTCCGACGGATTCGAACGTGATGACGTACGACTGGACTGGAATAAGGAAGTTCATAGCCAGTAGCCAATAGCTGCCCTCGCGTCGGTTTTTGTCTGTCGGACACACAAGCGGATTTCTCGGTAGGAACTGGGTCCGGCGGAGTTCTGGCGGAAAAATTTGAAACATGTTCCATTTCTAAAGTCTGTCAGACTTTTGCAAATCAAAAGTCCGCTGCAGCCCACACACGATCGAATGGTCTGCCGGAATCATTCCGTCGGACCTTTGATGTTGAAAAGCCCGGTCGTGTGTACACAGCATTAGGAATCCTAGGACTCCTGGGATCAGTGGCAGTGTTGGGGGGAGGGGGTGTTTGGATCAGTGGCAGTGGGGTAAGATGGGATTAGTTAGGAGGCAGTACACTGTGGCAAATTCTGAATCATGTAGAGCAAAGCTCGGCAGCATTAGTAACAGAACTTCACATTAAGATATCGGGAGACAACACGGGACTAAATCTTCAAGGGATAAGAGAATTTAAACCAGGATAGTTGGCAAGTATGAGGCAGCTGCTTTGGGCCCCACAATAATGATGGGGCCCAGGGCAGCTGCCCCTTTTGCCCTGCCTTAAAAACGGTCCTGACATGGACGTGGATGTTACTGCATCGGATGATAAAATTGTGCTGAAACGAACACAAAAGAAACAAAACACTGAAAAGAGTCGGACAATGTAAAACTCAATTTATGGAAAAGTGGGTGGGGAGGGGGAGGGGGAGGGGGAGAGGGGGGGGGGCGATACTCAGCCCATGCCTTGTACCAAGAATCTGTTCACTTACCCCATGAAGAAGGAAGAACTTTACTAATGAGGAACTACCTAACATTCTTAAATACGGTATATACACAAAAGGAACCATCTTAATATAAAAAAACGTGTTTAGAATCGCAAGGAATGGGCAAACACCCGACCATCGTCACACCTCTATGATTATTTCAACATCAGGAACATTAATATGGAGCTGCCCCCCCCCCAACGTTGCCTCCCCACACAAATTACAACCCCTACTTTGGGAAGGCTTTTTTTTTGGAGCAAATCTGTGGAAAGTTTTACCCAACCAGAATGTCATTTGTGAAATCAGGTACTGATGATGGATGAGAAGACCTGGCTCACCATCGGCATTCCAATTTATTCCATGGGTGTTCGGTAGGGATGAGGTCAGGGCTCTGTGCAGGACACTCAAGTTCCTCCGCACCAAACTGGTCTTTAGGAGATGATATAAAAGAGGCTTGTCAGGAGCTTCTCCAATTAATGCCTCATGACACAAGTTGTGGAAATGGACTATATCAGGTACCCAGGGAGGGATGAGATAATTAAAGCTCTGGGGGGATGTAGGATGGGAAGGACCTGGGGGTCCTAGTAGATGATGGGCTCAGCAATGGTCAAGCTGCTATTAACAAAGCAAACAGAATATTGGCATTAAAAAGGGATCAACTCCAGAGATAAAAGGATAATTCTCCCCTCTACAAGACTCTGGTCCGGCCGCACCTGGAGTATACTGTCCAGTTCTGGGCACCAGTCCTCAGGAAGGATGTACTGGAAATGGAGCGACTACAAAGAAGGGCGACAAAGCTAATAAAGGGTCTGGAGGATATTAGTTATGAGGAAAGGTTGTGAGCTCTGAACTTATTCTCTCTGGAGAAGAGACGCCTGAGAGGGGATATGATTTCATTATATAAATACCGGACTGGTGACCCCACAATATATAAATACCGGACTGGTGACCCCACAATATATAAATACCGGACTGGTGACCCCACAATATATAAATACCGGACTGGTGACCCCACAATATATAAATACCGGGCTGGTGACCCCACAATATATAAATACCGGACTGGTGACCCCACAATATATAAATACCGGACTGGTGACCCCACAATATATAAATACCGGGCTGGTGACCCCACAATATATAAATACCGGACTGGTGACCCCACAATATATAAATACCGGGCTGGTGACCCCACAATATATAAATACCAGACTGGTGACCCCACAATATATAAATACCGGACTGGTGACCCCACAATATATAAATACCGGACTGGTGACCCCCCAATATATAAATACCGGACTGGTGACCCCACAATATATAAATACCGCACTGGTGACCCCACAATATATAAATACCGGACTGGTGACCCCACAATATATAAATACAGGACTGGTGACCTCACAATATATAAATACCGGACTGGTGACCCCACAATATATAAATACCGGACTGGTGACCTCACAATATATAAATACCAGACTGGTGACCCCACAATATACAAATACCGGACTGGTGACCCCACAATATATAAATACCAGACTGGTGACCCCACAATATACAAATACCAGACTGGTGACCCCACAATATATAAATACCAGAGTGGTGATCCCTCATTATATAAATACCGGACTGGTGACCCCACAATATATAAATACCTTACTGGTGACCCCACAATATATAAATACCAGACTGGTGACCCCCACAATATACAAATACCGGACTGGTGACCCCACAATATATAAATACCGGACTGGTGACCCCACAATATATAAATACCAGACTGGTGACCCCACAATATACAAATACCGGACTGGTGACCCCACAATATATAAATACCAGACTGGTGACCCCACAATATACAAATACCAGACTGGTGACCCCACAATATATAAATACCTTACTGGTGACCCCACAATATATAAATACCGGACTGGTGACCCCACAATATGCAAATCCTGGACTGGTGACCCCACAATATACAAATACCGGACTGGTGACCCCACAATATATAAATACCAGACTGGTGACCCCACAATATACAAATACCAGACTGGTGACCCCACAATATATAAATACCTTACTGGTGACCCCACAATATATAAATACCGGACTGGTGACCCCACAATATGCAAATCCTGGACTGGTGACCCCACAATATACAAATACCGGACTGGTGACCCCACAATATATAAATACCTTACTGGTGACCCCACAATATATAAATACCGGACTGGTGACCCCACAATATATAAATACCGGACTGGTGACCCCACAATATGCAAATCCTGGACTGGTGAGCCCACAATAGGGAGAAAACTTTTCCGCGGAAGGGAGTTTAACAAGACTCGTGGCCACTCATTAAAATTAGAAGAAAAGAGGTTTAACCTTAAACTATGTAGAGGGTTCTTTACTGTAAGAGCGACAAGGATGTGAAATTCCCTTCCACAGGCGGTGGTCTCAGCGGGGGGGCATCGATAGTTTCAAGAAACTATTAGATAATCACCTGAATGACCGCAACATACAGGGATATACAATGTAATACTGACATATAATCACACACATAGGTTGGACTTGATGGGTGTCTTTTTTCAACCTCACCTACTATGTAACTATGTAACTGTGTAACTATGAATATACAAAAATTAAGTTTTATTATACAAAAAAGGATATTACACATAGATGCAAATAGTGGTTTAAAAACATGATTTGCATACAGAGGCAAACAAGTATACAGGCTTAACAGTGTAAGGACCCCACAATATAGTGGAGCTTCTGAAGATGTAGGTACAATTTGAGTTCCTCTACATGTTTCGCAAATAAATTTGCTTCCTCAGGAGGAATTGGCCTCATACATCTAAAGAGAAATACAATCCTTTATTGATTTGATCATAAAATATAAAAAATGTATTTAAGAGGGAAATGTGGATTAAATTAATCTTGAATACATTTTTATATTTGATGCTCAAATCAATAAAGGATTGCATTTCTCTTTAGATGTATGAGGCCAATTCCTCCTGAGGAAGCAAATGTATTCTCGAAACATGTAGAGGAACTCAAATTGGACCTACATCTTCAGAAGCTCCACTATAACGTGGGGTCCTTACACTATTTTAAGTCTATATACTACGTTGCCTCTGTTTGCAAATCATGTTTTTAAACCACTATTTGTGTCTATGTGTATAATAACCTTTTTTGTATAATAAAACGTAACTTTTGTATATTCAATTGTCTCATCCCTGGGTACCAACTTGTGTCACGGGGCATTAATTGGAGTAGCTCCTGACAACCCTCTTTTATATCATTGTCAATTAAGGATGATGGTACCCGCCCCTGCCTTTATGTACTGATTTAGATCGAGGCATTTTTCTTCTTTATGGAGATGTTGGATGAGAAGGCCTGGCTCATTCAAATCCATCCCAAAGGTGTTCAGTAGGGATGAGATCAGGGCTCTGTGCAGGACACTCGAGTTCCTCCACCCATCACACCTATGTGAGCTTGTTGGATATCCCATTCCCAAACCATGGCCATTAATATGGAGTTGCCCCCCCCCCCTTTGTAGCTGTAACATCCTCTTCTGGGAAGACTTTCCCCAAGATCTTGGAGGGCGTCTGTGGGAATTTGTGCCCGTTTGTGACTAGGTCAGGTACTGATGTTGGATGGGAAGTGTTCCAATTCATCCCAAAAGTGTTTAGTAGGGATGAGGTCAGGGCTCTGTGTGCAGGGACACCAAAGTCCTTCCACACAAAACTGGTCCCACCACTAGACATGTGCGATTCGTTTCGTACGAATCTCAAATTCGTACAAATTTCCCTAAATTCATACGTTTGGGAGGATCCGAGATACGAATTGCCGTGCGTTCCGAATTCTGTACGAAATACGAATTTTTGTTTACGAATCCGAAAGGAGGAAGTCAGCACAGCACAGGGATGGTGGGAGCCCCTCATAATGAGCACAGCACAGGGATGGTGGGAGACCCTCATAATGAGCACAGCACAGGGATGGTGGGAGACCCTCATAATGAGCACAGCACAGGGATGGTGGGAGCCCCTCATAATGAGCACAGCACAGGGATGGTGGGAGCCCCTCATAATGAGCACAGCACAGGGATGGTGGGAGACTCTCATAATGAGCACAGCACAGGGATGGTGGGAGACCCTCATAATGAGCACAGCACAGGGATGGTGGGAGCCCCTCATAATGAGCACAGCACAGGGATGGTGGGAGACCCTCATAATGAGCACAGCACAGGGATGGTGGGAGCCCCTCATAATGAGCACAACACAGGGATGGTGGGAGCCCCTCATAATGAGCACAGCACAGGGAAGGTGGGAGCCCCTCATCTGACGAAAATTCGCATTTCGGATAGGAAATTCTTCAACGGAAATTTCGTTATTTCGGATAAAAACCAAATTTCCATCTGCATCGACTGTCATATTGAGGTATATATTTTTTTGCCGTTAAATTCCTCGTAACGAACGTTCGTACACTTTAACGAACCTAACCGCAATTCGTATTTCGTACGAACTGAAACGGAATTTCGGACACGAAATACGAAGTATGAATTAATTTTAATACCAAACCGTAACGGGACAGAACGAAACGAATTTATTGACGGCGCCCATGTTTACCCACCATGTCCTGAAACCATTCAAGAGGATCATCTAGAAACCGCTGTTTTACCTCCCTCTGAAAAGGGACTTCAGAGGGAGATAGAAACAGCCATCTGTGTGAAAGAAGCCAGATAAAGAGGCAATTTAAAGAGGAGGTCCACCCTAAAGTGAGTGCATCCACTTCCGGGATAGCTCTCTGCGGAAAGGGGCGTAAATTACGCCCCTTTCCGCAAGTGCCCGCCCCTTTCCGCAAGTGCCCCGCTGCCTGCTGGGAAACACACAGATCCCAGAGGCAGCGGGGACCGTCCTTATTGCACAGCGCGACTCGCGCATGCGCAGTAGGGAACCGGGAAATGAAGCCGAAAGGCTCCACTTCCTGATTCCCATACCCAAGATGGCGGCGGCAGGACCCGAGATACGATCTAGAGATCGGCTTCGGGTGCCGACATCGCGGGCGCGCTGGACAGGTAAGTGTCACTATTTTAAAAGTCAGCAGCTGCAGTATTTGTAGCTGCTGGCTTTTAAAAAAAAAAAAAAACGCGGAGTCCCGCTTTAAAGTGGACCTGTCAGTCGTTTTAAATAAAAAAGTAAAAGCTAGGCTGAGCGGAAGCATCACATTGCGTCTGCTGTTATACTCGGCGTCCCCCTGAAACTAGTTTCACTTTCCTACTAAAGGTTTGGCTTTCCTGACCCCCGTTTTGTGCCTTTTCTCATGGTAAGAAATGTCCAGTCAGCTATAGAACAAGAAGGCCAAGACAGTTGCACGTCTTTGCACGTTTCTAAGGATAAGCTCAATAAAAAATGAGTATTAGCACACGTACAAACATATTAGTGCGCATGCTAAGCAGGGTGTGCATAGCCACATGTGACAGATTGTTGAGTGGTCTTCAGATAGTTCCTGATTTACCTGTGACCTGACCTGCAACATTTACCTTCCTATGTATAATCTGCCTGGCCTTTAATCTGTCTTTGGATTCCTGTCTACCTGTTGTGACCTCGACCTGTGCTTGGACTCTGTATCCTGCTTCCTGATTGAGTACATAGTTGGCCAGCTGTGAACTGACCCTGGCTTGTATCCTGACCTTGCAACTACTTTATGTTCCTGTACCTCACTGTTATGCTGTGAACTGACCCTGGCTTGAATCCTGACCCTGCCCCTACTTTATGATCCTGCACCTCACTGCCTGGCGTTGAACTTACCCTAGCTTCGATCCTGACCCTGCCTCTACCCTATGTTCCTGTACCTCGCTGCCCTGCTGTGAACTGATCCCAGCTTGTATCCTGACCGTGCCTCTACCTTATGTAACTGTACCTCGCTGCCTGCCGATGAACTGACCCCAGATGGTATGCCGACCATGCCTCTGCCTTATGTAACTGTACTTCGCCGCCCGGCGGTGAACTGACCCTGGTTTGTATCCTGACCCTGCCTCTACCTTTATATTCCTGTACTTCACTGTCGTGCTGTGAACTGGTCCTGGCTTATATCCTGATCCTGCCTCTACCTAATGTAACTGTACCTTGCTGCCCAGCAGTGAACTGACCCCAGCTTATATCATAACCCTGCCTTTGCCTTGTGTAACTGTACCTCGCTGCCCGGTGGTGAACTCACCCTGGCTTGTATCCTGACCCTGCCTCTACCTGTATGTTCCTGTACCTCGCTGCCCAGCTGTGAACTGACCCTGGCTTGTATCCTGACCCTGCCTCTACCTTATGTTTCTGTACCTCGCTGCCCAGCTGTGAACGGACCCTGGCTTGTATCCTGACCTTGCCTCTACCTTTATGTTCCTGTACCTCACTACCCGGCTGTGAACGGACCCTGACTTGTATCCTGACCCTACCTCTACCTTATGTTCCTGTACCTCACTGCCCGGCTGTGAACTGACCCTGGCTTGTATCCTGACCCTGCCTCTACCTGTATGTTCCTGTACCTCGCTGCCCAGCTGTGAACTGACCCTGGCTTGTATCCTGACCCTGCCTCTACCTTATGTTTCTGTACCTCGCTGCCCAGCTGTGAACGGACCCTGGCTTGTATCCTGACCCTACCTCTACCTTATGTTCCTGTACCTCACTGCCCGGCTGTGAACTGACCCTGGCTTGTATCCTGACCCTACCTCTACCTTATGTTCCTGTACCTCACTGCCCGGCTGTGAACTGACCCTACCTCTACCTTATGTTCCTGTACCTCACTGCCCGGCTGTGAACGGACCCTGGCTTGTATCCTGACCCTACCCCTACCTTATGTTCCTGTACCTCACTGCCCGGCTGTGAACGGACCCTGGCTTGTATCCTGACCCTACCTCTACCTTATGTTCCTGTACCTCACTGCCCGGCTGTGAACTGACCCTGGCTTGTATCCTGACCCTACCTCTACCTTATGTTCCTGTACCTCACTGCCCAGCTGTGAACGGACCCTGGCTTGTATCCTGACCCTACCTCTACCTTATGGTCCTGTACCTCACTGCCCGGCTGTGAATGGACCCTGGCTTGTATCCTGACCCTGCCTCTACCTTATGTTCCTGTACCTCACTGCCCGGCTGTGAACTGACCCTGGCTTGTATCCTGACCCTACCTCTACCTTATGTTCCTGTACCTCACTGCCCGGCTGTGAACGGACCCTGGCTTGTATCCTGACCCTACCTCTACCTTATGTTCCTGTACCTCACTGCCCGACTGTGAATGGACCCTGGCTTGTATCCTGACCCTACCTCTACCTTATGTTCCTGTACCTCACTGCCCAGTTATGAACTGACCCTGGCTTGTATCCTGACCCTGCCTCTACCTTATGTTCCTGTACCTCACTGCCCAGCTGTGAGCTGACTCTGACTTGTATCCTGACCCTGCTTCTGCCTTGTTTTCCTGTATCTCACAAGTGGTGATGACTTTTGGCCTGTGTCCTAGCTTTGCTCCTGCTTTCTAATCAAGTGTCACCATGTCCCGGCCTGTGCTCCTTATCTGATGGCCCACAGTCATCTGTGTCCTGCATCCAACAGTTGGCGCTGCCTTCTACATCGGCCCTCATGCCACTCTGTGTCTTCACATCCCCTGTCACATCTACTTGGGGTGTTGGACGAGAGGAGCAAGAGAAGCCCCCTCTCCAGCTCGATCTCCACCCGGTACATGACATTTATTTACAATCTCCTTGTCCAGGTCGACGTCAATGGCCAGTATGGACGTTCCGATTTGGAGAGTGTTGACATGGTGCCTCATTTATGTAGAGGTATGGTCTCATTGGTGTTCATTTAATGATGGTAATTTCCATCAGATGGCTAGCTGCGTGGTCCTGATAACATCGGTGACATATTTTACCCACCAAGCCATGGGTCCAGGAGGCCTCTCCATTCTTGTAGTAGATTGTAGACCAATTCCCATCCCGTCACTCCATTGACTGAACACACCGCAGCCTCCGTCTCCCTGTTTGCGCTTCAATTTGATGCTGAAATTGAAGTCATTTCTGTGTAATGAGATGTTAGAGGATTATCAGCAGTGTCAGAGCCAGCTGACTTCAAGCTCATTCAGCGAGTGTAATGACTAAGGCTGTAAGCACTGGTAAATCCACCATTAACTAGATCAAGGAAATCAATCTCTGTTTAATGATAGTGCCCCTTGGCAGTCACATATGTCTCTTCGATCTGCCTCTGGATTGTACGTTTTTTTTTTTTTGTTTTTTGTATTTGGTCTCATTGAGAGGAAGATTTAACTTTGAGATGATGAGGTCGGTGCGAGCACAGCGCCATTTTCACAATAAATTTACTAACGCGTTTTGCCTTTTAATTGTACCGGTGTTCACTTGAAGGTCTGCTTCATCCCATGGACTTGTCTCCACCACCCCCAGACTCTTCTTCACGTAATAATGAAATCAGAGGCTGAATATGGACTGAGGTCACAGAACCACCACCACTAGTATGGAAGGAGTCAAAGAAAGATTGTGTCACATAAAAAAAAAAAAAACTGATGTCAGATATAACGTGCGTATGGGTGCATAACCCACTGAGAGCCTAGCCATTCTTGCTAGAAAATTACTTCTAACCTCCAAACAGTATATATATTTATATATATATATATATATATATATATATATATATATATATATATATATATATATATTTATATATTTATATATATATATATATTTATATATATATATTTATATATATATATATATATATATATATATATATATATATATATATATATATATATCTCTATATATTTATATATCTCTATATATATATATATATATATATATATATATATATATATATATATTTTTTTTTTTTTTTTTTAGCAGAGACCCTAGGAAATAAAATGGCGATCAATGAATTTTTTATGTCACACGGTATTTCCGCAATAGTTTTGCAAATGCAATTTTTTGGGGAATAAATACACATTAATGAATTAAACAAAAGCAAAGCCACAACATATACCCCATTTTTTTGTATAATGTGAAAGATGATGTTATGCCGAGTAAATAGATACCTAACATGTCACACTTTTTTTTTTTTTATTATTATCTATTTTACTTTTACTATTTTTTTTTTTTTTTATCACTTTTATTCCTATTACAAGAAATGTAAACGTCCATTTTAATACAAATAAGGGATGACGGGTCCTCTTTATGGAGAGATCTGGGGTCAAAAAGACCCCAAATCTCTTCTTTACTTTTAAAAGCAAAAGATTAAAAAAAAAAAAAAAAAAAAAGTGATCTATCACCTTAATTTTATTTCTGCTTCCAGCCTGGACCAGAAGTGACATCATGACGTCGTTCCGGTCCTCCAAGGCCATAAAGTCGATCAAAGAGTGATCGCCTATAGGCGCAGATGGCCGCACCGTTCGGTAATGGTAAGCCCGAGAAGCACCAAAAGGGGCAGGAGGTGGGGGACAAAACCTCCTGCCACTTCGGAAACCAGCCCAGGCCGGATTCATGAATAATCCGTTTGTCTGCTAAAAAAAAAACGGTACCAGGGTTATATCTGATATTCCCAATAAACCACCTGCAGATCGCAACATATATATATATATATATATATACGTATTGCGGTCAGCCAGTGGTTAATCCTTATTAAAACTTGATCCATAATTGCATGTTATAAATATATAGAGTGTAGGATATTGAGCCTAGTGGAGCAACGCGTTTCACATAAATCCAGTGCTTCTTCAGGATCCACAAGCTTAATATCAAAATATGAGTACAATGTCTAAAAACACCAAGTATGCATCAAGCAGCCCGTGTAACACAATTTATCTCAGTATTATATCAATGAGATATAGATGTCTCTTAAGTGGTAAGACAGGGTAGAGACCTAAGTTCATATCTGATCCATTCTCAAGTATTCTATGAGGTCAAAGATGGACAGAAAAAGTCCATAGGTGAATTCATTCCATCAGATGTACAATGCCCATCAGCACTTTAAAGTGAATTGAGCCCCAGAGTATAATAATCTACCTTTTCATGGAATACTGATACACCTTCACCGGCCAGTGACCACGCTAGGAATGGCAAATGTCTCAAAGCTTGATGACCCCTTTCAATGTCTTTGAATAAACTGTCCTTCACTACAGTCTATGGACTTCTCTTCCCTCTCCCAGCTGAAGGAGAAGACTCTCTGCGGTCGTGAGACCCCAAACAGCAAACACACAGATCACCTGTATCAAACACAAGCAGGTGGAACCTGCCAGGCCATTTCATGTGGCCCTCACATCTCTCCTGCAAGTTGTAGAGCAGAACAGAAGAACTCCTCCACCAGATTCTGCGCTTCTACATGTAGTCGTGGAAAGGCTCGTCTCTGCCGAACCCTCCTCAGCAGTCTGCAGCAGAGAGGAGGACAGAACTCCTCCACCAGATTCTGCGCTTCTACATGTAGTTGTGGAAAGGCTCGTCTCTGCCGAACCCTCCTCAGCAGTCTGCAGCAGAGAGGAGGACAGAACTCCTCCACCAGATTCTGCACTTCTACATGTAGTCATGGAAAGGCTCATCTCTACCGACCCATCCTCAGCAGGCTGCAGCAGAGAGGAGGACAGAACTCCTCCACCAGATTCTGAACTTCTACATGTAGTCATGAAAAGGCTTGTCTCTGCCGACCCCTCCTCAGCAGTCTGCAGCCAGGGCTTGACTGGGATAGAAATTTGGCCCTGGACTTCATCCAGACAGGCCCACTTACATTTTGAGTGTCCCATCACCAGCCCCCTTACATCAGAGTGTCCCATCACCAGCCCCCTTACATCAGAGTGTCCCATCACCAGCCCCCTTACATCAGAGTGCCCCATCACCAGCCCCCTTACATCAGAGTGTCCCATCACCAGCCCCCTTACATCAGAGTGTCCCATCACCAGCCCCCTTACATCAGAGTGCCCCATCACCAGCCCCCTTACATCAGAGTGGCCCACCGGGAAACTCCCGGTAGTCCCGATGGGCAGTACATGCCTGTCTGCAGCAGAGAGGAGGACAGAACTCCTCCACCAGATTCTGCGCTTCTACATGTATTCCTGGAAAGGCTCGTCTCTGCCAAACCCTCCTCAGCAGTCTGCAGAAGAGAGGAGGACAGAACTCCTCCTACAAGTCCGGCCTCTCTCTGTGCCTCCCCTGGTCTCAGCATTTAGCAGACTCCAGCAGCTGACTCCAGCCTTCCTCAGATTCTCCTCCAGACCCTGCACTTTCTGCTTCCCGGCTCTACCACCAGCTTCTTCCCAGAAGCAGCACAAGGTAAGGGGGGTGCACTGTGATGTAAAAGAGGGTGGGGGACTCTTGACTCCTGATAGTGGGGGGGGGGGGTCTTGACATCTGATGTAAGGGGGTGGGGCTCTGGACATCTAGTTTTACTAATACAACGGCCTTTTGAGGGCAAGTATACTACTGATGAAGCCTGCAATGAAATTGAGTTTGATACCCCTGATCCTTAACAACAAGGGAGTAGAGCTGCATACCATCAATTCCAATATGTCAGGGATGCCGACTGCAGGCATCCAGCAGCAGGGAAGACCAGATCCGTGTAGATGCACATAGGAGACTGATACCAGACTGTGAATGCTTTAAGTAAGATTTATTTACTGTGAATCAAAATCCATCCAAACACCAGCAAACAGAATACACAGCATACATGAAGATATAAGTGAACCTTAAAAAAGAGTGACAAAATACCTAATTAGCAACCTAACTAACCAAGTGACAGCAAACCTAACTATAATACAATATATGCAAACAAAAGGGACGGGTGGATTAAACATAGTAAAACTGGCGGTACGAGGAACAGTCAGGAAGGGGAAACCAAGACTGGGATCAGGAGCAAGGGATGAGGTAGCAGAGTAGTGCATACAAGGACAGGGCAGAGGAGGAGCAAGATCAGGACCTAGGCATAGGATAAATGATGAAGCATTAATCTGGTTAGCATGCAGAACACTGAAGCAAGAGGGAATAGTAGAAGAGGGACTAAATACCGTCCCAGCAGCCAGCATCAGGTGAAGACTGATTACTGGAATCAGCTGGCTGCTGGGAGTGTATTTAGTCCCTCCTCTACCATTCCCTGTTGCTTCTGTGTTTTGCATGCTAGCCAGATTAATACTTGCTGATTTATCCTTTGGCCTAGGTCCTGATCCTGAATCAGCTGGCTGCTGGGAGACACCAAAACTACAACCTTTAACTCTGGGAACTACAGTGCCACCAGCAGGTGATCCATGTTCTGGCACACACAGATTTATTGAAAGAAAGAAGACGCGGTCACAAAGTCCATATGGTGCAATAGTCTGCTAATGTGTTTCACTCCACCAATAGTGCTTAAAGCAGAGCTCCACCCAAAAGTGGAACTTCCGCTTATTGTACTCCTCCCCCTATCCGGTGCCACATTTGGCACCTTTTGGGAGGGAGTGGGGACAGCATACCTCCTCCTACCCCTGTCGCCGGGCCAGTAGGAGAGTCGAGCGGAGCCGCACGCATGAAGCCGAAAGGCTACACTGCCAGGTTCCCTTACTCGCAATGGAGGCGGCATGCACCTGACAGCTGATGGAAACATCATCTGCGGTGATCGCTGGACTCCAGGAAAGGTAAGTGTCCCATTATTAAATGTCAGCAGCTGCAGTGTGTGCAGCTGCTGGCTTTTAATTTTTGCAGTGGTGGGCAGACCTCCCCTTTAAAGCTGAATTCCAGGAATACAGATCCTTTGCATTTTGTGAATGAGTACATATAATACAAAGGCTTCTGCGAATGGGCAGCAGAGGGTGTGGCTGCTCTGTGTTCTTCTCTCCTCCCACAGCCCGGAGCGTATCCTCGGCAGAGCCGTAAACTTGTCAGATATAAATGAAAGAAAGTGTCATGCACCTTGTTGGACTTAACTCATAGTGTGTTATTATAACATTTCTCGTTCCTTATAACATCACAAATCTTCACATTTTGACTTCAGTTCACTTTAAAGGAAAATGAAACTCTCTCAATTAAGATTTTTTTAGATAACAAAAGAAGCTATTTGCAATTCTTATGATGCCATCATCAATAACGAATGGATATTATATATTTGAGTCGTTTCCTGGTTTCTAGCCTAGGCCAAATGATGTCACACATCCTAGGAGTCTTCATGGGAGGAGGAGCTTTCTCAGCTAAGCACACCCTCCTGCATGCATGCCTGAGCTAAGGGCAGATGGAACCCAGGAAGTAAATGCTACATGAATCATTTGCTCTTATTCAAGATGGCCATGGCTAGAAATGCTGGGGGGGGGGGGGTGTTTTTCAAAGTAATTTCTCAGCAAAATAAAACAAGGAGATGTGGATGCATGGAAAGGATAGTGGAAAGATGGATGAATGGGGGAATGGAGGGATGGAGACATGGATTGGATAATGAAAGGATGGATGGATGAGTGAGTGGAAGGATGAATATATGGATGGATGGGGGAGTGAAAGGATGTATGGATGGAAGGATGGATGAATGGAGACATGAATGGGGGAGTGGAAGGATAGATGGATGGCCAGAGACATGCATGGATGGATGGGGGAGTGGAAGGATGGATGGATGGATATATGGAGACACGGGTGGATGGGGGAGTGAAAAAATGGATGGATGGATAGATGGGGAGTGGAAGGATGGATGAATGGATGGATGGATGGATAGAGACATTAATGGATGGAGACATGGATGGATGGGGGACTGGATGGATTAAAACATGGATGGATCAATGGATGAAGACATGGATGGATGGAGACAAGGATGGATGGACGATGACATGGATAGATAAATGTAGACATGGATGGATGGATGGATGTAGAGATGGATGTATGGATGGAGACATAGATGGATGTAGAAATGGATGGAGACATGGATGGATGGAGACATGGATGGATGGATGGAGACATGGATGGATGGAGACAAGGATGGATGGATGATGACATGGATAGATAAATGGAGACATGGATGGATGGATGGATGGAGACATGGAAGGATGGATGAGACATGCATGGATGGAGATATGGATGGATGGAGACAAGGATGGATGGATGATGACATGGATAGAGAAATGGAGACATGGATGGATGGAGACATGGAAGGATGGATGGTGACATGGATGGATGGATGGAGACATGGATGGATGGAGACAAGGATGGATGGATGATGACATGGATAGATAAATGGAGACATGGATGGATGGAGACATGGATGGATGGATGGAGACATGGATGGATGGATGGAGACATGGAAGGATGGATGGTGACATGGATGGATGGATGGATGGAGACATGGATGGATGGATGGAGACATGGATGGATGGATGGATGGATGGAGACATGGATGGAGACATGGATGGATGGATGAGACATGGATGGATAGATGGATGGATGAGACATGGGTGGATGGATGGAGACATGGATGGATGGAGACATGGATGGATGGATGGATGGATGAGACATGGATGGATGGATAGATGGATGGATGAGACATGGGTGGATGGATGGAGACATGGATGGATGGAGACATGGATGGATGGATAGAGACGTGGATGAATGGATGGATGGATGGTTTGCTTTGAATATTAAAAATGAATGAAATGGCGTTTTACGTTTGTGGTGCTCAGATTCAGTTTAGTTCCCCTCTAACGTTTCGGATATCAGAGATAATACATCTTTTCACAGAGCGGATTGGTTGGTTTTTCTGGTATGTGTTCGGTATTCAGTGCATTCCGTACTTAGCGGAGTTTCTTAATGGCAGATCCATCAGAGTGGACTTGACACTCCAACTATTTCCATTTCCATCAATATGAGGCCTGCAATGCCGGAGACGCGGCTCCATGCGAGGAGCGTCTCCACTTCCCCAAGGCTGTTCCCGCAGAATCTCCCATTTAATCTTCTTTATCATCCCGGTGACAACGTGAAGAGCGCTCCGAAGTGCGATGGGGGGCCTTGTGTCAGCGTGGCTGCA
This sequence comes from Lithobates pipiens, assembly GCF_037356315.1. Classification (NCBI taxonomy): domain Eukaryota; kingdom Metazoa; phylum Chordata; class Amphibia; order Anura; family Ranidae; genus Lithobates; species Lithobates pipiens. Next base: position 2,103,671 of record NW_027507750.1, on the reverse strand, counting down.
GTGGCCATGGCCCGGCGCGGTCTGCCTATCAATAACGATGGCTGACACTTCTAGCCGCGGCACCAGGCGCAATCGGCGGGAATGCTGGAGAGCCCCGTATTGTGACAACCTACCGAGCATTTCTAAGTAGGAAAACGCGAGGCACGCCAATGTAGATTCTTGGCTTGACAAAGCCAAAGCCCGGTTGCTGTTCTCTCTCTCTCTCCCCGGCCTCGCGGAGTTTGGCGTCTCTGTGATGATGAATGAGTGTTGCCAGGGTATCTGTGTGTAGCGGTGATACATTGCGATGGCACCAGATGGTACAGTACAACGTCTATGATATGAATTTTGCCAGCAGGATTTATCAATGCCGACATTTCCTCGGTGTATTTGCATTTTGATTCAGCTGCAGCCGGATTGCAGTATTTCAAGGATGGGATTTTGTATCCATCGCCGGGTGACATGAACACTTTGTTTCCCCCCGTGGTTTTATCTACAGCTGGCTTAGATTTCCTATCTCCCGGATAGCCAGACTTGTAAAATCTCCTGGAACAGAGGTGGACGCGGAATCGCAGTTTGCTTAATCACGGTGATAGGAAAAGTACAAGATTAGCGGGCTTATAAAACCCGCGTCCGAACACCGGGGCTTATCCTCTGCGGGCGGCGCGCTACCTTATACCGGAGGTAGAACATCCGATTCATTGAAAACACCGGATTGTTCTGCGGTGCCGGGAGTTCGCTGACCGGGGAAAACAAATGTCAATTTTAGGCACATTTGATGTATTTATTTTATCATTTTTATGGCTCTTCTTGACTTAGGGCGGGATCAAATGTTTGCCGCTTCCTGCATATGAGGGCCATTGCAACAGCCTAAAAATCCATGATTTTCTTTAACCACTTAAAGCGGAGGTCCACCTTAAAATAAAAAATTACATTATCATTATCCAAAAAATATATAAAAAAAAAAACTAAAAAATGTTTTACTTACCAGAAACCCCTGTTGCTAGGCAGTCTTCCTAATCTGCCTCTTCCTATTCCGCTGCTCTGTTCCTTCACGTCCTCCTCTTCGGTGAGCGGCCCCGTTGCCTTCTGGGACATGTGTGTGTCCCAGAAAACAACGGGGCCATTCACGAAGCACTGCGCGACTCACGCATGCGCAGTAGGAAACGCTCCACTGCCTGTTTCCCTTTATAAAGATGGCGGCGCTGGCACCCGATCTGTTAAGATGGAGGTGCTGGCACCTGAAAAGCTCCACTGCCTGTTTCCCTTTGTTAAGATGGCGGCGCCGGCACCCGATCCATTAAGATGGCGGCGCCAGCACCCGATCCATTAAGATGGCGGCGCCAGCACCTGAAATGCTCCGCTGCCTGTTTCCCTACCTTAAGATGGCGGCGCCAGCACCGAAAAAGCTCCGCTGCCTGTTTCCCATCATTAAGATGGTGGCACTGGCACCCGATCTGTTAAGATGGCGGTGCCGGCACCTAAAAAAGCTCCACTGCCTGTTTCCCTTTGTTAAGATGGCGGCACCAGCACCCGAAAATCTCCGCTGCCTGTTTCCCTTCGTTAAGATGGCGGTGTCGGCACCCGATCCATTAAGATGGCGGCGCCAGCACCCGAAATGCTCCGCTGCCTGTTTCCCATCATTAAGATGGTGGCACTGGCACCCGATCTGTTAAGATGGCGGTGCCGACACCCGAAAAGCTCCACTGCCTGTTTCCCTTCCTTAAGATGGCGGCGCCGGCACCCAATCCATTAAGAAGGCGGCACCGGCACCCGATCCATTAAGATGACGGCGCCAGCACCCGATCCATTAAGATGGCGGCGCCAGCACCCGAAATGCTCCGCTGCCTGTTTCCCTACCTTAAGATGGCGGCGCCAGCACCGAAAAAGCTCCGCTGCCTGTTTCCCATCGTTAAGATGGTGGCACTGGCACCCGATCTGTTAAGATGGCGGTGCCGGAACCTGAAAAGCTTCACTGCCTGTTTCCCTTTGTTAAGATGGCGGCGCCAGCACCCGAAAAGCTCCGCTGCCTGTTTCCCTTCGTTAAGATGGTGGCGCCGGCACCCGATCCATTAAGATGGCGGCGCCGGCACCCGATCCATTAAGATGACGGCGCCAGCACCCGATCCATTAAGATGGCGGCGCCAGCACCCGAAATGCTCCGCTGCCTGTTTTCCTACCTTAAGATGGCGGTGCCGGCACCCGATCCATTAAGATAGCGGCGCCAGCACCCGATCCATTAAGATGGGGGCGCCAGCACCCGATCCATTAAGATGGCGGCGCCAGCACCCGATCCATTAAGATGGCGGCGCCAGCACCCGAAATGCTCCGCTGCCTGTTTCCCTACCTTAAGATGGCGGCGCCAGCACCGAAAAAGCTCCGCTGCCTGTTTCCCATCGTTAAGATGGTGGCACTGGCACCCGATCTGTTAAGATGGCGGTGCCGGAACCTGAAAAGCTCCACTGCCTGTTTCCCTTTGTTAAGATGGCGGCGCCAGCACCCGAAAAGCTCCGCTGCCTGTTTCCCTTCGTTAAGATGGTGGCGCCGGCACCCGATCCATTAAGATGGCGGTGCCGGCACCCGATCCATTAAGATGACGGCGCCAGCACCCGATCCATTAAGATGGCGGCGCCAGCACCCGAAATGCTCCCCTGCCTGTTTTCCTACCTTAAGATGGCGGTGCCGGCACCCGATCCATTAAGATAGCGGCGCCAGCACCCGATCCATTAAGATGGGGGCGCCAGCACCCGATCCATTAAGATGGCGGCGCCAGCACCCGATCCATTAAGATGGCGGCGCCAGCACCCGAAATGCTCCGCTGCCTGTTTCCCTACCTTAAGATGGCGGCGCCAGCACCAAAAAAGCTCCGCTGCCTGTTTCCCATCATTAAGATGGCGGCGCCGGCACCCTGATCTGTTAAGATGGCGGTGCCGACACCCGAAAAGCTCCACTGCCTGTTTCCCTACGTTAAGATGGCGGCGCCAGCACCGAAAAAGCTCCGCTGCCTGTTTCCCTTCATTAAGATGGTAGCACTGGCATCTGTTAAGATGGCGGCGCCAGCACCCGAAAATGCTCCGCTGCCTGTTTCCCTTCGTTAAGATGGCGGTGCCGGCACACGAACAGCTCCACTGCCTGTTTCTCTTCTTTAAGATCGGCCTCGGGGGGGGGGGGGGGGGGGGACGACCTCGCGGGCTCGCTGGACAGGTAAGTGCCCATAATAAAAGCCAACAGCTACAGTGTTTGTAGTTGCTGACTTTAAAAAAAAAAAAATGGCCGGACCTCCGCTTTAAGGGCCGAGCCTCTTTCTGAGATTTGTTGTTTACAAGTTAAAAACAGTTTTTTTTTTTTTGCTAGAAAATTACTCAGAACCCCCAAACATTATACATTATTTTTCTAACACCCTGAAGAATAAAATGGCGGTCGTTGCAATACTTTCTGTCACACTGTATTTGCGCAGCGGTCTTACAAGCGCACTTTTTTTTGGGGGGAAAAAATACACTTTTTTTAAATTAAAAAATAAGACAACAGTAAAGTTCACCCAATTGCGCCCGCTCTTGGAATGGCGTCAAATTTTTACCCTTAAAAATCTCCATGGGCGACGTTTAAAAAATTCTACAGGTTGCAAAGTTACAGAGGAGATCTAAGGCTAGAATTATTGCTTTCTCTCTCTCTCTACCGGATCGCGGCGACACCTCACATGTGTGGTTTGTCCTCCTTTTTTCATTTTTATTTTTCTTATTTATTTTACATTTTATTTTTTATTTTTACACTTAAAAAAAAAAAAAAAAAAAAAATGGTGTCACTTTTTTTTCCTATTACAGGGAATGTAATAGAAAAAAAAGCATGACAGGTCCTCTTATATATGAGATCAAAAAGACCTCACATTTCCTATTTACACTAAAAAGCAATAAAAAAAATAAAAATAAAAATGTTCATTTAATTTTTTTTTTATTTTTTTTTTAAAGTGGCCCTTTAAGAGCTATGGGAGGAAGTGACATTTTGACGTTGCTTCCCGCCCTGCATTGTTATGAAGATCTTCCCCTCACTCTTCTCCATGCCCAGCAAGGATGAAGATCTGATCACCTCCACCGCTGCCGACGGCTCCGGTAAGCGGCGGAGGGCACCCCGGAGCACGGCGGGAGGGGGGACATCTCCCGCCACCGCAGAGACCACTTTTATCTGAAACCGGACCGCTCACTGAAGAAGAGGATACCGGGGTAATAATATTCCTCTTCAAACAGCCAACGGCGGTGGGTGGTCCTGAGTCTGTACTGAAAATAAAGGCTCAACTGAGCACCAACCGAACCCCCCAGAGATACCCTCATATACTCCACTACTGCCTCTATAGCGACCTTTCTTGACCTTTTTACCCCAAAGGAACCCTTGAAATAATATTCAGGTCTCACGGAAACCCTAAAAAAATACCAATACATTGGGGGGGGGGGGGGGGGGGGTCAGCAGGAAAAATGCCCCCTACATTGCTGGCCAATTAAAAGGATGTCCCCCTGATAGTGGTGATCAGAATGCCACCTTTCCAGACAGCCAATAGGACCGTTGGCCTCATACAGCTGGTTCTGAGATTTGGCCTTGGCTCTGGAACTTTGCAGATACAAAGTATCAGTTATAATGGAGGAAGAAAAGCGAGAGAAGCCGAGCGATTCCGTTGTATGGAATGAAATAAATAGCAAAGATCAGTTCTCTGTAATCAGGAGCGCCATTCCTCAGCCCCGGATGCCGCCATTCGCCGGCGCTCAATCTCAATAAAATGATCGGCTTATTAATTTGCTGCAACGGAATCAGAACACAATATTGATCTATTACTCCTCTGACCCAAATTATTCATCCGGGCGAAAGAAGACGATTAATAATACAACACCGCCTTCCATAAAATCCCAATGTTCTGGGAGTCTGTGTGCTGGAGGACGGCTGGAGAATACACACATATATATATATATATATATATATATATATATATATATATATATATATATATATATATACTGGACACACACACATATATATATACTGTATACACACATATATAAATACTGTATACACGCACCACGACCGGAGTGGTGTGTAACAGGGCGTGAGGCAGAGCCAGCTCTCTGTGTACCCCCGCTCCCCCCTTCTCTCATCACCAGCACAGAGATCAAACACACAGAGCGGTCTGTGTGTAGATTCTGGATTCTTCTCCTTCTCCTGTCAGCAGCAGAGGGAGATGATTAAAGCAATGTCAGGATTGGAGGAGCTTGCAGAGGGACACTGTGAGTTTCAGGCAGTTAGTGAGCCGTAATGATTTGCAGAAACCTCTAACAACCAATGGGTGAGCGGTACTGATGTGCAGTAACCTTTAGCAATCCATGGGTGAGTGGTACTGATGTGCAGTAACCTCTAGCAATTGGTGGATAGGTGATAATGATGTGCAGTAACCTCTAGCAACCATTGGATAAGCAGTAATTATGTGCAGCAACCTCTAGCAACCAATGGGTGAGTGGTAATGATGTGCAGTAAGCTCTAGCAAACAATGGGTGAGAGATAATAATGTGTAGTAACCTATAGCAACCAATGGGTGAGTGGTAACGATGTGCGGTAACCTCTAGCAATCAATGGGTGAGTGGTAATGATGTGCAGTAACCTCTAACAACCAAAGGATAAGCAGTAATGATGTGCAGCAACCTCTAGCAACCAATGGGTGAGTGGTAATGATGTGCGGTAACCTCTAGCAATCAATGGGTGAGAGGTAATAAAGTGCAGTAACCTATAGAAACCAATGGGTGAGGGATAATGATGTGCAGTAACCCCTAGCAACCAATGGGTGAGCTGTAATGATGTGCAGTAACCTCTAACAACCAAAGGATAAGCAGTAATGATGTGCAGCAACCTCTAGCAACCAATGAGTGAGTCGTGATGATGTGCGGTAACCTCTAGCAACCAATGGTTTAGAGGAATGTTGTGCAGTAACCTGGGGGGAGGGGGGGGAATGTTTGCCCAGGGTCAAATCAATATTAGAAAGAGCCCTGGTTGAAGGAAAAACAATGACGTCTTCCCCCATCCACACATTTGTTGTATTCTGACAGTAGAGAGACTTTCCCGCCATCAGAATCAGTGTTGCTGGTTGTAGCGTGCAGCAGCTGATTGAGCGGAGAAAATCCAACAGGATGGTTATACAGAAGTCCATTGGTAGATCACAGTGCCCATCCATGGATCAGAATCTGGCTGGTCCCTCCTGAGCTGACCGGATTTGGATCCGTGTCTGGCTTGTCCCTGCTGAGCTGACCAGATTTGGATCCATGTCTGGCTTGTCCCTGCTGAGCTGACGGGATTTGGATCCATGTCTGGCTTGTCCCTGCTGAGCTGACCGGATTTGGATCCATGTCTGGCCGGCTCGGGTCTTCAGGGAGGATTTTCCTTTTTGTTTTCTTTATTTCTTATTGTTGTCTTTTATGAATTATTAAAATGCAGACGTGGCGTAAAATCTCTCCGCCAGTGAAAAGCCATTCTTCAGAGTTTGTTCTTTATTGACATGAAATAAAATAGGCGAGAATGCCGGTCCTGGGGGGAATAAGGGGGAGGGGGTGGAGGGGGCGGGGCTGTGAGCGGTTCCTCCGGGTCATTTCTGCCATTAAAGAACAATTACTGCAGTTGTATTCAAAGAAGAAATATAATATTCGGAGGACATCAGTCATGAAGGAAGTCCATGGGCTGCACTGCTGAAAATACCGACCGCCTGGCCGCCATGCTGCTGCTCTGGCTTCGCTGACCTCGCAGTTCAGAAATACTGACTTTGCTCCGACTTCATGTGGGTCAGTCATTTTGGACACTTTGTAATTAGTTGGACGGCCAGACAACAGGAATTTTCAGAAGCGGTCAGAGATGGCGGCCTACTTAGTGTCCCTTTAAAGCCAGCCGTATGGGGGGGGGGGGGGGGGTAGGGGGGAGGGTATCAGATGTTTGGGGATTAGCACAGAACTCCCCCCCCCCCAAGTATCAGATATTCGAACATTTATAATATTATTTATACTTAGCCCCGCCCCTGCCGTCTCCACCCCCATACTTACCTTAAACTGTCACCCAACCCTTAAAATGAAACCCTGAACACTAAGCCAACATACTAACACTTACCCCTCCCCCCCCCAACTTAAAGCCTAAGAGTTAACCCCCTAGCTTCCAGCCCACAGCTTAATAATGACCATTGCTACCTCTGCCAGACAGCGCAGCCAGACGTATCAACTCCAGCTGAGAGGGGCCAATTCTATATTCCAGTTGGGTGACCATAGTGGATGGGGGTGGGGGGGGGCATTGTTGGTCCAGCCGGGGCGGCTCTGATTTCATATTTCTCGGGTCTGACCTTCTGATCTTAGATGAGAGAGGGTTGTATCCTTCCATCCCCCCCAACTGGGTGCATTGTGACCCAAGAGTTTCTACAGATCAATATTGGTTACATATATAAAAAGGGGTGGATCCTGAGGAGGCGAGATTACTGTGAAACGCGTCGATACACTAAGCGAATCTGGAATGGTACACTAAACACTATACTATACATGGCGACCATTACTTGTGGGTTCAATCGTGTTTTCTAATGATGCAATAAAGATGGAATATTTTATTGTTATGTTATGTATGTCCTCTTATTGTGACACATTATTTAACCAGTTGCCCTCTGGAAGATTTACCCCCCCTTCATGACCAGGCCATTTTCCGTCATGACCAAGCTATTTTTTGCGTTAGGGCACTGCGTTACTATAACTGACAATTGCGCGGTTATGCGACACTGTATATAAATAAACAAAAAAAGGGAAAATTTTGTAAGAAAAAAATAATAATAATAATAATTTTATATATATATATATTTTTTTTTTTTTTTTTTGGTTTTGTTTTACTTTCTGCTTTAAAACATATCAAAAAATAAAAAATAAAAATATAATAATAAATAAAAATATAATTTCTTCAACAATTTAGGCCAATATGTATTTTTCTAATTATTTTTCTACTTATTTTTGGTAAAAAAAAAAAAAATCCCGATTGTATTGATTGGTTTGCACAAAAGTTAGATTTTTATTTATTTATGAATTTTATACTGGTAATGGTGGTGATCGGCGACTTATAGCAGGACTGCGATATTGTGGCGGATAATCGGACACCTCACCCAAATAAAATTGGTGTCCTTTTTTTTCCCCACAAATAGAGATTTCTTTTGGTGGTATTTGATCGCCTCTGCGTTTTTTATTTTTTGCACTATAAACAAAAAAATAGCGACAATTTTGACACATAACATCCATTAAAATAAATACATATATAATAATAATACATATATAATATAATAATAATAATAATATAATACATATATAATATAAATACAATAAAATGTAAAAAAATCTAATTTGTTCTTCAATTAATTCCAATATAATATCTTCTACATATTTTTGGTAAAAAAAAATAAAAAAATATCCCAATAAAAAGTGTATTTTGATTAGTTTGCGCAAAAGTTATCGCATCTACAAACTATGGGATGTATACTGGAATTTTTATTTATTTTCATTTTTTTACTAGTAATGGTGGTGATCGGCGACTTATAGCAGGACTGCGATATTGCTGCAGACAATCGGACACCTAACCCAAATAAAATTGACGTCCTTTTTTCCCCACAAATAGAGCTTTATTTTGGTGGTATTTGATCGCCTCTGCGTTTTTTTTATTTTTTGCGCTATAAACGAAAAAATAGCGTAAATTTTGACACATAACATCCATTAAAATAAATACATATAAAATAATAATATATATATATAATATGATATTACTACTACTAATAATAATAATAATAATAATAATAATAATATAATATAAATACAATAAAATGTAAAAAAAAATCTAATTTCTTCTTCTTTATTCCAATATGTATTCTTCTACATATTTTTGGTAAAAAAAAAAAAAAAAATATCCCAATAAGTGTATTTTGATTGGTTTGCGTAAAAGTTATCACGTCTACAAACTATGGGATATATACTGGAATTTGTATTTATTTCAATTTTTTTTACTAGTAATGGTGGTGATCGGTGACTTATAGTAGGACTGCCATATTGTGGTGGACAATCGAACACTAACTGACACTTTTTTGGGGACCAACGACACCAATGCAGTGATCAGTGCTACAAATATGCACTTTCACTGTACTAATGACGTGGGAAGGGGCAATCAAAGGGTTACATGTGTGCCTAGCCAGTGTTTATGTACAGTGGGGGAGGTGCTTTTACTCAGTGAAGAGATGGAATTTATTGCTTGCTTTTGCAGAGACATGGGATCCATCCCTTCCCTCCTTTTGGAACGGCGATCTGCCTTGTTTACATAGACAGAGTGCTGTTCCAGCTTTCGGCCTAACGGTCGGTGGGTGGTGGCGGACATTAAGTCCGTGGTACCACACAAATCAGCTGTCGCCGTGTATAATCACAGCGGGCGGCAGCGGCGGCGCACCTGCGCACCCCCTTCCCGGAGGTGTCAGATCACGTGCTAGGTTCGTTATCCGGTCCAGCAGAGCCACCTTGCCGCTGTATTTGTAAGTTTCACAGTCGGCAAGAGGTTAAAATCCCCCCCACTGACCTCCTCGACCCCCCCCCCTCCCCAGACGGGGGATGGGAGGAAGGGTGATGTTGAATGCCACGTCATCTAAGTTGGCCAATCAAATGATACAGACAGCTCTGGGTCTCTCTCTACTAGCGATGATCAGTAGCCGGTTGGACCAGCTCCAGGTCATGTGACCGCTGTAACAACCAAACACAATGGTGATATGATTGGCCAGTCCTTCCCTAGTTAGTGATTTTTTATTTTTTTGGGTGAAAATTGGGGCAAAAGAATAAATGTTCTGATTTTAACCATTTCCCGTCCGCGCCAATTCCGGCACTTCGCTCCTAACATGAAAAAAATCAACATTTTTTTTTTTTTGCCAAAAAATTTACTCATAAACCCCCAAACGTTATATATGTGTTTTTGTTAGCAGAGGCCCTAGGGAATTAAAATGGCGGGAGTTGCACCTTTTTTTTTTACGTCACGTATTTGCGCAGCAATTTTGCAAACGCGTTTTTTTGGGGGGGGGAAACTGTTTAATGAATAAAAAAAAAAAAACAGTAAAGTTATCCCATTTTTAAATATTTTTATATATATATATATATATATATATATATATATATATATATATATATATATATATATATATATATATATATATATATATATAACGTGAAAGATGATGTTACGCCGAGTAAATAGATACCTAACATGTCACACTTGAAAGTTGCGACCGTTCGTGGAATGGGGGCCAAACTTTGGTACTCAAAAATCCCCATAGGCAACGCTTGAATTTTTTTTTTTTACCTGTTTAGAGTTACAGAGGAGGTCTTGGCATAGGATTATTCCTTTGGCTCTAACGTTTGCGGCGATGCTTCACATGTGTGGTTTCAATGACGTTTACGTATGACGTAAGTATGTGTTCGCCTCCGCGCGGGGACGGGGGGGGGGGGGGGCTTTAAAAAAATTAATAAATTCTTGTTTATTTTACTTTCTTTTTCTGATTTTTACACTTTTCCTTTAAAAAATGTTTTTTTTTTTACCACTTTTATTCCTATTATGCGATCGGAAATTCTCGTCGGAAAAAGCTCTGATGGTTTTCCCGACGGAATTCCGACGGAATTCGGCTCAAGCCGTCTTGCCTACACACGCGGTCACATCAAATTCCGATCGTTTATAACGCAGTGACGTACGACACGTACGACGGGACTAGAAAAAAGGAAGTTCAATAGCCAGTAGCCAATAGCCAATAGCTTCTGTCTCGTAGTTGAATCTGAGCATTGCGTGATTTTTGGCGTGTCGGAATTGCGTACACACGATCGGAATTACCGAATAGAAAGTTTTTCCGTTGGGAAAATTGAGAACATGCTATCGATTTTTGGCTGGCGGAAATTCGGAGAGCTAAATTCCGATGGAGCGTACACACGGTCGCATTTTCTGATGAAAAGCTCTCATCGGTCTTTTTCTGGCCGGAATTCCGATCGCGTGTACGCGGCATTACAAGCAATGTAAACATCCCTCGTAATAGGAATAGTGCGTGACAGGTCCTCTTTATGGAGAGATGGGGGGGGGGGGGTCAATAAGACCTCAGATCTTTCCTCCAGGCTGGGAAGCCTGTGATCAAAAAAAAAAAAGCAGGACGATCTCGGCTTTCCAACTGCCAGGCCGGGCGTGACATCATAACGTCGGGCCCGGGCCTCCGAGAGTCATAGAGATGACCGGGGACCATCTGCGCCAATGGGTTCCTTCTCCAGCTCAAGGATCACGTGGGCTTGCCGGTAGAAGCACCGGAGGGCCACCTGTAAGAACGATCAGAACTTGAACTTGATTCCCATGCAGGGAATCGCCGGCTGAAGAGAACGATGCCGGGTTGATGCCTCTGGGTGCAGGCATCTGCCCGGTATAACCACTGAAACGGGAGGACGTCCATGTACGCCCTCCGGGCGGGAAGTGTCAGGCTATGCCCCCTTCTCCCTTCTCCAATGGCCTAGGAGTCCTAGGGATGCCACCTGATCCCTTTAAAACTGAACACATAATACGTACACGGTGTTCTGAGGCTGATTAAGGTGGTTGTAAACCCTTACAACACACTTTGACCTACAGGTAAGCCTAGATTAAGGCTTTACCTGTAGGTCCAAGAAATATCTCCTAAACCTACACGGTTTAGGAGATATTTGCCGAAAGACAGGCATCGCTGTCTACGGCGCATGCACCGCAGACAGTGGCGCGCAGGCGCACTGAGCGCGCCGCGGTCAAAGGTGATATGCCGCGCGCGGCGGCTCCCGTGCGCATGCGCGGGAGTGGCATCAACGCGGCTTCGCCGAATGGCAGAGGCGATGCGAGACCCACTGAGAAGATGGATGCGCCGGACTACAGGGGACAGCGGTGACTTCGCTGGCTCCTGTGTCAGGTAAGTGACACATAATGGACTACTATGCGATGCGATGCGATGCGATGCATAGTAGTCCATTATGCTTTACCTTTGCAGGGAATGAAAGAGGAAGTAAGACCCATCAGGGTTTACTTCCTGTTTAAGGTGGTAATTAAACTCGCTTGGTGCCTCATCCGCACCAAATCAGCCTCAGAACCCGTGTAATTCATATGTGTTGGGGTTTAAAGGGCCTAGGGCTCCAAAGCGCCCCCTGTCATTGTTTTTTTTTTGTACCATTCTTAAAGACATTTTTTTATTTTCAACGATGTCCTGTCCGATGACGATCCCTCTATGATTCCGTAACATACAATCCATCATTTACTAATCGGTTGGACTGGAGGGCTTGGACGGGTAACATGGGAGCTCTGTAGGATCTCTGGCATGTTCGGGTTTATGGTCTATGTGAGGTCTGTACTGAGCCCATCGCTAATAAAGAAAAACACAACTAAAGCCTCGGAGATGTATTACCATTCCAACAGACGCTGCGGAGAGTGAAGGGTTAACCTCCTCCCTGCCATGGCGGGTGATAGCGAGACACCAGGCCAAGCAATCGTTGTGCCGGAGCGATCTGGCCTACTCTCCGTACAGTGTGGATTCTATTGTGCTCGGTGCCAGGCACGCTGGAGCCAAAGCCTTTCCCTGGAGTCAGCGCTATTTCTGCCGCTGCTCTCTTTTCTTTCTACAATTAGATAATACACAGCCGTTAGAAAATAGTAACAGTATGTTAATGAGGTTAATGTGACACAGCGGTCCATGAGAGGCTTCTGCACCTGCCTTCGGAGATGAGAGCAGATGTGAGAATCACCTTCCTGAACGGTGTGTGAAATGATGGCGGCGGCCATGTTTCCTCAGTCTTTGTATTGGAAATAATCCTGCATTGATAAAGGAAAGGGTGGAGAGCAGCACCAAAGGATTGATAACACATGTGCCTGTCATAGATGTATCTAAAAGGAAGGCATTGTGTAGATTGGGTAACACAAAGGCTTCATGGGTAGCAGCACTAGGGTCATCGGCCTGGATCACAACTACAAAACTACTTGCAAAAAGGTCATTGACTTGAATCCTAACCTCGACACTACTACCTACATGCACTAGGGTGATCAGCTTGAATCCCAACTCCGACACTGTCTACATGCACGAGGGTCATTGGCTTGAATCCCAACCATGATATTTCTACCTACATTCACTAAGGCCACCAATGTCATCAGCTTGAATCCCAACCATGAAATTGCCTACATGCACTAGGGTCATTGGCTTGAATCGCAACCATTATATTGCCTACATGCATTAGGGTGATCAGCTTGAATCGCAACCACAAAACTACTACTTACATGCACTATGGTCATCAGCTTGAATCCCAACTTCGACACTGGCTACATGCACGAGGGTCATTGGCTTGAATCCCAATCATGATATTTCTACCTTCATTTACTAAGGTCATCAGCTTGAATCCCAACTGTGACACGGTCTACATGCACTAGGGTCATGGGCTTGAATCCCAACCATGACGCCGTCTGCATGCACTATGATCATCGGCTTGAATCGCAACCATGGCACTGCCTACATGCACTAGGGTCATCAGCTTGAATCGCAACCACAACACTACTACTTACATGCACTAGGGTCATCAGCTTGAAACCCAACCATGACACTGCCTACATGCACTACGGTCATTAGCTTGGTGGAAAAGTTTCAATCCCACCCATCAACCAGTCCACCCTTTGTGTTCTCTACATCACCATTACAGATTATGGTGGACCAATTGATGTAACTGCCTTTACAACATTATTGCATACAATGGTGGACCAGTGCTTGGAACTACCTCTACATTATCAATACAGATAATGGAGGACCATTGGTTGGAACTGCCTCTACATCATCATTCCATACAAGGGTGGACCAGTGGTTGGAACTGCCTCTGCATTATCATTACATACAATGGAGGACCAGTGGTTGGAACTCCCTCTGCATTATCATTACATACAATGGTGGATCAGTGGTTGGAACCACCTCTACATCATAATTACAGACGGACTAGTGGTTGGAACTGCCTCTACATCACCACTACAGACAATGGAGGACCAGTGGTTGAAACCACCTCTACATCATTATTAGATACAATGGACAACCAGTGGTTGGAACCACCTCTACCTCCTCTTTACCTACAATGGAGGACCAGCGGTTGAAACCGCCTCTACATCATCATTGCATACAATGGAGGACCAGTGGTTGGAACTTCCTCTGCATTATCATTACATGCAACGGTGGACATGTGGTTGGAACCACCTCTACAACATTATTAGATACAATGGTGGACAAGTGGTTGGAACTGCCTCTACATCATCACTACAGACAATGGAGGACCAGTGGTTGAAACCACCTCTACATCATTATCAGATACAATGGCGAACCAGTGGTTGGAACTGCTTCTACATCCTCATTACCTACAATGGAGGACCAGTGGTTGTAACCACCTCTACATTATTATTAAATACAATGGAGGACCAGTGGTTGTAACCACCTCTACATTATTATTAAATACAATGGAGGACCAGTGGTTGGAACCGCCTTTACATTATCATTACATACAATGGTGGACTAGTGATTGAAACCACCTCTACATCATTATTAGATACAATGGAGGACCAGTGGTTGGAACCGCCTCTACATCATTATTACCTACATTGGAGGACGGGTGGTTGGATATGAGGTTGTCAAAGTCCTCCCACTTACTGGAGTGTCGGAGAATGGGGAAGAGCATCGGTTGAGTATTTTCCTCTTACAATATGAGGAGGGACACAATACAAGAGGTCCTAATTGTTTCCTCTGGAGTTCTGCTTTAAGATTTGAAAATAATGTAAATGGAATTTATCAGAATTACATAGACAATCTGCAACTTTCGACTTGTTTGAACAATGGAGGCTCCAGGACTTTCATGTTTAACCTTCAGGACTTGGTGAGCCAGAAGAGCTTTGTGCATATCAGATGTCCTGACACTTCAATAGCTGCCTGTCTCTTCAGTGACGAGGACTCAAGTGGATGGGATCTTTATCTGATTTACATTTAGTTTAGTGTATCTTACACAGCTGCCATTTCTAATAAAATACTTGTTTTCACCCTTTCTTATCTTTTGTTGCATTGCAGCGCTGGTGCTACTGATATCCTGCAGCCTCTTTACAGACACTTCATGCCTGCATGCACTTCAGCATTGGCCACAAGGCATTTCTCAGGGTGAGATTGCTGATGGGGACAACAGTGGACCATGTGTGTGCAATGTGTGTTGAAATGGCCACTTGTAATTACTGCCACGCATGAGCAAAACTAGGAGCCAAGGACAGAGCGTGGTCACCCTGTAACAGGAAATGCTTTAACAAGGACCTTCGGGGCAGGATCACCAGGGATTGTTTTAGTGAAAGTTTCAGATTTAAAAATATTAAAAAGTAATGGAGCAAGAATGACAATGATGCACAGATGAGCCCCAGAGCTTTTACCTTCTAGTCAACAAGTGGGTATCCTCTCCCTCCACTCAGGTCTCAGATTACACTCAGCTCATTTCTGTGCAGTGAGTGACATCAGATCTCCACCCCCTGCCTTCTAAGGTCCCTTTTACACTGCTTCCACTTTTCCACAATTTTTCAGCGATTTTGCTGCAATTTCTGGGAATGTCTGTGTAAACTTGAGGTCTATGGACCTCAACTCGCATGAAAGTCGGACCAAAGTAGTACAGGGACTACTTTTTAAAGTTGGCACGACTTGAAGTCGCACATATATAAATGGTTATCTTTGGAAATCACGGGGAACGACTTGTCATGCGGCTTTGCAGTCCCAAGTCACAGGACAAGTCGCACAACTGTTAAAGGGGCCTAATAAACATACATTCCTTGTTTAATCCCTGTGTATCACCTGAGGCTGGTCACATTAGTGGATACCTTTTAAGGGTTTACAACCATTTTTAATCTATTCCTAACTAATGGGTTAATCCTGGTGGATTCCAGAAAAGAGAGAAGCAGCTCTTATAATGCCGCGTACACACGAGCGGACTTTTCAACATCCAAAGTCCGACAGAATGATTCCGTCAGACTATTCGATCGTGTGTGGGCTGCAACGGACTTTTTATTCGCAAAAGTCTGACGGACTTTAGAAAATGGAACATGCTTCAAATTTTTCCGACGGAACTCCGCCGGACCCGGTCCCTCCGAAAAATTTGCTCGTGTGTATGCTATTCCGACGGACTAAAACCGACGCTAGGGCAGCTATTGGCTACTGGCTATGAACTTCCTTATTCGAGTCGAGTCGTACGTCATCACGTTCGAATCCGTCGGAGTTTGGTGTGATTGTGTGTGGCCAAGTCCGCTCAGTCGAAAAGTCCGTCAGAACTCTGTCGGAACTCCGGCAGAACTCCTTCGGAAGTCTGTCGGACATAAGTCCTCTCGTGTGTACGGGGCTTTAGTGTTCCGCCAGCAGTCAGCCTTTTCACCCAGCAGCATGCTCTCATAGCAGAGAGAGTGCAAAAAGAGAGGTCCTTAAGCATAAGTCATCTCAGATATAAAAAGACCTGTGACCTGCTGAGACTAATGATGAGGTCTTACTAATAGCCAAGATGTGGACCTAGGAAGGGAGGCTTTATGACACCTGGGGCAGAGGCGTTTGGAGGGGGCTGAATGCTAGCCTCATGATTTCTGACTATGGGCCCAGTTTTTTAAGGGAACACTACTCTTTGTGAGGTGTATGCCTGGGGGACCCTTCCAGTAATGTTACTTTGGATTTTAGCCCATGTCGCCCCAAGACACACAGACTCTGGGATCCATGTTAAGGGTCTATATGCCACATTTCCAGCAAGGAGTGCTTCACACTGTGGGACACTGATGTCATCAGCAAACCACTCGTCTGGAGTTGTCTGCTATAATGTGTTTATTTCAAGTAGGTCTAGTGGGCCTCCTAAGGGTCTTTCGCCCATTGTTATTTTTGCTAATTAACTCAGCTATTGTCTGAAGGTGTTCTGTGTTTATACTTATGATAATGTGTATTGTACCTTCTGAGCTTGGAGTCGGCAAGCCTGACCGGCAATGAGTCACTCAGAGTGGTTAATTAAGCACCCTCTGTGATGAGATTAGCCACGAGTCAGCTTTACCTCATTAGCTAAACCATTGTGTGAGGTTTTGGGTAAATATTTGGGCCTTTCTGTATGTGGTGAGCGACCTCCTTCTCAAGTGTATAAAAGCCTGTGTTCTTGTTCAAATAATCAGTTCCAACTTTGAAGCCAAACGAGTCCTGCCTAGTTCTTGGTTGTAATATGCATCTATAATATCTAATATCTAATATCTATATTCAGACTGGAGGAAGTGGTATATGATGGAAGCATTCAAGCGGAGTGTGGGACATTCCGTTACAACACCCAAAGCTCTACAAAGTCTCTAACAATAATGTAGGTGAGATACCCAGGTAACTCATATAATACATCCGTGGTTCTGCCAGCCAGTGCCTCATATTATTTTGGTGCATGTGTCCATATGACTACAGTGGGGCACTAAGGACATTAGATTGTAAGCTCTGTAGGGAGTTTAAGTTATTGTGACCTGTGAACAGCTGAGACTAATAATGAGGTCTGGCCTAAAAGTAAGATATGGAACTAGGAGTGGAGAATAGTGATGGACGAACGTTTCGCCCGGCGGTCGTTTCGCGGCGAATTTCCGACATTCGCGGTCCGCACGTTCGAACGCCTTTTTCCGTCGTTCGCCGCGGCGGACTTACGTGTTTAATGTATACAAGAACTTTAACCTTTGGTGACACGTTTATCATGTGATACAGGACAGCCAATTGAGACATGACAGCACATGGACACTTGGACATTCCCCCTAACTTATAAATACACCCGATCCGGTGGCCATTTTACATTCTTTCTTCTGTTACGATAGGGACAGGTTCCTGTGTGGAGTAGGGAGAGATAAACCACTAGCTATTTGGTACACAAAAGTTCTTTTCAGGACTGGTATAGGTGTTAGGTGTTGATAGGTTTGCTGTGCTGCTGATTCTTGCAGCAGCCTGAGTGTCTTTTGTTAGTTTAGAGAAAGGGAAAGGACGGTGTATGCTACAGGGACAGCCAGATTAGTCTTTCATCATCATCATCATCATCATCATCATTAGCTGTTACTATCAAGGTCCACAAAAGAGCTGTTCCAGTAACCACTAATCGTTCTCTTTTTTTGCCAATTTGTATAGGGACAGGAAGGAAGCAGTGTTGTCAGGCAGTGAGGGTAATTTTAAAGACTTGCTGTTATTATTAGTTCCACAAAGGTTCTTTTCAGGACTGGTATCAGTGGTACAGTAATAGGCTTGTACATGTATAATATTCTTTCTTCCAAATATAGAAAGGATATTATACTTGACTGCTGCCCTTCTGCTGCAGTCTGCTAATCATTCACAACTCACTTGTTCCACAAAAGTTCTTATAAGGACTGGTAACTTGGTATAGGGTGCTACGGTACATAGGCTTGAGTGCGGTACAGTCTGCTGTTCTGTAAGGACCGCTATCGGTCCACAATAGATAGGGTTGACGTGCACCACTGCTGACCGCTGCCCTATACTGCAGCAGTCCTTCAGCGGTATAGGGACTGACGTACAGTCTGCTAATCACTAACACACAACCTGCTTGTTCCACAAAAGTTCTTATAAGGACTGGTAACTTGGTATAGGGTGCTACGGTACATAGGCTTGAGTGCGGTACAGTCTGCTGTTCTGTAAGGACCGCTATCGGTCCACAATAGATAGGGTTGACGTGCACCACTGCTGACCGCTGCCCTATACTGCAGCAGTCCTTCAGCGGTATAGGGACTGACGTACAGTCTGCTAAACACTAATACACAACCTGCTTGGTCCACAAAAGTTCTTATAAGGACTGGTAACTTGGTATAGGGTGCTACGGTACATAGGCTTGAGTGCGGTACAGTCTGCTGTTCTGTAAGGACCGCTATCGGTCCACAATAGATAGGGTTGACGTGCACCACTGCTGACCGCTGCCCTATACTGCAGCAGTCCTTCAGCGGTATAGGGACTGACGTACAGTCTGCTAAACACTAATACACAACCTGCTTGGTCCACAAAAGTTCTTATAAGGACTGGTAACTTGGTATAGGGTGCTACGGTACATAGGCTTGAGTGCGGTACAGTCTGCTGTTCTGTAAGGACCGCTATAGGTCCACAATAGATAGGGTTGACGTGCACCACTGCTGACCGCTGCCCTATACTGCAGCAGTCCTTCAGCGGTATAGGGACTGACGTACAGTCTGCTAATCACTAACACACAACCTGCTTGTTCCACAAAAGTTCTTATAAGGACTGGTAACTTGGTATAGGGTGCTACGGTACATAGGCTTGAGTGCGGTACAGTCTGCTGTTCTGTAAGGACCGCTATAGGTCCACAATAGATAGGGTTGACGTGCACCACTGCTGACCGCTCACCTATACTGCAGCAGTCCTTCAGCGGTATAGGGACTGACGTACAGTCTGCTAAACACTAATACACAACCTGCTTGGTCCACAAAAGTTCTTATAAGGACTGGTAACTTGGTATAGGGTGCTACGGTACATAGGCTTGAGTGCGGTACAGTCTGCTGTTCTGTAAGGACCGCTATCGGTCCACAATAGATAGGGTTGACGTGCACCACTGCTGACTGCTGCCCTATACTGCAGCAGTCCTTCATCGGTATAGGGACTAAGAGTTTTGTCACAGGGTCATTTAAAAAATGACAGGCAGAGGAAGAGGCAGGCCCTTCCGCAGGGGTGGTAGGGGTAGGGCAGGAGCAACAGGCTTGAGCCAAAGTGGGAAGTTGCAGAAGGTGCGTTCAATTACTTTAAAGGATGCACCAGACTTGGTTGAGTGGCTCGCTCAGCCTTACTCTTCTGCACCCTCCTCATCCTCTCGATCTGCACCCTCTTCTTCACTCTCTGCTATGTGCACCCCCAAAGACACTACCACCAACAACACGACCACCACCACCACCACCACATACCTTCCGCTTGAGTCACTGGAATTATTTTCCGATCCATATCAAGAGGACATTTCTGATGCGCAGCCACTCTTGGTATTGGATCAGGAAGAGGAGGTAGCAACAAGCGCTACTCAGCAGTCTGACGACAGTACCCAGATCAGCCCAAGGAGGAGGTTGGTCCCCGGTGTTGCTGCCTACTCCGAGATCTCTACTTATAGCGGTGGGGAAGGTGACGTTGATGATGACGTGTCTAGTGATGTCACGTGGGTGCCCACAAGAGAGGAAGAGGAGGGGAGTTCAGAGGGAGATATGGACCAGCAGATAGGGAGGAGAAGCAGCAATGACTTACATTGCACAGCAGGGACAAAGCAGACTGCAAATGTATCAGGAGCGAGTCATCGACCATGTACGGTCACATCTGGCGCTCCCAGGACACCGGCACATGGCTCCGCAGTGTGGGCTTTTTTTAACGTGTCCGCTGCTGACAATAGCGTTGCCATCTGCAATCTTTGCAGTCAACGCGTTAGTCGCGGTAAGCCCAATACTCACCTAGGGACGACCGCCTTAAGAAGGCACATGAGCAGCCATCACCGAGCCCAGTGGGAGCAACGGAACACACAAAGCCACACTGCAGGCTCTCACCGTCCAGCCTCGTCTTCTACTTCTCCTTCTCCTCTCTCCTCACAATTGTCCTCCACTCCACCTTCCATCACGCCAAGCTCACATTTTTCTGCAAAAAGGCAGGCTTCCGTGGGCCTAATGTTTGAGCGTAAAAAAATGATGACGCCGGATAACCCTCTTGCCCAACGGTTGGCGGCTGGCTTGTCAGAACTCATAGCCCGCCAACTACTGCCATATAAACTGGTGGACTCGGAGGCCTTTCGCAAATTTGTGGCCATTGGAACACCACAATGGAAGGTCCCAGGAAGGAAGTATTTCTCAGAGAAGGGCATCCCAGAGCTATATGGCCATGTTCAGCGGCAAGTGAATGTATCTCTGGCACACAGTGTCGGTGCCAAGATACATCTGACCACAGACACGTGGTCTAGCAAACACGGGCAGGGAAGGTATATCAGTTTTACTGCCCACTGGGTGAACCTTCTGACGGCCGTCAAGCATGTAACCCGTGGCACCCGTGTAGATTTGGTTTTACCGCCACGGATTGCATGCAGGCCTGACTCTTCTTCTCCTCCTCCTACTCCATCCTCCTCCCTCTCCTCCTCAGCTGCCTCCTCCTTTTCCGCTGCTAGCGTCTCTTCCGCTGCACCGCCCAAGCTCCCCAGAACCTATTCCACATGCCAGGTGAGACGTTGCCATGCCGTGCTGCGTCTGTTGTGCCTGGAAGCAAAGAGCCACACTGGCCCGGCACTCCTTTCAGCTTTGCGTTCACAGGCAGATGAGTGGCTAACACCGCTCAATTTGACAGTTGGTAAAGTGGTGTGTGACAACGGTGCCAATCTGCTTAGCGCATTGAAACAGGGCAAAATCACGCACGTGCCGTGCATGGCACACGTCTTAAACTTGGTCGTGCAGCGATTCCTTGTCAAATACCCTGGGGTCCAGGACATCTTGCGGCAGGCAAGGAAAATCTCGGCCCATTTCAGAAGATCTTACACGGCCATGGCTCGCCTTGCTGACATTCAGCGGCGACACCATCTGCCGGTCAGACGTCTTATTTGCGATTGCCCGACGCGATGGAACTCAACCTTCTATATGCTTGATAGGCTGCTCCAGCAGAAACGTGCAGTTAACGTCTACCTGTATGAACTCTGCGAAAGAAACGGTTCTGGGGAGCTGGGTTTTTTTTCACCGCGCCAGTGGCTGCTCATGCGCGACACATGCAGACTTCTGCGGCCATTTGAGGAGATCACCAAACTGGTCAGTCGCAGCCATGGCGCCATCAGTGACATGGTACCTTATGCCTTCTTTCTGGAGCGTGCATTGCGTCGTGTCATTGATCAGGCTGTGGAGGAGCAGGAGCGGGAAGATGAGGAAGTCGCAATGCTGGATGAATTCCCAGGGGGGGCTACTCTATCTGAGACAAGTCAACAACAGGAGTCTGATGAGGAGTCAGAGGAGGATGGTGCCGGGGCGGATGAGCAGGAGCAAGAAGAGCATGCTTTAAACCTTTCTGGGATCCCTGTTGTGCGAGGATGGGGAGAGGAGAATGAAGAGGACGACATTATCCTGGATGATGAGCAGGAGCCAGGCCACCACACCGCTTCCACTTTAGTGCAAATGGGGGCCTTCATGCTCCAGTGTTTTAATAGGGACCCCCGTATAAAAAGCATGAGGGTCAAGGACCAGTACTGGGTGGCAACGTACTTAGACCCCCGGTACAAACACAAAATGGCGGAAATGTTACCGCCGTCGCAGAGGGCTGTCAGAATGCAGCACTTCCAGGCCTTGCTTCGAGAAATGCTGCATTCTGCTTTTGCGTGCGCTGGCAGAGGAGCAATTCCCACTCCCAGAGAAGGATTTGCGGGTACCAATCCAACAGCGCCTGCAAGAAGAGGCCGGTTTGAAGATGTGTTGGTGACTTCGGATATGAGGTCATTCTTTCAGCCGACCCATCGACAGGTGTCATCCGGATCCAGCATCAGGGAACGCCTAGACCGTCAGGTGTCCGACTACATTGGGTTAACGGCCGATGTGGACGCTCTGAGGAGTGATGAACCCCTGGACTACTGGGTGGGCAGGCTTGACCTCTGGCCAGAGCTTGCCCAATTTGCAATCGAACTGTTGGCTTGCCCCTCATCCAGTGTCCTGTCCGAAAGGACGTTCAGCGCAGCAGGGGGGATTGTGACCGATAAGCGTACTCGCCTAGCTCACGACAGTGTTAACTACCTCACATTTCTAAAAATGAATGAGGCATGGATCTCGGAGGAATTCAACACATGTGACCAGTAGACCATGTATATGTCTATAAACTATTTTTTTAATCAAGCACACAGACCTTCTTAATTCATTTGGCTCACTTCCTTGACCCAAAAAAGCACACCGTACTATATGCCCCTACCCTCCTCTTTGAAGAGGTTGAGCGGTGTCATATTTCTACTGGGGCTGCTTATGATATCCCTGTGCTGTGCTGACTTCCTCCTGGGGGTTCTTATTATGAAGGGATCACACTATCCCTGTGCTGTGCTGACTTCCTCCTGGGGGTTCTTATTATGAGGGGATCACACCATCCCTGTGCTGTGCTGACTTCCTCCTGGGGCTGCTTACGGTGCTGCTGTCAGTGCTGTATGTCACGGTGCTGCTGTCAGCGCTGTATGTCACGGTGCTGCTGTCAGCGCTGTATGTCACGGTGCTGCTGTCAGCGCTGTATGTCACGGTGCTGCTGTCAGCGCTGTATGTCACGGTGCTGCTGTCAGCGCTGTATGTCACGGTGCTGCTGTCAGCGCTGTATGTCACGGTGCTGCTGTCAGCGCTGTATGTCACGGTGCTGCTGTCAGCGCTGTATGTCACGGTGCTGCTGTCAGTGCTCTGTATTACGGTGCTGCTGTCAGATGCCTCTATCACGGTGCATGTGTCATTCCGGTATGTCACGCTGCTGGTGATCATCTCCTGCACCCTCTTCTTTGCCTACCCTGGTCCCTGACCTTCCCTCTCCTCCATTGCCTTCATTAGCTCCATAGTCCTGAATTGTTAGAACAATTTCCCAAATAAAATAAAAATGCTTGTAGTTATCGATCCCAAATTCACCTCATACATGTATTATGTCATTGTCCAGATGGTGGGACTACGTTTTACCCCCCAATAATTACCACGTGGCCGCAAATTCGACATGAAGGTTTGCAAAGTTCGCCTCCCATTGAAGTCAATGGGGCCCGCGGCGAACGTTCGGTTTCGCGAACGTTTGGGTCCGTTCGCATTTCGCTTTCGCGAAACGTCCCGTCGGAAGTTCGTCCATCACTAGTGGAGAATTTATTCCACCCAAAGCTCTACAAAGCCTCTGGGTTTAAGGACCAAGAACAGAACTTTTCAAGATTGGAAGAATGGAGACTTTAACCCACCCAAAGCTCTAGGAACCATCTGGGCTTTACGACCTAGAACAGAACTTATGGAGATATGAGGAAACAATAATGTTTGATTACTCCATTGAAGACAGGAACCCTAGATCTTGTGTAGGTGAGAAACCCAGGTAACCCGCATGCAATGTTGACAATCCTGCCAGCCAGTGTCTAACAGTATGTAGTGCATATGTCCATATAACTGCAGTAGGGACAATAAATTGTATGCTCTATAGCAGTAATGGCAAACCTTGGCACCCCAGATGTTTTTGGAACTATAGTTCCCATGATGCTCATGCACTCTGCAATGTAGGTGAGCATCATGGGAACTATAGTTCCAAAACATCTGGAGTGCCAAGGTTCGTCATCACTGCCCTATATGGAGCAGAAACTAATGTAAATTTGACCTGTGAACAGCTAAGGCTAATAATGAAGTCTGGCTAAAAGGTAAGATGTGGACCTAGGAGAATTTATCCCACCGAAAGCTCTACAATGCCTCCAGGCTCCAGGACTCGGCACAAAACGTATTGAGATCTGAGGAAACAATAATGTTTGGTTCCTCCATTAAAGACAGAAACCGGGGACCTTGGGTAGGTGAGAAACCCAGGTAACCCACGTGCAATGTCCACAGTACTGTCAGTCAGTGATTTACAGTATATAGTGCATGTGTTCATATGACTAACTACAGTAGGGACATTAGATTGTAAGCTCTGTAGGGAGCAAACAATGAAGGTAAATGTTACCTGTGAACAGCTAAGGCTAATAAGGAAGTCTGGTTAAAAGGTAAGCTGTGGACCTAGGAATGGAGAATGTATCCCACCCAAAGCTCTACAAAGCCTCCAGGCTCCAGGACTCAGCACAAAACGTATTGAGATCTAAAAAAACAATAATGTTTGGCTCCTCCATTGAAGATAGGAACCCAGAACCTTGTGTAGGTGAGAAAGCCAGGTAACCCTAGGGTTGCCACCTGTCCAGGATTCACCCGGACAGTTCGGATTTGGAATCATGTGTCCAGGTTTCAGACTACCTGAAACCCGGACACATTATTTAGACTGGTCTATGGCTTCCAAGCAGGGTTGCTGGCTGAAGTTGTCTAAACTTAGAGTGTCTGTTACACTCTTTCACACTGCCCAAAGCCAGCACTAAGAAATCCCCCCCCCCCCAAACACACAAACAGGAGAGGAGAGAGGGCTCAATCTGCACCTCTTCCCCCCACCCCTACCCCTCTCTGTCTGCCCACACTCTAATCCCTGGCACCGTGCCTCAGAAAAGGAAAGTTGGGGCTGGAAATTTGAAGTCCAGCAGCCTCAGATACATCTGGCTGAGAGGTGCTGACTGCCAAGGGGCGAGTGAGTTCACCATCCATCCCTGTCTGTGACTGAAGTCTCTCTCCTGCCTCTGAGTGAGGTAAGGTAAATCAGGGTTCTCAGAGCACCCCTTACATCAGAGTTCCCCTTTACAACAGAAGCCTACAGTGTTCCCCCTTACATCAGTCTGCTCCATACATCAGAGTTCTCAGTGTTCCCCCTTAAATCAGGATTCCCAGAACATTTCTTATGTCAGAGTCCCCAGAGTTCCTCCTTAAATCAGAGTCTGCAGATTCCCCCCTTACAGTGAAAGGGAACTCTGCAAGTTCAGACGTAAAAGGGGGAATTCTGTGGACTCTGATGTAAAGGGGGACTCGTGTTATTAACTTCGTATGATTAAAAATGTTATTTAATAGCAAAATATATGTATAGTTTATAGTATAAAAAAACATTGCTGTGCGCCACTAAAGTGTTCGTGTTTGACTTGAAGAAAAGGTGGCAACCCTAGGTAACCCGCATACAAAGTCCACAGTCCTGCCAGACAGTGACTCACAGTATATAGTGCTTGTGTTCATATGACTACAGTATGGACAATAGATTGTAAGCTCTGTAGGGAGCAGAAACAAATGTAAATGTGACGAGGTTACTAATGATGTTGGGCTAAAAGGTGAGATGTGGACCTAAGAACAGAGAATGCATCCCACCCAAAGCTCTACAGAGCCTCCAGGCTCCAGGACTCGGCACAAAACAAGACAGATACCCAAGATCTCGTGTAGGTGAGAAATGTAGGTGACCCGTATCCACACTCCACAGTCCTTCCAGCCAGTGCCTCATAATACATATAGGGTAGGGTCATTGGGCTGTAATCTCTGTAGGGGGGGGGGAGGCTAATGTGAAAGAAAGCTCGGAGATGTACCACGCAGGGGGGTAGGCGGAGAGCTACATGAATAGAGGAAAATGGGGAAGTAGGGATAGGTAGATAGAGCAGGGGGCGGAGTTTAGCGCCACGAGGAGTGAGCGCCGCCCGCCCCAGCGTCAGTCAGAAGAAGAAGATTCCCACCCTCCCTCCCTGGTTGAATAAGAAGAGGGGGGACGGGGTACTGGCGGAAGGGCGTGGCAATCCCTTTTGTTATCGGGAGGTGTTAACATGTTTTTGTTTCAGATGTTGGTTGGATGTCGTAGCGGTTGGCGGATGTTGGTCCCTGTCAGGTAATGAAAGATAACCCCTCCCCACAGAGAAGTTGATGCGGGACCCATTGGAGAGCTGGGCTCGTTGCTGATGCCATATAACAATGGTTATATGGAAGATGGTGAATGGGGGGCACTGCGGTCAAGAGTTGGTGGCCTTCTGAGCTAGCATATCAGCTTGAGGCCTGGTACAGTTAATACGATGGCAGTGCCGGTTGATTGGTATGTTAATGGGGTGGGGAGAGGGAAGGCCCTGCAGAAGACCAACGCGTTTTCAGTGTATTCAGTTATATGATAAGTTCATTGTTTCTTTTGATATGTTTATTATGTTTAATTAATAAAGAGGCTGCTACGGCCACTTATCACTCCAAGTAAAGGTGTGGTCTCTTTAACCACTTGAGACCCGCGCTATAGCCAAATGACGGCTACAGCGCGGATCTTCTTTTCCGGGACTACGTCTATTGACGTTGTCCCGTACACAAGCGGCCTGCGCGCCCCCTGAGGGGCGCGCGCAGCGCGCTCTGTGATCGGCGAGTCTACGAGACTCGCCTGATCACCGATCCGTGCAAGGGGTCGATCCCGACCCCTTATCATGTGATCAGCTGTCAGCCAATGACAGCTGATCATGTGATATAACGGAGCCGGTAATCGGCTATTATTCCTCCTTGCGCTGTCAGCGCGAGGAGAAAAAAAAAAGCCGATCACCGGCGGCCGTGATCGGGACATCAGTCCCGATCATGGCCAGCCCTGCTAGTGCCCACCTGCCCCCTGCCAGTGCCCACCTGCCCCCTGCAGTGCCACATGTTTAAAAAGTAAGTGCCCCCCGTCAGTGCCACCCAGCAGTGCCCACAGTGCCACCCAGCAGTGCCCACAGTGCCACCCACAGTGCCACCCACAGTGCCACCCAGCAGTGCCCACAATCTGCCTCAAAGGTGCTGCACCCCAGTGCCACTTATCCGTGCCCATCAGTGTCATCTACCAGTGCCCAGCAGTGCCGCCCATCAGTGCCCAGCAATGCCACCTATCAGAGCCACCTATCAGTGCCACCTATCAGTGCCCATCAGTCCCATCTATCAGTGGTACCTATCAGTGCCCATCCGTGCCACCCATCCGTGCCACCCATCCGTGCCACCCATCTGTGCCCATCAGTGCCGCCTTATCTGTGCCCATCGGTGCCGCCTTATCTGTGCCTATTAGTGCCGCCTTAACTATGCCTATCAGTGCGCACCAGTGCAGCCTATCAGTGCCCACCAATGCAGCCTATCAGTGCCCACCAGTGCAGCCTATCAGTGCCGCCTAATCAGCGCACTTCAATGAAGGAGAAAATGACCCGTTTGCAAAATTTTATAACAAACTATTAAACATGATTTTTTTTTTTTTTGCATCTTTTTTTGTTTGTTTAGCAAAAAATAAAACTCCGAGCTGTAACTAAATACCACCAAAAGAAAGCTCTATTTGTGGGAAAAAAATGATAAAAATGTCATTTGGGTACAGTGTTGTATGCCCGCGCAATTGTCATTCAAAGTGCATCAGCGCTGAAAGCTGAAAATTGGTCTGGGACTGAGGGGGGTTTAAAGAGGAAGTAAACCCTGATGAGTTTACTTCCTCTTTCATTCCCTGCAAAGGCAAAGCATAATGGACTACTATGCATCGCATCACATCGCATCACATAGTAGCCCATTATGTGTCACTTACCTGACACAGGAGCCAGCGAAGTCACCGCTGTCCCCTGTAGTCCGCCGCATCCATCTTGTTGGTGGGGTCTCGCAGCTCCGCCGCTGTCATTCGGCGAAGCCGCGAAGACGTCACTCCCGCGCATGCGCACGGGAGTCGACACGCGCGGCAGCTCCATTCTTGGAAATGCCACGCTCAGTGCGCCTGCGCGCCGCTATCTACGGCGCAAGCGCCGTAGACAGCGGTGCCCGTTTTCGGGCAAATATCTCCTAAACCGTATAGGTTTAGGAGATATTTCTTGGACCTACAGGTAAGCCTTAATCTAGGCTTACGCTTACCTGTAGGTCAAAGTGGTTTGTAAGGGTTTACAACCACTTTAAGTGCCCAGTAAGCAAGTGGTTAATGGGAAGTTGACAGATGGAGTTGGGTGGCTGGGTAGCAACAAACAAGGGGGGGCAACATCAGTTATACTTTATTCATGGTTTACATGCTCTGTAAAATTTTGAGAAATGTATCTGCACCATATAAAATAAAATAAATAAGGCTAATGTTTCATTGCAGCCGTGCATATTATGCTCCGAAATTGCTGCAGTCTCCCAGGAAAAATATTCAATAATTGCACAAAGGTGAATATTGCTCTGCTGGCATAGAGAGCTCTCGGAATATTCCACCATCTTCTCACACTACACACAACTATAAAACTCCTTATAAATGGAAGTAAAGTCGTCGGCATTATCCAATCCAAGATTTCAAAAGCACAATAATCCGAGAATATAAAAAGAGAAATAACAACCCCTTCTTTTATTGAAAGCAGAATGTTTTGCAATTAAGAAGCTTCCATAACAGCCATTTATCGGCACCCCTCGGATGGGACGGCGTCTCTGATTTAAGGACACCGGCCTGACGTGATGCCAGTTGTTTTCCAGATGATATTGCTGTTCCTAAAAGTTTTTTTTATGTTCTGGGACGCCATCACAAGGTATATTGCAGAGGCATTAAAGTAACAAGGAGTCGTCGATGAGCGGAATTTTACGGTTATGGCTGCCGGAGCAGAAGACAATTTTTAATGAAATTCAGTTTTAAACCACCATATGGGAAATACAAAAGGAAGGGGACGAGGTCTTACTCTGCCGGAAAGATCACAGGAAGGAAATCATCACAATCCTAAACGGCATGGACGATTTTTGCAGAGCCAGCATAGGCCATGGCGCGAGGATCAGAACAAAGCCACTGCATGCCATCGTGTATCTGGTGAGTTGGATGACCCAAAAAAAAAAGCCAGTCGGTGGTCCGATAGGCAAAGGCTGACCATCACTGTGTATTGAAAAAAAAGGATCAAAGGTTGTTTGGTTCATTGGAAAACAAATAACTTTATTTCATTCAAGATGATCCTGCTCTAATAACGGAACTACCAGGGTCACGAAGATGGACCAAGCCCTGGAGTTCCATCATCATGGGGGGGCCTCTAATACACAGTGTTGCCAAAACAGGTACTTTTAAGTAGTCATTAGACTTTTTTTTCTAAAGTATTTTACCACCAGCCACTTACAAGTTGTGGCCAGGCCAGAATGTATGTGAAAGGGGCTCTCAGGAGGAGGAGGACATAAGGGGGCACTTATGTAGGAGGCACTCTGAAGGAGAAGGACATAAGGGGGCACTTATGTAGGAGGCACTCTGAAGGAGAAGGACATAAGGGGGCACTTATGTAGGAGGCGCTCTGAAGGAGCAGGACATATGGGGGCAATTATGTAGGAGGCACTCTGAAAGAGCAGGACATAAGGGGAAAATTATGTAGGAGGCACTCTGAAGGAGCAGGACATAAGGAGGCAATTATGTAGGAGGCACACTGGAGGAGGAGGACAT
This sequence comes from Lithobates pipiens, assembly GCF_037356315.1. Classification (NCBI taxonomy): domain Eukaryota; kingdom Metazoa; phylum Chordata; class Amphibia; order Anura; family Ranidae; genus Lithobates; species Lithobates pipiens. The sequence continues at coordinate 2,073,667 of NW_027507750.1, read as the reverse complement.
AAGGGGCACTTATGTAGGAGGCACTCTGAAGGAGCAGGACATAAGGGGACAATTATGTAGGAGGCACTCTGAAGGAGGAGGACATGAGGGGGCACTTATGTAGGAGGCACTCTGGAAGAGCAGGACATGAGGGGGCACTTATGTAGGAGGCACTCTGAAGGAGCAGGACATGAGGGGGCACTTATGTAGGAGGCACTCTGAAGGAGCAGGACATAAGGGGGCAATTATGTAGGAGGCACTCTGAAGGAGCAGGAAATAAGGGGGCAATTATGTAGGAGGCACTCTGGAGGAGCAGGACATAAGGGGGCAATTAATGTAGGAGGCACTCTGGAGGAGCAGGACATAGGGGGGCACTTATGTAGGAGGCACTCTGGAGGAGCAGGACATAAGGGGCACTGAGAGGATACTCTGGAGAAGCTAGACATAAGAAGGCACTAACTTTGGTGGCACTCTGGAAGACCAGGAAGCTATAAGAGGGCATTAACTTACAGGGCACTCAGGAGAAGCAGGGCATAGGTTGGCACTCTGGAGGAGGGTGTAAGGGGGGCACTCTGAATGATGTAAGGGGGCACATTGTGAAGAATTTTCTCCGGGCCAAGAGCAGCATTGCAGCTCCTGACTCCATCAATGTGGAGGTTTGATGAGAAGGACCCAAAACCGCGGAGTTCCTCCTTCATAGTGCTGTGACTTTAAAAAGAAGAAGAATGATTTTTGGCAGTGTTTTAATCTACAAAACGTTGACATCGTTTTATGTGTGACAGATTCTTCAAAGCATCCTTAATTCTGGAACAAAAAGCAGAAATATGGTTTTGTAAAACAGACAAGTGACTGCGGAACGGTTTAGAGAATAATTGTGGGGAAAAAAATGGGAATTGGGAAGAAAATATGACTATTGTCACTAGCCAGACTCCTTCTTCCATTTTCCTGCAGAATGAAACATGGAACGTGATTGGTCAGCCCGGGGGGGACAAACCACTTTTTTTATACTCTTTTCATGCTATTTCATTTTTATTATAAATTTCTCCTCAAATGTTCTCACCAGGACAACAAATAAATGACAGTCCATTCTGCAACCATGTTCAGGAAGATGGGATCTCTAGATTCGTTCCCTTGTGTCTGCCCTCTATGACGCCTCTTTTTATATTTTAGATGACTAATTTCATGGCATCTTTGTGGCTCCCGGACTGAGCTGGTGAGCAAATCATTCATGTTAGGAGCAGCATTCTATATAGAAAGCCCTTATCATTCTAACGCCTCCATAGAAAGGTCTTATTCTAATGCCTCCATAGAAAGCCCTTATCATTCTAATGGCTCCATAGAAAACTCTTATCATTCTAATGCCTTCATAGAGCTTTCAAGTCAACAAGCATTAAAACATATCAGTCAGTTGTCTATATGAAGTCCTCCAACACTCTGGATTTCAGTCACGTTCCCCGAAGCTGCATCTGTGGAGCACAGCAGGGATGGAATCAGCAGAACCTCCATTCAAGGTATGTAAAGACTCTACTGATGTTGGAACCCAAAATGCCATCCTGCCATATGGCACATGATCAGCATTCCAGCTGCTGGTCATGTGACTGGGACCTAGAGCATTTCACGACCTTCTTTCCCTTCAACTGACATGACATGCCATAATATCACCAACATTCTAGCATCTGGAAATGTGACTTGGAACGCGAGCATTTCATGACCTGCATGCAGGAGATGAGAATTCTCTTCTCAATGACACGCCATATGACCAACGCTCTAGTGTCTGGTCATGTGACTTGGAACTTGAGCATTTCATGACCCACATCCAGGAGATGAGAATTCTCTTCTCAATGACACGCCATATGACCAACGCTCTAGTGTCTGGTCATGTGACTTGGAACTTGAGCATTTCATGACCCACATCCAGGAGATGAGAATTCTCTTCTCAATGACACGCCATATGACCAACGCTCTAGTGTCTGGTCATGTGACTTGGAACTGGAGCATTTCATGACCCTCATCCAAGAGATGAGAATTCTCTTCTCAATGACACGCCATATGACCAACGCTCTAGTGTCTGGTCATGTGACTTGGAACTTGAGCATTTCACGACCCACATCTAAGAGATGAGAATTCTCTTCTCAATGACACGCCATATGACCAACGCTCTAGTGTCTGGTCATGTGACTTGGAACTTGAGCATTTCACGGCCCACATCTAAGAGATGAGAATTCTCTTCTCAATGACACGCCATATGACCAACGCTCTAGTGTCTGGTCATGTGACTTGGAACTGGAGCATTTCATGGCCCTCATCCAAGAGATGAGAATTCTCTTCTCAATGACACGCCATATGACCCAACATTCTAGCATCTAATCATGTGAATTGAAACTGGAGCATTTCATGACCCTCATCCAAGAGCTTACAGAAAGGCCTCTCTTCCACGAAGTGCTTAAGGGCCGGTTCACACAGCGAGGCGCGGCGAGGCGTCTCCGACTTGCCTCGCCGCGACCTGCGGGGACCTCAGCGGCGACTTGCAGAGGACTTCTGTATAGAAGTCAATGCAAGTCGCCCCCGAAGTCGCCCAGAAGTAGTACAGGAACCTTTTTTCTGAGTCGGAGCGACTCGAGTCGCTCCTCTCAGAACGGTTCCATTGTACAGAACGGGGGCGACTTGCGGGAGCGAGGCGAGCCGTGTCGCCTCGCATCGCCTCGCTGTGTGAACCGGCCCTTAAGTTGGCCACGCATGGTCTAATCTTTGTAGGGGATACAGCAGATCTGAGAACTTTTTGCAAACAACCTTGACTAGCTGGCAATAATAATGCTGAAGTTCTCACTGAACAGACTTTCCATGCTTCTATAGATAAAGTGAAAGAACTGTTTCTCAATGTGGACCATCCATTGGTCCGGATATTGAAAAGATTGTAGCAATTTTTTACGCTCAAAATAAAATACCAATTAGACATGTAAAGTACGGAAACATTTGTTTCATTTTGTTTCTAAACCGGTAGGTTCATATTTTGTTTCGTTTTGATTATCCTTATTAGTAACCAAATGTTAGAATGATTCGTTTTCGGAATTCGTTTCGTATATTTGGATTCGGTTAGTATAATCATTTATTTCAAATCGATTTGAATTTTTGGAAGACAGCTATATCGCAACATGTTTCCATTTCAAATTCATTTTCATTTTTTTTTTTTTTCTGATTCTAATTCATTAATTATTTTTTTCAAATAATTTTTTTCGTCTCGTTTCATTATTATTTTTTTTCAGATTTGTTGAAATTCGTTACTATTGTGATTCAGAAATTTGGAAACATCTGAATCACCACATAACGATTAGGCTAACATAAGGATTAGGGTTAAGGGCTAGGATTAGGGTTAAATGTTAAGGTTAGAGTTAAGGGCTAGGATTGAGGTTTGGGTTAAAGGCTAGGATTAGGGTTAGGGTTAAGGGCTAGGATTAGGGTTAAGGGCTAGGATTAGGGTTAGGGTTAAGGGCTAGCATTAGGGTTAGGGTTAAGGGCTAGCATTAGGGTTAGGGTTAAGGGCTAGGATTAGGGTTAGGGTTAAGGGCTAAGATTATGTCCCTCCCAATAATGTCCAGCAGGACACCAAGGAAAGACAGAAATTCCCATGGCACTGTAAGGGGGGCCAGCAACAAATGTGTCCAGAGTAGGGATGAGCCGAACACCCCCCGGTTCGGTTCGCACCAGAACTTGCGAACGACCCCCGCGTTCGAAACGAACGTTAGAACCACATTGAAGTCTATGGGACTCGAACGTTCGAAATGGAAAGTGCTAATTTTAACGGCTAATATGCAAGATACTGTCCTAAAAAGGGTTTGGGGACCTGCCTCCTGCCTCAGGGGACATGGGTCACTGCAAAAATAAGTTTTAAAAACAGCCGTTTTGGCGGGAGCACTGATTTTAATGACGATTAAAGTGAAAAAAAAAAGGTGAAATATTCCTTTAAATATGGTGCCTGGGGGGTGTCTGTAGTATGCCTGTGAAGTGCCACGTGTTTCCCGTGTTTAGAATAGTCCCTGCACAAAATGACATTAAACGGAAATAACACCATTTAAAACTGCTTGCGGTTTTAATGTTATATCTGGTTCCTGCAATATGGTTGAAAATCATTGAGAAAAATGGCATGGGTAGCCCTCCCTGCCCATTACCAGCCTATTTGGGTCTTGTACGCATATTAAGGGGAACCCCGTACCCATATTAAAAAAAGGAAATGCGTGTGGCCCCCAGGCCCTATATACTCAGAACAGCAGTATACAGGCGGTGCAAACAAGACAGGGACTGTGTAGGTTTGTTGTGTTAAGTTGAATCTGTTTGTAATTTTCAACTGGTACATTTTTAAAGTGTAGCTCCAGTCAAAAAAAATATCTTTAAGCTTTTTGGAAAACATAGGGAAGGGTTATCACCCCTGTATAATTTGTTTTGTCGTCCATCTTTTTTCATCTCACTTGCTGTTGTCTCCTTGCGTTTGCAAGTAGGAGATGTTTGTAAGTTGGATGTTTGAAAGTAGGGGCCTGCCCTATATTATAGCGGTATGTACTGGGTACAGAGCACGCAGACGCACGCACTATCTCCTAACACTACTGACTGCAAGCTCTATTATTAACCACTTGACCACTGGGCACTTAAACACCCTTAATAACCAGACCAATTTTCAGCTTTTGGTGCTCTCACATTTTGAATGACAATTACTCAGTCATGCAACACTGGACCTATAGGAAATGTTTGTCCTTTTTTCACACAAATAGAGCTTTCTTTTGGTGGTATTAATAATCACTGCTGGGTTTTTTATTTTTTGTGCTATAAAAGAAAAAAGACCGAAAATTCTGCGAAAAAATGAATTTTTCTTCGTTTCTGTTATAAAATTTAGCAGATTAGTAATTTTTTCTTCATAAATTTTGGCTAAAATTCATACTACTACATATCTTTGGTAAAAATAAGTACAAATAGGTGGATATTATTTGGTCTTTGTGAAAGTTATAGAGTCCACAAGCTATGGTGCCAATATCTGAAAATTGATCACACCTGAAGTACTGACGGCCTATTTCCTTTTTTTTTTTTTTTTTCAAAAAATTGTCATATTATCAGGTTATTTCACACACACAGCATATGCATACCAAAAGACCCTGGAGAATACAATGGTGGTCGTTGCAAATTTTTATCTCACACGGTATTTACACAGCAATTTTTCAAACGCGTTTTTTGGGGGGAAAAAACAGTTTTGTGCTTAAAAAACAAACAAAAAAAACAGTAAAGTTAGCCCAATGTTTGCATAAAGTGAAAGATGAAGTTATGCTGAGTAAATAGATATCAAACATGTCACTCTTCAAAATTGCACATGCCCGTGGAATGGCGCCAAACGTCGCTACTTAAAAAATCCCCATAGGCGACGCTTAAATTTTTTTTTACTGGTTACATGTTTTGAGTTGCAGAGGAGGTCTAGGACTAGAATTATTGCTCTCGCTCTAACGTTCTCGGCGATACCTCACATGTGTGGTTTGAACACCGTTTTCATATGTGGGCGGGGCTTACGCATGCGTTCGCTTCTGCATGCGAGCACATGGGGACATGGGCGCTTTAAAAAAATTTTTTTTTTTTTTATTGTTCATTTTACTTTATTTATTTTAGTTTGACATTTTTTTCCCCAAAAATATATTTTTGATCACTTTTATTCCTATTACAAGGAATGTAAACATCCCTTGTAATAGGAATATGGGGTGACAGGTCCTCTTTACAGTGAAATCTGGGGGGTCAATATGACCCCACATCTCACCTCTAAGCTGGGAAGCCTGAAATAAAAAATAAAAAAAAGATTCTGGCTTTGATCGTACTGGCGAGTTGGTAGAAGCACCGGAGGGCGGTGAGGGGTGGGGGGCGTCTATGGCTGGGTATTTCAGGGTATCACCGAGTATGGCTGGGTATGGCAATTTATGGCAGGGTATTGCAGAGTATTGGCGGGGTATTGGCGGGGTATTGGCGGGGTACTACAGAGTAATAGCAAGGTACTGCAGAGTATTGGGGGGTACTGCAGAGTAATGGGGGTTACTGCAGAGTAATGGGGGTTACTGCAGAGTAATGGGGGGTACTGCAGAGTAATGGCAGGGTACTGCACTGCAGAGTAATGGCGGGTACTGCAGAGTAATGGCGGGGCACTGCAGAGTAATGGTGGGGTACTGCAGCGTATGCACTGGTATTGCAGAGTATTGGCAGGGAATTGAGGGGTTAAATTCGGTGAGCAGCGATGTGGGCACTGCAGATGCAGCCCACATCGCTGCTGACACCGATCTCTTTCCCCTCCGCTGTACCGATCGGTACAGAAAGGGGAGGGAGGAACAGGCGTCATAACATGACGCCGGTTTGTTTCCAAGTGATCACTCCGTCATTTGACGGAGCGATCACGTGGTAAACGGCCGCGACGAGCGGCCGTTTACCGTTTACCGTGATGCGCCGGGTCCTGTGGACCCGGCGGTCACGGATGCTCTCGAGTGCGCGCCCCAGGGGGCGCGCGAGAGCAGAACTCTGGGAGGCCGTTAATTAACGGCCTCTCAGAGTTAAACAACCGCCCTGAAGCCGTTAATCGGCAATGGGCAGTTGTTAAGTGGTTAAAGCTAGATCACTAGCTATATAGGTGAGGTGAATATAGTGGTGTATACTGCAGTCAGGGCACAGACAACAACCACTACACAGCAGCAAGATAGGAAATCAGCCAAAAACGATTGGTGTGTAACTGTGTTGAAGGTGCACAGAACACCCACTGCTTCAGGTGCTAACACACTACACGAGGCCGCCTCAAAGGCGGCCTTATATAGTGTGGGGCGTGCACTACACAGCCTGAGCTATGATTGGCCACAGGCAGGATGCCTGTGGCCAATCATGGCTCTCCTCGCTGCTGGCGCTACGATTGGCCAAGCATGCGGGGTCACAGTGCATGCTTGGCCAATCATGAGCCAGCAATGCACTGCGCCACCGCAGTGCATTGTGGTCCGCGCGCGCGTCACTCGAATTTTGACGCGAACGGCCCAAACGTTCGGAATTCGCCGAACGGCCGAACAGCCAATGTTCGAGTCGAACGTACGTTAGACTCGAACACGAAGCTCATCCCTAGTCCAGAGGCAAAGGTGGGCGAGATCCCAACCATGACACTACCTGCTGGAGTTTGCATGTTCTCCCTGTGCCTGCGTGGGTTTCCTCCGGGTACTCCGGTTTCCTCCCACAATCCAAAGACATGCAGGTAGGTTAATTGGCCTCTGTCCAAAATTGGCCCTGGTATATGAATGGGGACCTTGGATTGTGGGGACTGATGTGAGTGTGCAATGTACAGGGATAGGGACAATTGTAGACACTCACTCAGGTTGAACTGGATGGACTGGTGTCTTTATTCAACCTTACTAACTATGAAACTATGAGGTGGTCAGTCTTCAGGCAAGGCATCATTTCCTCTGTTTAGTGAGTTTGCCCATGCTATCCAGCCACAGCATGCAGAGGAGGTGGTGGACTGGCTTACTAAACCTTCCTCATTCTCCTCATCCTCCGTCACCCAAGCAGAGACAAGTGTGCCGTCCCCTGCAGTTGCCAGAGTGGATAAACCTGGCTCCTTGTCCACATCTATTCCCGCCATAGCCCCAACATCAGCCATTGAAGAGTCAGCTGAGTTATTTGACCACAGCGTCAGCCACTTGCTCCTTGATGATTCCCGGCCATTACTGGATTCAGATGTTGGTTCTGAGGTTGAGGATGAGAGGAACATGAGCCTAGAGAGAGGGAGGAACACTGGTAGTCAAACTGGCATTCATGTTCCCCAAGCCACAGCGTATCGCTAAGTTCTCTCCGGCGGTAATTATGAAGATGGAGGGGATGGAGATGATGATGATGATGATGAGGTCACTGATGCGAATTGGCTGCCAGATAGAGCAGAGGAGGAAACTGAAGGTGAGGCGGCACAACCCCAAGGAGGCCGACATCAAGATAGAGTAGAGAGCAGCCCCCCTATTCCATCCCATTCTGCAGCTGTTATCTCCCGGCGCACGCCCCAAACCTCCGCTGTCTGGGCCTTTTTCTGCACATCTGCAGCAGATCGCACTGTTGCTATCTGCAAACGGTGTCTCAAGCACATCAAACGTGGCAAAAACACCAACCATATGCATATCATTGCAATTGTTTTTTGCCTTCACCAAGCACACCTCTGTAGTGTTACGGTGGGAAGGCGCCCCCGACACCCAAAGGGTCATTTTTCTGCACCTGTTTGACAGGCGCATATCATTGCAATTTTTTTACAGCAAGGCCAATTCTTGTTATCAGTGACATCACCTCTATTACCTCTGGGAAAGCCCCACCGCCGCCCAAAGACCAATTTTTACGCACCCGTTATTTCTATCCAAAGTGACACCAGAATGTATCCAAAAAATCTCTAATCTTGTTCCCAGTGCTCTACATTGTGGTCTCATCATATACACTGGCGGCTCCCCAGCTGTTACTGAGCAAAATACAGGCAGCTTGCAGGTAAAATTTCATCTTTTTGGCTTTATAAATTCAATTATTGCTGCAGCAGATTCTAGACATGGTACAGATGTGCCACTTTACAGGTAGACTAATGCCGTGTACACACGGTCGGACATTCTGGCAAAAAAAGTCTGATGGAATAATTTCATTGGATATTCCGATGTGTGTGTGGGGGGCTTCAGCGGACTTTTTGTTCCCCCGAAAATTCTGACGGACCTAGAAATAGAACATGTTTTACATCTTTCCAACGGACTCAATTCCTATCGGGAAAACCGTTAGTCTGTGTGCTGTTCCGACGGACCAAAAACGACGCAAGAGCAGCTATTGGCTACTGGCTATTGAACTTCCCTTTTTCTAGTCCCGTCGTACGTGTTGTACGTCACCGCGTTCTAAACGATTTGACTTTGGTGTGATCGTGTGTAGGCAAGACCGTTTCAGCGGGACTCCATCAGAAAAACCATCAGAGTTTATTCTGACGGAAAAAACGGTTGTGTGTACGTGGCATTAGGGGACCTCCCCGGGCATTATATTGGAAGGAATTTTAATTTTTTTTGCTTTCACTTTAAAAATCAAAAAATCATTGCTCATTTAAAAGTTACGTTTTTCACAAACTTCTTTTTTATTGATACATGTCCCCAGGGCAGGCCCCGGACCCCTATAACCATTGTATGCCCAATTACTTGCATATAAGCCTTCAAAATGGGCACTGCGGATTTTTGATGTTCGGGTCCCATTGACTTGACTAATGGGGTTCGTTATTCAGTTCTGAACATTCACTGTGCTTGAAAGTACTGGTACGAACCGAACAGGGGTCCGTTCAGCCCATCCCTACTAATCACCCTGTGCAGCACAGAATTCCCCCTACTGCCCTGCCCCCCACCTTCCCCTCACAGCGCTGCCAGCTTCCCGCCTCTCCTCTCCCACCGGCTGTTGCTAAGGGGATGTTTTATGATGAGTGGGAGAAGGGGCCAGTAAATATGTAATTTACGGGCCCCTTCACTTTCTGAATGAACATTGTGAGTGATCGTTAGTGCGTGTTTGAGCTTTGGGGTGCGCAGCGTAATGCAATAGGCTGTGCACACCTATGATCCTCGCCCTTAACCCTAAGCCCTTGTACACACGGTCGGACATTCCGACGGAAAATGTCCGATCGGACCGCGTTGTCGGATAATCCGACCGTGTGTGGGCTCCATCTGACTTTTTTCCGTCAGAATGTCCAACCAACAAAGTTTGAGAGCTGGATATAACATTTTCTAACAACATGATCCGATCGGACTGTTGTCTGATCGTTTGTAGAGAATTCCGATCAAACAAAGTGCCACGCGTGCTCAGATCAAATTACGAGACCAAAGCTATTGGCTACTAGTCTGAACGTAGTTCCGTCGTAACAAAACGAACCTCATCACGTTCCGAACGATGGGATTTTCCGACAAATTTGTCCGACCGTGTGCATGCAACACCAGTTTCGGACAAAATCAGTCGGAAAAATTCAGACGGATTTTGTGGTCGGAATGTCCGACGGTGCGTACAAGGGCTTACACTAACATTTATGTATGTCCTTGGGTGACCGAAAAACAAATAGAAGTGGCACCCCCCCCCCCCCCTTCCTGCCTGGTTGCTAGGATGTTGCTAGGATGACTCCTGCCATTACTGTCATACCAGGAGTGAGCATTCCCTGACTCCGATCCCCGCACACCCCCTCCTATCTGTGTCAGTAGCTCTGAGCTCACCGTGAGGGAAATAGCAAACTGCGCACATGCATGGATTTGAATTGGAGGGGGCCCGCTCCTGTATAAGTGGGGCGAGCAGTAACAGCGGGGATCATCTTAGCAATGTCCAAGCATTGAGCTAGAATTGGGGGGGGGGAGGCCAATTCTATGCCCTTGTACACACAGTCTGAGAATCCGTCGGAATGTGTCCTATCGGACCGTGTCGTCGGATAATCCGACTGTGTGTGGTATGCATCAGACTGATTCCGTCGTAATATCCGTCTGACCCAATTTTCCAACTTGTTGGAAATATTTCCCGACCAACTGGGCCAATCGGACCTAATCCGATCATGTGTAGAGAATTTTGATCGGACCAAGTGCCACGCATGCTCAGATCAAATTCCTACATCAAAGCTATTGGCTACTAGCCTGAACGTAGTCCCGTCGTAACGAAATTACGTCATCACGTTCTGAAAGATCGGATTTTTCGACAACTTTGTCCGACCGTGTGTATGCAACAGTTTTGGACAAGATCCGACGGACAAAATCCGACGGACAAAATCCGATGGATTTGGTTGTCGAAATCTCCGACCGTGTGTACAGGGGCTATGAGTTTTTCAGGCAGATTCCTGGAGGTGTGTAAATGGCCTAAACCTACAACAGGGACATTGGCCACCAATAATCAAAGCTGCCCAGTTGGGTGATTCGTCTGCCCCTCCTTTACCTGGAAGGGCAGCTGTTTGTGAAAGGTGAACTAATCCTTTAAATATTCCTCCGTAGAGCTCTATCTTCACAGTCGCTGCCAATGTCTGGACCCAAGCGGAAGGTTTTGTGCTCGGGATAGTAAGCATGGCTTCTCACATGCAACACCGCTCTGCTCTGCTCCGTTCTCTCGAACTACTTGTGTGAGTGACGGAGTGCAGAGACGATAAATGACCCGTCACAGAGATATCGCCTCCAACTTTATTCACTCGTTAGATGATCACTGAACAGGAATTGAGGCCGGTGCTGAGGAGCCTCCTCCGTCAGGGTGAGGCCGAGACCGCAGACCGCTAAACTATTTCCCTGTTCCAGAGGTAAATAAATCAGTCACATAATTGCTGTTGTTTACCTCTGACCCCAAGGCGACCTTGAGGAGGATTGACTTGTCCTCAAAACATGGATTCCTCAGATTAGGACTTTAAACCGGGCCACAAACAGTTTGATGGTTAAAAAAAAAAAGATATTTAAAATGTATTACACATTGATGGCGATATGTACAGATTGTGGGGTGGAGCGATATAGATATAGCGGCTGTTCCGCCGCTTGATCGTTCTTACGGGCGGCCCCCCCTCCCGCCGCCCTCCGGTGCTTCTACCGACTCACCACTTCCATCGGTGAGTCGGTCACAGGATCCACCGGCCCCAGCAAGTAACCATAGAGATTTCCGGCGGACCAGATCGTCCCCGGAGTCTCTATGATCGTTCGGAGGCCGGGCGCGATGTTATGACGTCACGCCCGGCCTCGGCATTCAAATTAACGGTGCCGATCTGGCTAGGAAGCCAGGATCGTTTTTTTATTTTATTCTTCCCAGCCTAGAGGTGAGATGTGGGGTCTTATTGACCCCCCATATCTCACTGTAAATAGATCCGATCGTGCCATATTCCTATTACAAGGGATGTTTACATTCCTTGTAATAGGAATAAAAGTCATCAATTTTTTTTTTTTTTTTTAAGTGTAAAACTAAAAAAATAAAAATAAAATTAACAATAAAAAAAAAAAAAAATTTAAAGCGCCCCTGTCCCCGTGAGCTCGCACACAGAAGCGAACGCATACGTAAGTCCCGCCCACATATGAAACCGGTGTTCAAACCACACATGTGAGGTATCCCCGCGAAACGTTAGAGCGAGAGCAATAATTCTAGCCCTAGACCTCCTCTGTAACCCAAAACATGTAACCAGTAAAAAAAATTGAAAGCGTCGCCTATGGGGATTTTTAAATACCAAAGTTTGGCGCCATTCCACGAGCGCGTGCAATTTTGAAGCGTGACATGTTGGGTATCTATTTACGCGGCGTATCCTCCTATTTCACATTATGCAAAAAAATTGGGCTAACTTTACTGTTTGTTTTTTTTTTTTTTTAAGCATGAAACTGTTTTTTTTTTGAAAAAAACGTGTTCGAAAAATTGCTGCACAAATACCGTGTGAGCTAAAAAGTTGCAACAAGCGCCATTGTATTCTCCAGGGTCTTTGCTAAAAAAATATATATAATGTTGGGGGTTCTATGTAATTTTCTAGCAAAAAAATTAGGAATTTTACATGTAGGAGAGAAATGTCAGAATTGGCCTGGGTGCGAAGTGGTTAAAGTACCCCACTTCTTTGGAAGAACCCCCTGTATGTGTTCCCCCGTAAAGAAGGCCTCGTCTCCTCCGCCCATACTCGTCTCCAGGATTTCTCCAGAGCCTCTCCAATCCTCTGGAACTCGCTACCTCCGCTGGTCCGGCTATCCCCTACTCTTGCTACCTTCAGGCGATCCCTGAAAACTCATCTCTTCAGGGAAGCCGATCGCGTCTCAAACTAATCTCCTACCACTTCCATCAGCTCATTCCCGAAAGTTATAACCTTTTGTACCACCTGCCCCACCCTATTAGATTGTAAGCTCTTCTGAGCAGGGCCCTCTTAATCCTCTTGTATTTTATTGTATTGTAACTGTATTGTCTCCTTTTTATATTGTAAAGCGCTGTGTAAATTGCTGGCGCTATATAAATCCTGAATAATAATAATAATAATAACATTGATATTATATAGCAACATGAACGATATACCCAACAAACACAAATACTGGGAGCAGAAATGGAAACCAGCTGCAAGGAAAAGCCCCAGAGCTTTGTCAGACAGACAGAGCGCCCAACGCGTTTCGGAAAACTAAATGTAGATCTTCGTCAGGCACAGAGGGCTTGCGGGTTCCAGATCGGTAGCTTATATCCAAAATTTTGATGCTCCACCCATAAAGAAAAAACAAAAAATTAAAAGAAAGCTATGTCCGTCAGAGCAGCACACAAGCAACAGAGAGCGTGAATGACATCAACCAGAGGTCCGTATATTGTGGGTTGGTCTTATTCTATAACTCCATATAGACCGCAGCTATAGGCGAGAGGTAGAATAGTACTTTCCCCTTGATGCGGGTCTGGTTGATACAGAGTGTGTATCAAAAGTTATTGAACCATCCAGAACATCGAGGGTTAGAGATGGTTGTATCCATCAGCCAGATATCTGGATGTGCCTTATGGATGTAAATGTTGGAGTCAAAATGATGTGTCTGGAGATGTGGCTGGTGGTGTCTGGCAGGGTAGAGTAGAGACTCAGCCTTACCGGTCTCTGCTTTCCCTTGCCAGACACCACCACCAAATTAAATGAGCTGCGGCTGGACGTACACTTGGAAGTGGAACTAAACCCATCAGTTTAGCTGCTTCCCAAAACAGTTACATTCAAGGCATGCCATGAGTGATAACTATCACAGTTTCTTGTACTCTCAACTGAACTGCCAACCAAACAGAGGCCAGGATGGTGGCTTCCTTGGCTGAAAAGGATAGGCGGGTTTAGTTCCACTTTAAGCAAGTGATGCCTGTATATGCCAGTGGCGGAACTACCAGGGTTGCAAAGGTCGCACATGCAACCGGGCCCACTGTGAGGGGGGGGGGGATCCAAGATGACAGGAAGGGGGCCTGCTGCAGAGCATGTTAAAGCGGAGGTCCACCCTAAAATGGACCTTCCGCTCATCGGATTCCTCCCCCCCTCCGGCGCCACAATCGGCACCTTTCAGGGGGGAGGGGGGTGCAGGTACCTGGATAATCCAGGTAACTGCACCCACTTCCGGGATAGCTCTCTGCGGAAAGGGGCGTAGATTACGCCCCTTTCCGCAAGTGCCCCGCTGCCTGCTGGGAAACACACAGATCCCAGAGGCAGCGGGGACCGTCCTTATTGCGCAGCGCAACTCGCGCATGCGCAGTAGGGAACCGGGAAATGAAGCCGAAAGGCTCCATTTCCTGATTCCCATACCCAAGATGGCGGCGGCAGCACCCGAGTGACGATCTACAGATCGGCTTCGGGTGCCGACATAGCGGGCACGCTGGACAGGTAAGTGTCATTATTTTAAAAGTCAGCAGCTGCAGTATTTGTAGCTGCTGGCTTTTAAAAAAAAAAAAAAAACCCGGAGTCCCGGTGGACTCCCACTTTAAAGGGATTCACAGCAGGACCATAATAAAAGGCCCCGCAATGGGAGTAAAGGGCCCTGTCATCAGTGGGAAGAGCCCTGGGCTCAGAGAGAAGGGCCCTAGGCTTGGAAGAAAGGGCAATAAAGGACCATAAAAAAAGGGCTCAGTGATGTGAGTAAAGGGCTCTGGGTTCAGTGGGAAGGTGCCCTGGGCTTTGGAAGGAAGGGCAATAAAGCACTGTAATAAAAGGCTCCAGGGTGGGAGTAAAATGCCCTGGAATCGGTGTGAAGGGCCCTGGGCTCAGAGGGAAGGGGCCCTAGGCTTGGAAGGAAGGACAATAAAGCACCATAATAAAAGGCTTCACAATGGGAGTAAAAGGCCCTGGTATCAGCAGAAAGGGCACTGGTCTCAGAGGGAAGGGCCCTGGGCTCGGAGGGGAGGGGCCCTGGGCTTGGAGGGGAGGGGCCCTGGGCTTGGAGGGGAGGGGCCCTAGGCTTGGAAGGAATGGCAATAAAGCACCATAATAAAGGGCTCCATGATGGGAGAAAAGGGCCCTGGGCTCGGAGGGAAGGACAATAAAGCACCATAATAAAGGGCTCCACGATGGGAGTAAAAGACCCTGGGATCAGTGGGAAGGGCCCTGGGCTTGGAAGGAAGGGCTAATAAAGCACCATAATAAAGGGCTCCATGATGGGAGCAAAGGGCCCTGGTATCAGCAGGAAGGGCACTGGGCTCAGAGGGAAGGGCCTTGGGCTCGGAGGGAAGGGGCAGTAGGCTTGGAAGGAAGGGCAATAAAGCACCTTAATAAAAGGCTCCATGATGGGAGCAAAGGGCCCTGGGCTCAGAGGGAAGGACAATAAAGCACCATAATAAAGGGCTCCACGATGGGAGTAAAAGGCTCTGGGCTCGGAGGGAAGGGCCCTGGGCCCGGAGGGAAGGACAATAAAGCACCATAATAAAGGGCTCCACGATGGGAGTAAAAGGCCCTGGGCTCAGAGGGAAGGGCCCTGGGCTCGGAGGGAAGGACAATAAAGCACCATAATAAAGGGCTCCACGATGGGAGTAAAAGGCCCTGGGCTCAGAGGGAAGGACAATAAAGCACCATAATAAAGGGCTCCATGATGGGTGTAAAGGGCCCTGGAATCAGCTGGTAGGGCACTGGGCTTGGAGGGAAGGACGATAAAGCACCATAATAAAGGGCTCCACGATGGGAGTAAAAGGCCCTGGGATCTGTGGGAAGGGCCCTGGGCTCAGAAGGGCAATAAAGCACCATAATAAAGGGCTCCATGATGGGAGTAAAGGGTCCTGGGCTCAGTGGGTAGGGCACTGGGCTTGGAGGGAAGGGCCCTGGGCCCGGAGGGAAGGACGATAAAGCCCCATAATAAAGGGCTCCACTATGGGAGTAAAAGGCCCTGGGTTCAGTGGGAAGGGCCCTGGGCTTGGAAGGAAGGGCAATAAAGCACCATAATAAAGGGCTGCATGATGGGAGCAAAGGGACCTGGGATCAGCGGGAAGGGCACTGGGCTCAGAGGGAAGGGCCCTCGTTTTGAAGGAAGAGTAATAAAGCACCATAATAAATGGCTCCATGATGGGAGAGAAAGGCCCTGGGATCAGCAGGAAGGGCCCCAGGTTTAGAAGGAACAGCAATAAAGCACCATAATAAAGAGCTCTGGGATGAAAGTAAAGGGCCTCTGGTTTAGTGGGAAGGGCCCCAGACTCGGGGGAAGGCCACCAGCCGGAGGACCCTTCATGGTCTCTTTACCCGGGGGGCCCTGGGGGTTCTAGTTACGCCTCTGCCATTTGCTTCTACAAAATGAATTTCCCTTGGTTAGATTGTAAGTTCTTAGGAGCAGGGGCCCTCCCAATCCTCCGGTATTAAATAGTATTTTAATTGTATGGTCATCTATTATAATATAAAGGGCTATGCACACCGTTAGCCTCTAAATAAATCCCGTATAATAATAATCATTATTATTATTATTTCAGGTACTTATATAATAGAATAATAATTGTGCGGCTGCTCTGTATCAGCGGCGGTGTGTGGTGGAGGGATGGCGGCTGTTGTAAAGTCTGGGATTAAAGGCAGGACTTGGGCCTGCTCTGAGGAATGTCTCCTTCAGCTGCATTGGAGGGCATTGTGCCTGGAAACAGCTGAATCCCGCGGATAGGTAATTAGACAATTGATTAAATGAAGGTTTGCGATGCTAAAGCCATGTGTGAGCAAATCTTTTAACAGTTTGTAAAACAACAGGATGGACATTTCTGGGTTTTTCTTTTCTTTTCTTTTTTTTTTCTTTTTTTCTTCTAACTTGCATTTTCAGGTCTGGCTTTGTCTAATGGTGGGTGAAGGTGAAGTCATGGCGGGCACACTGACCAATCACAAAACATTACAGATTTTTTTTTTTCAGATTGAATTTCACTTGGTATGAAGTAAAACTATAAAAGATGTATGCGCAAATCAATAATTATCCCATCAAAACAGATGGAAATATACAACGCCGAGAAATAACTGCTGTCTGTGGTCTGGGATCAATATCTGCTGTCAATCAAAACACCCAAATTAACACCAATGGATATTGATCATTTTATTTCCTGTATTTATATAGAATGAACACGGGGGCACTGTGCAGAGTACATACCCCCGGGGACATCACCCCCTCCCCCCCCCCCCGCCCCTTACAATAATCTATGTTCCTATCCGGTAATATCGGTCTGATCCCACCAGGACATGGATATGGGCAGAAGACAATGATCAGAACAAAGCCGATCCAAACGACGATTGGCGAGGACATGATATCTCCATGCAGCAGGTATTGGTATATTGAGCCGAGGACCAATGGTGGCGGACATGCTATCGGCTCGCTATGCTACTGGACACTCTAAGATGATGAATAGCAACGACAGAAGGGCAAACTTCTCTCTAATTTTTCAATAAAGGGGGAAAGAGAAGTCCGGAGTAAAGAAAAGAAGAGGATACAACGAAAAGGGCTTACGTGACTGAGTAAACAGGAGCAGGGGTTGGAAAGCCCCCTGATTGGTGGGAAAAGGTGGAAGAGGAGGAGTCAGCAGAGAGTTAGGTCCCCCCCCTCAGCGTCAGTGTTAGCCGGAGGAGAGAGCTTCCCACGCACCCTCCCTGTTATAGTATTGAGGTTGTCCCTCATAACCAGGGGCAGACTGACCATTTGGACACTCGGGCACTGCCCGAGGGCCCCATGCCACTAAGGGGCCCCATCAGGGTTGCCAGCCTCAATAAAAACCAGGGACAGTATGTAAAAATATGTGTTTTTAAAAAAAATCCCAAGATTATAGCTGCCCCGCCTCTACAGTACCTTTTCAGTGTGTGAATTCTGTGTGTGTGTGTATTGTGTGTTTATGTGTGTATACTGTATGTGTCTGTGTGTGTATACTGTATGTGTCTGTGTGTGTATACTGTATGTGTGTGTGTGTGTGTATACTGTATGTGTGTGTGTGTGTGTATACTGTATGTGTCTGTGTGTCTATACTGTATGTGTATGTGTGTGTATACTGTATGTGTGTGTGTGTGTGTGTATACTGTATGTGTGTGTGTGTGTGTATACTGTATGTGTCTGTGTGTCTATACTGTATGTGTATGTGTGTGTATACTGTATGTGTGTGTGTGTGTGTATACTGTAAGTGTGTGTGTGTATACTGTAAGTGTGTGTGTGTATACTGTATGTGTGTGTATACTGTATGTGTGTGTATACTGTATGTGTGTGTGTATACTGTATGTGTGTGTATACTGTATGTGTGTGTGTGTGTATACTGTATGTGTGTGTATACTGTATGTGTGTGTGTGTGTGTATACTGTAAGTGTGTGTGTGTATACTGTATGTGTGTGTATACTGTATGTGTGTGTGTATACTGTATGTGTGTGTGTGTGTGTATACTGTATGTGTGTGTGTGTATACTGTATGTGTGTATACTGTATGTGTGTGTATACTGTATGTGTGTGTGTGTGTGTATACTGTATGTGTGTGTGTGTATACTGTATGTGTGTATACTGTATGTGTGTGTATACTGTATGTGTGTGTGTGTGTGTGTGTGTGTATACTGTGTGTGTGTGTATACTGTATGTGTGTGTATACTGTATGTGTGTGTGTGTGTGTGTATACTGTGTGTGTGTGTATACTGTGTGTGTGTGTATACTGTATGTGTATGTGTGTATACTGTATGTGTGTGTATACTGTATGTGTGTGTATACTGTATGTGTATGTGTGTATACTGTATGTGTGTGTATACTGTATGTGTGTGTGTGTGTATACTGTATGTGTGTATACTGTATGTGTGTGTATACTGTATGTGTGTATACTGTATGTGTGTGTATACTGTATGTGTGTATACTGTATGTGTGTGTATACTGTATGTGTGTATATACTGTGTGGCCCCATAATCTATTGTCTGGGGTCCCCATAATCTCCTATTGCCCGGGGGCCCCATAATCTCCTATTGCCCAGGTGCCCCATAATCTCCTATTGCATGGGGGCCCCATAATCTCCTATTGCATGGGGGGCCCATAATCTCCTATTGCCCAGGGGCCCCATAATCTTCTCCTATTGCCCGGGGGCCCCATGAGTTGTCAGTCCGCCCCTGCTCATAACCAATTTTCTTTCACAGAGCGGTTGGCTCCTTGGATGCCGTGGCAGTTGGCGGGTGTTGGTCTTTGCGGGTGAAGGAAGAAACCTCAGATGAGGAAGAGTTGCGGGACCCATCGGTGGTATGGGGCCCGCTGGTGGTATTCCAGCTAACGCTGGTTTAGCTGGAGTTTGGTTAAAAGCTGCCCTGCGGTCAGCGGTTTGGTTGTCTCGGAGCCGGTATGTCAGCTGGAGGCCTATTTCAGATAAAGGTACCGCAGTGCATTGTTACGATCCTATGGCAATTCTGGGGGAGTTCCTGCAAAGACCAACGTGACTATTTGACTGGCTGGTGGTGTAACAGACGTGCGTTTATACAGTTGTGTTTAAATTGATGTGAGTTGTTAATAAAGGGGCTGCTACGGACAATATTTTACTCCAGAATGGTGTGGTCTCCATTAATGGGAGACTGGTAAGGATAACGGAGTTGGGATTGGCCGGGAAAAGCAGGTGGGTGTATGGGTCATCTGTTACACAATAGTCATGACCAGTATAGACTGTAATTTAGGACCCTGTATCCAGGGGCGGACTGACAACTCATGGGGCCCCCGGGCAATAGGAGATTATGGGGCCCCCGGGCAATCGGAGATTATGGGGCCACAAAGTATATACAAACACACACACACAGTATACAATCACACAGTATACACAGACATGTTTCGATTGGCTGAGAAGGTACTGGAGAGGCGGGGCAGCTATAATCTCAGGATTTTTAGACCAAAGGTATGTCGGTAAGGGACATTTCAGAGACCGATGTAAAAAAAAACACAGATTTTTGCATACTGTCCCTGGTTTTACTGAGTCTGGCAACCCTTATGGGGCCCCCTAGTGGCCCGAGGCCCGCCGGCAGTGCCCGAGTAGCCAAATGGTCAGTCCGCCCCCTGCCTGTAGCAGCAGACCATATAACCACTTCTGGCACTTAACTTTCCTTCCAGCACGTTTGCACAACTATTAGTCCCCAGAAAGACCTTAACCCACAGTGCCCATGGAGCTGTCTGCCACCCAACATCCACAGGTAGATCCTCATTGAGGGAGATAACCAGATCCTACGCCAGACCAGGACTTCAGCGCAGTGCCCTCCAGAACCCGTGACCCTTCCACAATCTTCCCCTGAGGCCCAGGCTGCAGATTCTAGTCTTAATGGAGCTTCCCCCAAGGGCAGCAGCCCCAAGAGAACTGGAACCCTCCGTGGACGTAAAAGGACACTCTATTCAGCCTTCCTGCTCCTCCCCAGCCACCTTCTGGATTCCTCCTTTTAGGGATTGGCTGGGGCATGATAAATATTCAACCAATCATTTGAATCTCAGTCTCCGTGCTCTGGAAACCTCTTTCAGAGGCTGGTGGGAGCAATCAAAATCTCAGCTCAGAAAACCCAGAATAGGCCAACGCAATCAATCAATCAATCACTCCATTAACTACAGCGGAGCCAAAAACTAAATACATAGTTAGTAAGGTTGAATAAAGACACCAGTCCATCCAGTTCAACCTGAGTGAGTGTCTACAATTGTCCCTATCCCTGTACACTCACATCGGTCCCTACCCTCAAGGAGCCCACAATCCAAGGTCCCCATTCATATACTAGGGCCAATTTTGGACAGACGCCAATTAAACTACCTGCATGTCTTTGGATTGTGGGAGGAAACCGGAGTACCTGGAGGAAACCCACGCAGGCACAGGGAGAACATGCAAACTCCAGGCAGGTAGTGTTGTGATTGGGATTGGAACCAGCAACCCTTGTTACTGCTAGACGAGAGTGCTAACCACTACACCACTGTGCCGCCCTGTAGTCCTAACAGCCTAACTACAATCCACACACAAAAACAATAGAGAAAAATATACATCAACTCTGTATTACAAACAGCATAATAAAAAGTTGGGTCAAAGAAAGGACCCCAATAGTTTTAATAGTATTTGATGTCCCCCATACCGGTACATACATAATCCTCAGATATACAAATGAATAGATCAAAAGATATATCTAGTATTTTAGCTTGGCTATACATATAGCTAAACATAAAATAACCCCAATCTGATTAGAATAAGCTTCCTGGACTCCCATGTTTTACGCGTTTCACAGGTTACACCTGCTTCCTCAGGACCCAGGGAAACCAGCCTACTGATTTCTGAAGCGGATTCAGTTCACAAGCTTCCATCCAACAAAGTGGTATCCAAGGATAATTTTACATTAACCAAATAAAATATACCAAACAATTCCACAATTCCATCCGCAAGTAGACACAGAGTGGGGAATATCTCATCCCACAGAACCCTCATGGCACATCAGTGCACAACTGCTCCTTATACCCACAATCTATTCTGCAATATGTCCTTGTGTCATGCCTCACTGGGTACAGATTTGGTAATTCTTTTATTTATTTTTTTCTTTAAATCTGGTGCAAAGCTTCTTACCAGGAGATCCTGCTGGATAAGAATACTTCATGTTGGAAGCTGACAACGCTAAGCTTCTGTTCCTTAGTGAGCAGTAATGCTGTCCGTCTGCTGGTGCAAGACCCTTCATTGGCCTTTTGGCTGCCTATCTGATAGACCCGGCTAATGGGCAACTAAAGAAGCAAGCACCATAGGCTGACAATGCTGCTGGTAATCGAGAGGATGTGGCTTGGTGGGGTCAACATACAACCATAAGTGCTGAAACTGGAGGGACCTCCAGAATTTGCAACAAATTTGCCAAAAAAAACAAGTTGTTTCAGAAAATTGTATTACGTGAAGGCATGATGCCAAACATACTAAAGAACAGATTCGGGGGTTTACATACATTTAAAGCATCTTTGAACAATTGTCTCCAGCAGTGGTTCTCAACCTCGGCCCTCAAGTACCCCCCAACAGGCCATATTTTAGGAATTTCTCTGTCCAAAATACCAAGCCGTTGACTCTGATATAAAGCACCTGTGCAAGATAAAGGGAAAACCTGAAAACATGGCCTGTTGGGGAGACTTGAGGACCGAGGTTGAGAACCACTGGTCTACAGGACACAAAGTACTGGATATGGCCTTGAGAGAGGAAATGCAAGCGGGGTGGACATCTTCCTATATTGTTTGTATTGCAATCGAAGGGAGATACCACCAGCAGGAAGGACGTGGTGCTCAGGTGCTTCTACACTAATTGCTGTTTCAGAATCTCCACCTGGTAGTACTGAAGATGGAGTTTCTGAAACAGCATTTAGTGTAGAAGCATCTGAGCACCACGTCCTTCCTGCTGGTGGTATCTCCCTTTGATTGCAATACAAACAATATGGGAAGATGTCCTCCCCGCTTGCATTTCCTCTCTCAAGGCCATATCCAGTACTTTGTGTCCTGTAGACCAGTGGTTGTCAACCTCGGTCCTCAAGTCTCCCCAACAGGCCATTTTTTTGGCGAATTTAGATAAAAACCTTTCTTATTTCCCAGTTAGTGGTCCATAAAGAGCAGAGAAAACATTACGGACCCATTTAGAATAATACATGTGTACGTCGATGTGCAGTTCCTTGGTGCACTGGCGCATGTTGTTGGCGTGTGTTGATGCACATTTATAATGCATTTTTCCCCTTAGAATTTGGAGTGCAGGTAACAGCCATTGGCCAAGGATTGGTAATACCCTTTGCCAGTGTAGCCATGCGTATTGGCCAAGGATTGGTAATACCCTTTGCCAGTGTAGCCATGCCTATTGGCCAAGGATTGGTAATACCCTTTGCCAGTGTAGCCATGTGTATTGGCCAAGGATTGGTAATACCCTTTGCCAGTGTAGCCATGCCTATTGGCCAAGGATTGGTAATACTCTTTGCCAGTGTAGCCATGTGTATTGGCCAAGGATTGGTAATACCCTTTGCCAGTGTAGCCATGCCTATTGGCCAAGGATTGGTAATACCCTTTGCCAGTGTAGCCATGCGTATTGGCCATGGATTGGTAATACCCTTTGCCCGTGTAGCCATGTGTATTGGCCAAGGTTTGGTAATACCCTTTGCCAGTGTAGCCATGCGTATTGGCCATGGATTGGTAATACCCTTTGCCAGTGTAGCCATGTGTATTGGCCAAGGTTTGGTAATACCCTTTGCCAGTGTAGCCATGCGTATTGGCCAAGGATTGGTAATACCCTTTGCCAGTGTAGCCATGCATATTGGCCAAGGATTGGTAATACCCTTTGCCAGTGTAGCCATGCCTATTGGCCAAGGATTGGTAATACCCTTTGCCAGTGTAGCCATGCGTGTTGGCCATGGATTGGTAATACCCTTTGCCAGTGTAGCCATGTGTATTGGCCAAGGATTGGTAATACCCTTTGCCAGTGTAGCCATGCGTATTGGCCATGGATTGGTAATACCGTTTGCCAGTGTAGCCATGCGTATTGGCCATGGATTGGTAATACCCTTTGCCAGTGTAGCCATGTGTATTGGCCAAGGATTGGTAATACCCTTTGCCAGTGTAGCCATGCCTATTGGCCAAGGATTGGTAATACCCTTTGCCAGTGTAGCCATGCGTATTGGCCATGGATTGGTAATACCCTTTGCCAGTGTAGCCATGTGTATTGGCCAAGGTTTGGTAATACCCTTTGCCAGTGTAGCCATGCGTATTGGCCATGGATTGGTAATACCCTTTGCCAGTGTAGCCATGTGTATTGGCCAAGGTTTGGTAATACCCTTTGCCAGTGTAGCCATGCGTATTGGCCAAGGATTGGTAATACCCTTTGCCAGTGTAGCCATGCATATTGGCCAAGGATTGGTAATACCCTTTGCCAGTGTAGCCATGCCTATTGGCCAAGGATTGGTAATACCCTTTGCCAGTGTAGCCATGCGTGTTGGCCATGGATTGGTAATACCCTTTGCCAGTGTAGCCATGTGTATTGGCCAAGGATTGGTAATACCCTTTGCCAGTGTAGCCATGCGTATTGGCCATGGATTGGTAATACCGTTTGCCAGTGTAGCCATGCGTATTGGCCATGGATTGGTAATACCCTTTGCCAGTGTAGCCATGTGTATTGGCCAAGGTTTGGTAATACCCTTTGCCAGTGTAGCCATGCGTATTGACCAAGGATTGGTAATATCCTTTGCCAGTGTAGCCATGCGTATTGGCCAAGGATTGGTAATACCGTTTGCCAGTGTAGCCATGCGTATTGGCCAAGGATTGGTAATACCCTTTGCCAGTGTAGCCATGCCTATTGGCCAAGGATTGGTAATACCCTTTGCCAGTGTAGCCATGCGTATTGACCAAGGATTGGTAATACCCTTTGCCAGTGTAGCCATGCGTATTGGCCAAGGTTTGGTAATACCCTTTGCCAGTGTAGCCATGCGTATTGGCCAAGGATTGGTAATACCCTTTGCCAGTGTAGCCATGCGTATTGGCAAAGGATTGGTAATACCCTTTGCCAGTGTAGCCATGCGTATTGGCCAAGGATTGGTAATACCCTTTGCCAGTGTAGCCATGCGTATTGGCCAAGGATTGGTAATACCCTTTGCCAGTGTAGCCGTGCGTTTTAATGCATTGCCATTGAATTATAGGGGCCTCCCAATGCACTGCCATGCGAGAACACGCGCCCCACAGCATTGCCGGGATGGGAACAGACATTCCTTTTATTACGGTAAAGGTGGACACAAGTCTTAGCTGTTAAAACAAAAAACGGTGCAAATCGATCGGCCCTTAAACAAAGGAACCTTTCAGCCAGTTTAGTCTCTGAATAATTGAATCGGTAATAGATGCACATCGCCCTCCCCCCCCCCCCCAATCCCCCGTCCCCCCCTCCACAAAAACTGACCCTTTTATTGCTCTGGTGTAATTTTAATGAAGAGCCAATAAGAGCATTTGCCCCTGGTGCCAACAGTCAGAGGGGTCATCTAGACTGACGTTTGGCCAACAAGGGGCTTATAGTGCTGGGATTGTGAGAGAAGCTCAGGGTTAGTGATGGACGAACTTCCGACGGGACGTTTCGCGAACGCGAAACGCGAACGGACACAAACGTTCGCGAAAACGACCGTTCGCCGCGGGCTCCATTGACTTCAATGGGAGGCGAATTTCGCAAACCTTTAGGTCGAATTTGCGGCCACGGGGTAATTATTAGGGGGTAGCACGTAGTCCCACCACCTGGACAATAGCATAATACATGTATGAGGTGAATTTGGGATCGATAACTACAAGCATTTTTTTTTTATTTGGGAAATTGTTCTGACAATTCAGGACTATGGAGCTAATGAAGGCAATGGAGGAGAGGGAAGGTCAGGGACCAGGGTAGGCAAACAAGAGGGTGCAGGAGATACAGAGCACTGACAGCAGCACCGTAATACAGAGCACTGACATCAGCACCGTGACATACAGCGCTGACAGCAGCTCCGTGACATACAGCGCTGACAGCAGCTCCGTGACATACAGCGCTGACAGCAGCTCCGTGACATACAGCGCTGACAGCAGCTCCGTGACATACAGCGCTGACAGCAGCTCCGTGACATACAGCGCTGACAGCAGCACCGTGACATACAGCGCTGACAGCAGCTCCGTGACATACAGCGCTGACAGCAGCTCCGTGACATACAGCGCTGACAGCAGCTCCGTGACATACAGCACTGACAGCAGCTCCGTGACATACAGCGCTGACAGCAGCTCCGTGACATACAGCGCTGACAGCAGCACCGTGACATACAGCGCTGACAGCAGCTCCGTGACATACAGCGCTGACAGCAGCTCCGTGACATACAGCGCTGACAGCAGCTCCGTGACATACAGCGCTGACAGCAGCTCCGTGACATACAGCGCTGACAGCAGCTCCGTGACATACAGCGCTGACAGCAGCTCCGTGACATACAGCGCTGACAGCAGCTCCGTGACATACAGCGCTGACAGCAGCTCCGTGACATACAGCGCTGACAGCAGCTCCGTGACATACAGCGCTGACAGCAGCTCCGTGACATACAGCGCTGACAGCAGCTCCGTGACATACAGCGCTGACAGCAGCACCGTAAGCAGCCCCAGGAGGAAGTCAGCACAGCACAGGGATGGTGTGATCCCCTCATAATAAGAACCCCCAGGAGGAAGTCAGCACAGCACAGGGATGGTGGGAGCCCCTCATAATAAGAACACCCAGGAGGAAGTCAGCACAGCACAGGGATGGTGGGAACCCCTCATAATAAGCAGCCCCAGTAGAAATATGACACCGCTCAACCTCTTCAAAGAGGAGGGTAGGGGCATATAGTACGGTGTGCTTTTTTGGGTCAGGGAAGTGAGCCAAATGAATTAAGAAGGTCTGTGTGCTTGATTCCAAAAATTGTTTATAGACATATACATGGTCTACTGATCACATGTGTTGAATTCCTCCGAGATCCATGCCTCATTCATTTTTAGAAATGTGAGGTAGTTAACACTGTGGTGAGCTAGGCGAGTACGCTTATCGGTCACAATCCCCCCTGCTGCGCTGAACGTCCTTTCGGACAGGACACTGGATGAGGGGCAAGCCAACAGTTCGATTGCAAATTGGGCAAGCTCTGGCCAGAGGTCAAGCCTGCCCACCCAGTAGTCTAGGGGTTCATCACTCCTCAGAGCGTCCACATCGGCCGTTAACCCAATGTAGTCGGACACCTGACGGTCTAGGCGTTCCCTGATGCTGGATCCGGATGACACCTGTCGATGGGTCGGCTGAAAGAATGACCTCATATCCGAAGTCACCAACACATCTTCAAACCGGCCTCTTCTTGCAGGCGCTGTTGGATTGGTACCCGCAAATCCTTCTCTGGGAGTGGGAATTGCTCCTCTGCCAGCGCACGCAAAAGCAGAATGCAGCATTTCTCGAAGCAAGGCCTGGAAGTGCTGCATTCTGACAGCCCTCTGCGACGGCGGTAACATTTCCGCCATTTTGTGTTTGTACCGGGGGTCTAAGTACGTTGCCACCCAGTACTGGTCCTTGACCCTCATGCTTTTTATACGGGGGTCCCTATTAAAACACTGGAGCATGAAGGCCCCCATTTGCACTAAAGTGGAAGCGGTGTGGTGGCCTGGCTCCTGCTCATCATCCAGGATAATGTCGTCCTCTTCATTCTCCTCTCCCCATCCTCGCACAACAGGGATCCCAGAAAGGTTTAAAGCATGCTCTTCTTGCTCCTGCTCATCCGCCCCGGCACCATCCTCCTCTGACTCCTCATCAGACTCCTGTTGTTGACTTGTCTCAGATAGAGTAGCCCCCCCTGGGAATTCATCCAGCATTGCGACTTCCTCATCTTCCCGCTCCTGCTCCTCCACAGCCTGATCAATGACACGACGCAATGCACGCTCCAGAAAGAAGGCATAAGGTACCATGTCACTGATGGCGCCATGGCTGCGACTGACCAGTTTGGTGATCTCCTCAAATGGCCGCAGAAGTCTGCATGTGTCGCGCATGAGCAGCCACTGGCGCGGTGAAAAAAAACCCAGCTCCCCAGAACCGTTTCTTTCGCAGAGTTCATACAGGTAGACGTTAACTGCACGTTTCTGCTGGAGCAGCCTATCAAGCATATAGAAGGTTGAGTTCCATCGCGTCGGGCAATCGCAAATAAGACGTCTGACCGGCAGATGGTGTCGCCGCTGAATGTCAGCAAGGCGAGCCATGGCCGTGTAAGATCTTCTGAAATGGGCCGAGATTTTCCTTGCCTGCCGCAAGATGTCCTGGACCCCAGGGTATTTGACAAGGAATCGCTGCACGACCAAGTTTAAGACGTGTGCCATGCACGGCACGTGCGTGATTTTGCCCTGTTTCAATGCGCTAAGCAGATTGGCACCGTTGTCACACACCACTTTACCAACTGTCAAATTGAGCGGTGTTAGCCACTCATCTGCCTGTGAACGCAAAGCTGAAAGGAGTGCCGGGCCAGTGTGGCTCTTTGCTTCCAGGCACAACAGACGCAGCACGGCATGGCAACGTCTCACCTGGCATGTGGAATAGGTTCTGGGGAGCTTGGGCGGTGCAGTGGAAGAGACGCTAGCAGCGGAAAAGGAGGAGGCAGCTGAGGAGGAGAGGGAGGAGGATGGAGTAGGAGGAGGAGAAGAAGAGTCAGGCCTGCATGCAATCCGTGGCGGTAAAACCAAATCTACACGGGTGCCACGGGTTACATGCTTGACGGCCGTCAGAAGGTTCACCCAGTGGGCAGTAAAACTGATATACCTTCCCTGCCCGTGTTTGCTAGACCACGTGTCTGTGGTCAGATGTATCTTGGCACCGACACTGTGTGCCAGAGATACATTCACTTGCCGCTGAACATGGCCATATAGCTCTGGGATGCCCTTCTCTGAGAAATACTTCCTTCCTGGGACCTTCCATTGTGGTGTTCCAATGGCCACAAATTTGCGAAAGGCCTCCGAGTCCACCAGTTTATATGGCAGTAGTTGGCGGGCTATGAGTTCTGACAAGCCAGCCGCCAACCGTTGGGCAAGAGGGTTATCCGGCGTCATCATTTTTTTACGCTCAAACATTAGGCCCACGGAAGCCTGCCTTTTTGCAGAAAAATGTGAGCTTGGCGTGATGGAAGGTGGAGTGGAGGACAATTGTGAGGAGAGAGGAGAAGGAGAAGTAGAAGACGAGGCTGGACGGTGAGAGCCTGCAGTGTGGCTTTGTGTGTTCCGTTGCTCCCACTGGGCTCGGTGATGGCTGCTCATGTGCCTTCTTAAGGCGGTCGTCCCTAGGTGAGTATTGGGCTTACCGCGACTAACGCGTTGACTGCAAAGATTGCAGATGGCAACGCTATTGTCAGCAGCGGACACGTTAAAAAAAGCCCACACTGCGGAGCCATGTGCCGGTGTCCTGGGAGCGCCAGATGTGACCGTACATGGTCGATGACTCGCTCCTGATACATTTGCAGTCTGCTTTGTCCCTGCTGTGCAATGTAAGTCATTGCTGCTTCTCCTCCCTATCTGCTGGTCCATATCTCCCTCTGAACTCCCCTCCTCTTCCTCTCTTGTGGGCACCCACGTGACATCACTAGACACGTCATCATCAACGTCACCTTCCCCACCGCTATAAGTAGAGTAGGCAGCAACACCGGGGACCAACCTCCTCCTTGGGCTGATCTGGGTACTGGCGTCAGACTGCTGAGTAGCGCTTGTTGCTACCTCCTCTTCCTGATCCAATACCAAGAGTGGCTGCGCATCAGAAATGTCCTCTTGATATGGATCGGAAAATAATTCCAGTGACTCAAGC
Source organism: Lithobates pipiens (assembly GCF_037356315.1). NCBI lineage: Eukaryota > Metazoa > Chordata > Amphibia > Anura > Ranidae > Lithobates > Lithobates pipiens. Next base: position 2,044,484 of record NW_027507750.1, on the reverse strand, counting down.
GGAAGGTATGTGGTGGTGGTGGTGGTGGTCGTGTTGTTGGTGGTAGTGTCTTTGGGGGTGCACATAGCAGAGAGTGAAGAAGAGGGTGCAGATCGAGAGGATGAGGAGGGTGCAGAAGAGTAAGGCTGAGCGAGCCACTCAACCAAGTCTGGTGCATCCTTTAAAGTAATTGAACGCACCTTCTGCAACTTCCCACTTTGGCTCAAGCCTGTTGCTCCTGCCCTACCCCTACCACCCCTGCGGAAGGGCCTGCCTCTTCCTCTGCATGTCATTTTTTAAATGACCCTGTGACAAAACTCTTAGTCCCTATACCGCTGAAGGACTGCTGCAGTATAGGTGAGCGGTCAGCAGTGGTGCACGTCAACCCTATCTATTGTGGACCTATAGCGGTCCTTACAGAACAGCAGACTGTACCGCACTCAAGCCTATGTACCGTAGCACCCTATACCAAGTTACCAGTCCTTATAAGAACTTTTGTGGACCAAGCAGGTTGTGTATTAGTGTTTAGCAGACTGTACGTCAGTCCCTATACCGCTGAAGGACTGCTGCAGTATAGGGCAGCGGTCAGCAGTGGTGCACGTCAACCCTATCTATTGTGGACCGATAGCGGTCCTTACAGAACAGCAGACTGTACCGCACTCAAGCCTATGTACCGTAGCACCCTATACCAAGTTACCAGTCCTTATAAGAACTTTTGTGGACCAAGCAGGTTGTGTATTAGTGTTTAGCAGACTGTACGTCAGTCCCTATACCGCTGAAGGACTGCTGCAGTATAGGGCAGCGGTCAGCAGTGGTGCACGTCAACCCTATCTATTGTGGACCGATAGCGGTCCTTACAGAACAGCAGACTGTACCGCACTCAAGCCTATGTACCGTAGCACCCTATACCAAGTTACCAGTCCTTATAAGAACTTTTGTGGAACAAGCAGGTTGTGTGTTAGTGATTAGCAGACTGTACGTCAGTCCCTATACCGCTGAAGGACTGCTGCAGTATAGGTGAGCGGTCAGCAGTGGTGCACGTCAACCCTATCTATTGTGGACCGATAGCGGTCCTTACAGAACAGCAGACTGTACCGCACTCAAGCCTATGTACCGTAGCACCCTATACCAAGTTACCAGTCCTTATAAGAACTTTTGTGGAACAAGCAGGTTGTGTGTTAGTGATTAGCAGACTGTACGTCAGTCCCTATACCGCTGAAGGACTGCTGCAGTATAGGTGAGCGGTCAGCAGTGGTGCACGTCAACCCTATCTATTGTGGACCGATAGCGGTCCTTACAGAACAGCAGACTGTACCGCACTCAAGCCTATGTACCGTAGCACCCTATACCAAGTTACCAGTCCTTATAAGAACTTTTGTGGACCAAGCAGGTTGTGTATTAGTGTTTAGCAGACTGTACGTCAGTCCCTATACCGCTGAAGGACTGCTGCAGTATAGGGCAGCGGTCAGCAGTGGTGCACGTCAACCCTATCTATTGTGGACCGATAGCGGTCCTTACAGAACAGCAGACTGTACCGCACTCAAGCCTATGTACCGTAGCACCCTATACCAAGTTACCAGTCCTTATAAGAACTTTTGTGGAACAAGCAGGTTGTGTGTTAGTGATTAGCAGACTGTACGTCAGTCCCTATACCGCTGAAGGACTGCTGCAGTATAGGGCAGCGGTCAGCAGTGGTGCACGTCAACCCTATCTATTGTGGACCGATAGCGGTCCTTACAGAACAGCAGACTGTACCGCACTCAAGCCTATGTACCGTAGCACCCTATACCAAGTTACCAGTCCTTATAAGAACTTTTGTGGAACAAGCAGGTTGTGTGTTAGTGATTAGCAGACTGTACGTCAGTCCCTATACCGCTGAAGGACTGCTGCAGTATAGGTGAGCGGTCAGCAGTGGTGCACGTCAACCCTATCTATTGTGGACCGATAGCGGTCCTTACAGAACAGCAGACTGTACCGCACTCAAGCCTATGTACCGTAGCACCCTATACCAAGTTACCAGTCCTTATAAGAACTTTTGTGGACCAAGCAGGTTGTGTATTAGTGTTTAGCAGACTGTACGTCAGTCCCTATACCGCTGAAGGACTGCTGCAGTATAGGGCAGCGGTCAGCAGTGGTGCACGTCAACCCTATCTATTGTGGACCGATAGCGGTCCTTACAGAACAGCAGACTGTACCGCACTCAAGCCTATGTACCGTAGCACCCTATACCAAGTTACCAGTCCTTATAAGAACTTTTGTGGACCAAGCAGGTTGTGTATTAGTGTTTAGCAGACTGTACGTCAGTCCCTATACCGCTGAAGGACTGCTGCAGTATAGGGCAGCGGTCAGCAGTGGTGCACGTCAACCCTATCTATTGTGGACCGATAGCGGTCCTTACAGAACAGCAGACTGTACCGCACTCAAGCCTATGTACCGTAGCACCCTATACCAAGTTACCAGTCCTTATAAGAACTTTTGTGGAACAAGCAGGTTGTGTGTTAGTGATTAGCAGACTGTACGTCAGTCCCTATACCGCTGAAGGACTGCTGCAGTATAGGGCAGCGGTCAGCAGTGGTGCACGTCAACCCTATCTATTGTGGACCGATAGCGGTCCTTACAGAACAGCAGACTGTACCGCACTCAAGCCTATGTACCGTAGCACCCTATACCAAGTTACCAGTCCTTATAAGAACTTTTGTGGAACAAGTGAGTTGTGAATGTTTAGCAGACTGCAGCAGAAGGGCAGCAGTCAAGTATAATATCCTTTCTATATTTGGAAGAAAGAATATTATACATGTACAAGCCTATTACTGTACCACTGATACCAGTCCTGAAAAGAACCTTTGTGGAACTAATAATAACAGCAAGTCTTTAAAATTACCCTCACTGCCTGACAACACTGCTTCCTTCCTGTCCCTATACAAATTGGCAAAAAAAGAGAACGATTAGTGGTTACTGGAACAGCTCTTTTGTGGACCTTGATAGTAACAGCTAATGATGATGATGATGATGATGATGATGAAAGACTAATCTGGCTGTCCCTGTAGCATACACCGTCCTTTCCCTTTCTCTAAACTAACAAAAGACACTCAGGCTGCTGCAAGAATCAGCAGCACAGCAAACCTATCAACACCTAACACCTATACCAGTCCTGAAAAGAACTTTTGTGTACCAAATAGCTAGTGGTTTATCTCTCCCTACTCCACACAGGAACCTGTCCCTATCTTAACAGAAGAAAGAATGTAAAATGGCCACCGGATCGGGTGTATTTATAGGTTAGGGGGAATGTACAAGTGTCCATGTGCTGTCATGTCTCAATTGGCTGTCCTGTATCACATGATAAACGTGTCACCAAAGGTTAAAGTTCTTGTATACATTAAACACGTAAGTCCGCCGCGGCGAACGACGGAAAAAGGCGTTCGAACGTGCGGACCGCGAATGTCGGAAATTCGCCGCGAAACGACCGCCGGGCGAACCGTTCGGCCATCACTACTCAGGGTGAAGCTCCTGGGGCCCTAGAAAGCCAAGAGATACAATTATATAGAGATATAAGGAGAAGAGGATCCTCCATCAGTTCTTTTTACATAAATGAGATCGTCCATATCCAAGGTGAAAGAAGGAGCATGCCTGGTGAGTGACCCAACATTCACCCAACATACACCCAATACACTACACTACAATACACCCAATACACAAGGGACTATAGGAGCTTATCTGGTGTGTGACTCAACACATACCTAACATTTACCTAATATACACCCAACATACACCCAATATACAGGGAACTATAGGAGCTTACCTGGTGAGTGCCCCAACATTCACCATACATACACCCAACATTCAACCAACATACAGCCGACCTACAGGAGATTGTAGGGGCTTAATTAATGAGTGACCCAACATACAGCCAACATTTACCCAACATGCACTTAATATACAGGGGAATGTAGGAGCTTACTTGGTGAGTGACCTAACTTACACCTGACATACACCCAACCTACCAATGTACACCCAACATACACCCAATATGAATGGGACTGTGGGTACACAGCAATGGTCTTCAAACTGCTGAATGTGGCCATCTGCTTGCCTTTATACGGCCCTTGGACACTATTCATTTCATTAATACTAATGATGGGGCACTATTCCTTCCATTAGTATTAATGATGGGGCACTATTCCTCCCACTGATACCAATGATGGGGCACTATTCCTCCCACTGACACCAATGATGGGGCACTATTCCTTCCACTGATACCAATGATAAGGCACTATCCCTCCCACTGATACTAATGATGGGGCACTATTCCTCCCACTGATACCAATGATGGGGCACTATTCCTTCCACTGATACCAATGATGGGGCACTATTTCTTCCACTGATACCAATGATGGGGCACTATTCCTCCCACTGATACCAATGATGGGGCACTATTCCTCCCACTGATGCCAATGATGGGACACTATTCCTCCAACTGACACCAATGATGGGGCACTATTCCTCCCACTGATACCAATGATGGGGCACTATTCCTTCCACTGACACCAATGATGGGGCACTATTCCTCCCACTGATACCAATGATGGGGCACTATCCCTTCCACTGATACCAATGATGGGGCACTATTCCTCCCAGTGACACCAATGATGGGTCACTATTCCTCCCACTGACACCAATGATGGGACACTATTCCTCCCACTGACACCAATGATGGGGCACTATTCCTTCCACTGACACCAATGATGGGGCACTATTCCTCCCACTGATACCAATGATGGGGCACTATCCCTTCCACTGATACCAATGATGGGGCACTATTCCTCACACTGATACCAATGATGGGGCACTATTCCTCCCAGTGACACCAATGATGGGGCACTATTCCTCCCACTGACACCAATGATGGGGCACTATTCCTCCCACTGACACCAATGATGGGACACTATTCCTCCCACTGACACCAATGATGGGGCACTATTCCTCCCACTGACACCAATGATGGGGCACTATTCCTCCTACTGACACCAATGATGGGGCACTATTCCCCCCACTGATACCAATGATGGGGCACTATTCCCCCCACTGACACCAATGATGGGGCACTATTCCCCCCACTGATACCAATGATGGGCCACTATTCCTTCCACTGACACCAATGATGGGGCACTATTCCTCCCACTGATACCAATGATGGGGCACTATCCCTTCCACTGATACCAATGATGGGGCACTATTCCTCACACTGATACCAATGATGGGGCACTATTCCTCCCAGTGACACCAATGATGGGGCACTATTCCTCCCACTGACACCAATGATGGGGCACTATTCCTCCCACTGACACCAATGATGGGGCACTATTCCTCCCACTGACACCAATGATGGGGCACTATTCCCCCCACTGACACCAATGATGGGGCACTATTCCCCCCACTGATACAAATGATGGGGCACTATTCCTCCTACTGACACCAATGATGGGGCACTATTCCTCCCACTGATACCAATGATGGGGCACTATTCCTCCCACTGACACCAATGATGGGGCACTATTCCCCCCACTGATACCAATGATGGGGCACTATTCCTCCCACTGACACCAATGATGGGGCACTATTCCTCCCACTGACACCAATGATGGGGCACTATTCCCCCCACTGACACCAATGATGGGGCACTATTCCCCCCACTGATACAAATGATGGGGCACTATTCCTCCTACTGACACCAATGATGGGGCACTATTCCCCCCACTGATACCAATGATGGGGCACTATTCCTCCCACTGACACCAATGATGGGGCACTATTCCCCCCACTGATACCAATGATGGGGCACTATTCCCCCCACTGACACCAATGATGGGGCACTATTCCCCCCACTGATACAAATGATGGGGCACTATTCCTCCTACTGACACCAATGATGGGGCACTATTCCTCCCACTGACACCAATGATGGAATTTTTTTGACTCACGCTGAGCACTAAGCCTATGGCATGTTCTACTTCCACTAGACACAGTCTGGCCCTCTAATTGTGAATAATAACCAATAATCTGTCCATTACTACTCAGGGGACAATGATGTCATAGTGGCGAGTCCTTCATATCCTCCTGGAAAGCCTTCTGTGATGTTGGAGACCTTGGTGTATATTAGAAAAACGTGGAGCTAATCGGACTGATTTGCGCAGTGAGTGCGTCGATCTTCTCGTTAGGTTCCCATCGCTTTGCACATAATTAGGTGTCTGAAATGAACACAAATTAGCTGGTAAGTGAAATCCAAAGACCCCCTTTAGTAAATGACCTCCTGAGCTCTACTTTAAGTGTCCTCGGCTGTATCTATTGTATTAAAGGGAAGCTGTCAGGATGGACATTTCATAGGATAGCTAGGGCTCTCACCTGGCACTGGGGGGCTGTCAGCTGTCAACCCATCCCCCCCCCCCCCCAGCAGTGATTTGCCTGGGGGGCATAGCACATGTCTGTACTATATTACACACAGAGCCATGTCTTTGCTGAGATCAATAAAGCTTAGAAGATTAAGGCAATGACACCACCGGGTGCTGGATGGGAAACCACCTGTCCTGGATGTCAGTCGTCCTGACAGGTTCCCTTTACAGCCGTCATGAGCCCCCCCCCCCACCCCCGGGCGCCACTGAGCCTCACCAGCCCTGGACTGGGATCTGTCCCTTTAACTGTGTTGCTGCCAGAGGGACTTTGTACTGCATTATGACTGCAGGGAATGTGGGAATATCTCCTTCCCGTCCCTGGTATCACCCACCTGCCCCGGAGGGAAGGAAGGAGCTCTATGAATTAGCGCTGCTGCTTGCGATGTATGTATGGCTTTCCCATGGCGGCTCCTCTAAGCGGTGCTGCATATGTAGCAGTTTAATGCAGAGACACGTGTAAATGGATGGCGGCGCTTCTCTCTACATTATGCAGAAGTACAACAGGCTTGTTATCATTGCAGGCGAGTAACATGGCAGCGAACGATCCTACATGCTATGCTGACACCAGCAGTATATCACAGCGACAGACTTCTAAAACGCACATTTAAGAGAATTGCAACCGCAGCGCGCATAATGCCTTCTGCTACAACAATGGCTGCTACTGCCCCCATCTGTCTGACCCTGGCGGCTCTCATCGACTGAATATCGCAATACGTCCACAGAGGACCCACCACCCAGGACCCACTACACAGGACCGCAGGATCATACTGCTACCCATCACCATGGCATAGAGGACCCACCACCCTACACAGGACCACAGGATCATACCACTACCCATCACCATCACATAGAGGACCCACCACCCTACACAGGACCGCAGGATCATACCGCTACCCATCACCATCGCACAGAGGACCCACCACCCTACACAGGACCACAGGATCATACCACTACCCATCACCATCACATAGAGGACCCACCACCCTACACAGGACCGCAGGATCATACTGCTACCCATCACCATGGCATAGAGGACCCACCACCCTACACAGGACCGCAGGATCATACTGCTACCCATCACCATGGCATAGAGGACCCACCACCCTACACAAGACTGCAGGATCATACCGCTACCCATCACCATGGCATAGAGGACCCACCACCCTACACAGGACCGCAGGATCATACCACTACCCATCACCATCGTATAGAGGACCCACCACCCTACACAGGACCACAGGATCATACCTCTACCCATCACCATCATATAGAGGACCCACCACCCTACACAAGACCGCAGGATCATACTGCTACCCATCACCATGGCATAGAGGACCCACCACCCTACACAGGACCGCAGGATCATACCTCTACCCATCACCATCATATAGAGGACCCACCACCCTACACAGGACCGCAGGATCATACTGCTACCCATCACCATGGCATAGAGGACCCACCACCCTACACAAGACTGCAGGATCATACCGCTACCCATCACCATGGCATAGAGGACCCACCACCCTACACAAGACTGCAGGATCATACCGCTACCCATCACCATGGCATAGAGGACCCACCACTCTACACAGGACCGCAGGATCATACCACTACCCATCACCATCGTATAGAGGACCCACCACCCTACACAGGACTGCAGGATCATACCTCTACCCATCACCATCATATAGAGGACCCACCACCCTACACAAGACCGCAGGATCATACTGCTACCCATCACCATGGCATAGAGGACCCACCACCCTACACAGGACCGCAGGATCATACCACTACCCATCACCATCGTATAGAGAACCCACCACCCTACACAGGACAGCAGGATCATACCACTACCCATCACCATCGTATAGAGGACCCACCACCCTACACAGGACCGCAGGATCATACCTCTACCCATCACCATCATGTAGAGGACCCACCACCCTACACAAGACCGCAGGATCATACTGCTACCCATCACCATGGCATAGAGGACCCACCACCCTACACAGGACCGCAGGATCATACCTCTACCCATCACCATCATATAGAGGACCCACCACCCTACACAGGACCGCAGGATCATACTGCTACCCATCACCATGGCATAGAGGACCCACCACCCTACACAAGACTGCAGGATCATACCGCTACCCATCACCATGGCATAGAGGACCCACCACCCTACACAGGACCGCAGGATCACACCACTACCCATCACCATGGCATAGAGGACCCACCACCTTACACAAGACTGCAGGATCATACCGCTACCCATCACCATGGCATAGAGGACCCACCACCCTACACAGGACCGCAGGATCACACCACTACCCATCACCATGGCATAGAGGACCCACCACCTTACACAGGACCGCAGGATCATACTGCTACCCATCACCATGGCATAGAGGACCCACCACCCTACACAGGACCGCAGGATCACACCACTACCCATCACCATCGCATAGAGGACCCACCACCTTACACAGGACCGCAGGATCATACCTCTACCCATCACCATCGCATAGAGGACCCACCACCCTACACAGGACCGCAGGATCATACCACTACCCATCACCATGGCATAGAGGACCCACCACCCTAAACAGGACCGCAGGATCACACCACTACCCATCACCATTGCATAGAGGACCCACCACCCTACACAGGACCGCAGGATCATACCTCTACCCATCACATAGAGGACCCACCACCCTACACAAGACCGCAGGATCATACCGCTACCCATCACCATGGCATAGAGGACCCACCACCCTACACAGGACCGCAGGATCATACTGCTACCCATCACCATGGCATAGAGGACCCACCACCTTACACAGGACCGCAGGATCATACCTCTACCCATCACCATGGCATAGAGGACCCACCACCCTACACAGGACCGCAGGATCATACCTCTACCCATCACCATCGCATAGAGGACCCACCACCCTACACAGGACCGCAGGATCACACCACTACCCATCACCATCGTATAGAGGACCCACCACCCTACACAAGACCGCAGTATCATACCACTACCCATCACCATGGCATAGAGGACCCACCACCTTACACAGGTCCGCAGGATCATACCTCTACCCATCACCATGGCATAGAGGACCCACCACCCTACACAGGACCGCAGGATCATACCTCTACCCATCACCATGGCATAGAGGACCCACCACCCTACACAGGACCGCAGGATCATACCTCTACCCATCACCATCGCATAGAGGACCCACCACCCTACACAGGACCGCAGGATCACACCACTACCCATCACCATCGTATAGAGGACCCAGCACCCTACACAAGACCGCAGGATCATACCGCTACCCATCACCATGGCATAGAGGACCCACCACCTTACACAGGTCCGCAGGATCATACCTCTACCCATCACCATGGCATAGAGGACCCACCACCCTACACAGGACCGCAGGATCATACTGCTACCCATCACCATGGCATAGAGGACCCACCACCCTACACAGGACCGCAGGATCATACCACTACCCATCACCATCACATAGAGGACCCACCACCCTACACAGGACCGCAGGATCATACCTCTACACATCACCATGGCATAGAGGACCCACCACCCTACACAGGACCGCAGGATCATACCGCTACCCATCACCATCGCATAGAGGACCCACCACCCTACACAGGACCGCAGGATCATACCGCTACCCATCACCATGGCATAGAGGACCCACCACCCTAAACAGGACCGCAGGATCATACTGCTACCCATCACCATGGCATAGAGGACCCACCACCTTACACAGGACCGCAGGATCATACCTCTACCCATCACCATGGCATAGAGGACCCACCACCCTACACAGGACCGCAGGATCATACCACTACCCATCACCATGGCATAGAGGACCCACCACCCTACACAGGACCGCAGGATCATATCACTACCCATCACCATCGCATAGAGGACCCACCACCCTACACAGGACCGCAAGATCATACCACTACCCATCACCATGGCATAGAGGACCCACCACCCTACACAGGACCGCAGGATCACACCACTACCCATCACCATGGCATAGAGGACCCACCACCCTACACAGGACCGCAGGATCATACTGCTACCCATCACCATGGCATAGAGGACCCACCACCCTACACAGGACCGCAGGATCACACCACTACCCATCACCATCGCATAGAGGACCCACCACCTTACACAGGACCGCAGGATCATACCTCTACCCATCACCATCGCATAGAGGACCCACCACCCTACACAGGACCGCAGGATCACACCTCTACCCATCATCATGGCATAGAGGACCCACCACCCTAAACAGGACCGCAGGATCACACCACTACCCATCACCATCGTATAGAGGACCCACCACCCTACACAAGACCGCAGGATCATACCGCTACCCATCACCATGGCATAGAGGACCCACCACCCTACACAGGACCGCAGGATCATACTGCTACCCATCACCATGGCATAGAGAACCCACCACCTTACACAGGACCGCAGGATCATACCTCTACCCATCACCATGGCATAGAGGACCCACCACCCTACACAGGACCGCAGGATCATACCTCTACCCATCACCATCGCATAGAGGACCCACCACCCTACACAGGACCGCAGGATCACACCACTACCCATCACCATCCTATAGAGGACCCACCACCCTACACAAGACCGCAGGATCATACCGCTACCCATCACCATGGCATAGAGGACCCACCACCTTACACAGGTCCGCAGGATCATACCTCTACCCATCACCATGGCATAGAGGACCCACCACCCTACACAGGACCGCAGGATCATACCACTACCCATCACCATGGCATAGAGGACCCACCACCCTACACAGGACCGCAGGATCATACCTCTACCCATCACCATCGCATAGAGGACCCACCACCCTAAACAGGACCGCAAGATCATACCACTACCCATCACCATGGCATAGAGGACCCACCACCCTACACAGGACCGCAGGATCATACCACTACCCATCACCATCACATAGAGGACCCACCACCCTACACAGGACCGCAGGATCATACCTCTACCCATCACCATCGCATAGAGGACCCACCACCCTACACAGGACCGCAAGATCATACCACTACCCATCACCATGGCATAGAGGACCCACCACCCTACACAGGACCGCAGGATCATACCGCTACCCATCACCATGGCATAGAGGACCCACCACCCTACACAGGACCGTAGGATCATACCGCTACCCATCACCATGGCATAGAGGACCCACCACCCTACACAGGACCGCAAGATCATACCACTACCCATCACCATGGCATAGAGGACCCACCACCCTACACAGGACCGCAGGATCATACCGCTACCCATCACCATGGCATAGAGGACCCACCACCCTACACAGGACCGCAGGATCATACTGCTACCCATCACCATGGCATAGAGGACCCACCACCCTACACAGGACCGCAGGATCATACTGCTACCCATCACCATGGCATAGACGACCCACCACCCTACACAGGACCGCAGGATCATACCGCTACCCATCACCATGGCATAGAGGACCCACCACCCTACACAGGACCGCAGGATCATACTGCTACCCATCACCATGGCATAGAGGACCCACCACCCTACACAGGACCGCAGGATCATACCACTACCCATCACCATCACATAGAGGACCCACCACCCTACCCAGGACCACAGGATCATACCACTACCCATCACCATGGCATAGAGGACCCACCACCCTACACAGGACCGCAGGATCATACCGCTACCCATCACCATGGCATAGAGGACCCACCACCCTACACAGGACCGCAGGATTATACCACTACCCATCACCATGGCATAGAGGACCCACCACCCTACACAGGACCGCAGGATCATACCTCTACCCATCACCATCGCATAGAGGACCCACCACCCTACACAGGACCACAGGATCACACCTCTACCCATCACCATAGTATAGAGGACCTACCACCCTACACAGGACCGCAGGATCATACCGCTACCCATCACCATGGCATAGAGGACCCACCACCCTACACAGGACCGCAGGATCATACCGCTACCCATCACCATGGCATAGAGGACCCACCACCCTACACAGGACCGCAGGATCATACCGCTACCCATCACCATGGCATAGAGGACCCACCACCCTACACAGGACCGCAGGATCATACCACTACCCATCACCATGGCATAGAGGACCCACCACCCTACACAGGACCGCAGGATCACACCTCTACCCATCACCATCGTATAGAGGACCCACCACCCTACACAGGACCGCAGGATCATACCGCTACCCATCACCATGGCATAGAGGACCCACCACCCTACACAGGACCGCAGGATCATACCGCTACCCATCACCATGGCACAGAGGACCCACCACCCTACACAGGACTGCAGGATCATACCACTACCCATCACCATCACATAGAGGACCCACCACCCTACACAGGACCGCAGGATCACACCTCTACCCATCACCATCGCATAGAGGACCCACCACCCTACACAAGACCGCAGGATCATACCACTACCCATCACCATCACATAGAGGACCCACCACCCTACACAGGACTGCAGGATCACACCTCTACCCATCACGATCGCATAGAGGACCCACCACCCTACACAGGACCGCAGGATCATACCACTACCCATCACCATCGCATAGAGGACCCACCACCCCACACAAGACCGCAGGATCATACCGCTACCCATCACCATCGCATAGAGGACCCACCACCCTACACAAGACCACAGGATCACACCACTACCCATCACCATCGCATAGAGGACCCACCACCCTACACAGGACCGCAGGATCACACCCCTACCCATCACCATCGCATAGAGGACCCACCACCCTACACAGGACCACAGGATTACATGTCTATCCATCACCATCGTATAGAGGACCCACCACCCTACACAGGACCGCAGGGTCACATGTCTATCCATCACAATCGTATAGAGGACCCACCACCCTACACAGGACCGCAGGATCACACCTCTACCCATCACCATCGCATAGAGGACCCACCACCCTACACAGGACCACAGGATCATACCACTACCCATCACCATGTCATAGAGGACCCACCACCCTACACAGGACCACAGGATCACACCTCTACCCATCACCATCGCATAGAGGACCCACCACCCTACACAGGACCGCAGGATCACACCTCTACCCATCACCATGGCAAAGAGGACCCACCGCCCTACACAGGACCACAGGATCATAGCACTACCCATCACCATGGCATAGAGGACCCACCACCCTACACAGGACCGCAGGATCACACCTCTACCCATCACCATCGCATAGAGGACCCACCACCCTACACAGGACCACAGGGTCATACCACTACCCATCACCATCACATAGAGGACCCACCCCCCTACACAGGACCGCAGGATCACACCTCTACCCATCACCATCGCATAAAGAACCCACCACCCTACACAGGACCACAGGGTCATACCACTACCCATCACCATCACATAGAGGACCCACCACCCTACACAGGACCGCAGAATCACACCTCTACCCATAACCATCACATAGAGGACCCACCACCCTACACAGGACCACAGGGTCATACCACTACCCATCACCATCACATAGAGGACCCACCACCCTACACAGGACCACAGGGTCATACCACTACCCATCACCATCGCGTAGAGGACCCACCACCCTACACAGGACCGCAGGATCACACCCCTACCCATCACCATCGCATAGAGGACCCACCACCCTACACAGGATCACATGTCATCCCATCACCATCGGAGTCACAATCTTTATTGATTATTGCTTGATTTATTATTGTTGGTTGATTATTTCCAATAAATCATTTACATTTTGGTGATTGTACAAGTATACAACTTTAATCCTAACTGCTTTGAGCGCATACACATGCGCATGCACACGTGGACACACACAGACACCACACACACAACACACACATATACACACACAACACACATATACACACACAGACACCACACACACATATATACACACAGATACCACACACACATATATACACACCACACACACACATATACACACACACACACACATACATACACACCATACACACACATCAAATGGTTTTACCTTCGAAAATTGCATTTTACTTACACACACACACACCACACACACACACACACACACACACACACACACACACACACACACACACACACACACACACACACACCACACACACACAGACACAACACACACCACACACACACACACCACACACACACCACACACCACACACACACCACACACACCACACACACAACACACACACACACACCACACACACACACACCACACACACACCACACACACCACACACCACACACACACCACACACACCACACACACCACACACACAACACACACCACACACACACACACCACACACACACCACACACACCACACACCACACACACACCACACACACACAGACACACACCACACACACACCACACAGACTTATACACACACACACAACACACACATATCGAATGGTTTTACCTTGCGAAATTTGCATTTTACTTGAAGAATCAACTCTATCCATCACCGTTTGGCTTAAATAGCCGATACGGCGATTTTTATCCATCCAAACATTTTTTTTTGTTTGTTTAATTGCTCCTCTATGATCAATCCAACACATTTCATGCATGTATCTTTTATATTCTATCATTTACACAGTGCTAGAAATATACAGATGTATCATTCCCTCTCCTCTCTAAGTTACACATTTTTTCTCCAATATTTCAGAACAGAAAAAAGTGAAGAGATCTGTAGAAGAGCATTCTAGAGGTTTATCCTTCCAGGATATCAGCCCTGTACTATACATAGAGCTGGTGTGTATGGAGCATATAGAGTGTACACATCGTGTAGACTGTCTAGATTGTATAGTGTGTATAGAGTATATAAAGCATATCGATAATTTAAAGCCTATATATTTTATAGAGCATATAGATTATATAGAGGTAAACAGCATGTAGAGAATGTAGAGTGTATAGAGCATATCAAGTATTTAAAGCCTGTACCTACAGTATATATAGCGTATAGAGCATATAGGGTATATATAGTATATACAGCAAATAGAGAGTATGGAATGTATACAGCATATAGAGTGTATAGGGCGTATAGAGTATATAGATCATATCAAGCATTTAAAGCATATATAGTGTATAGAGCATATTGGGTATATAGAGTGTATACAGCATATAGGGAATATACAGTGTATAGAGCATATAGAGCACATAGGATATATACAGTGTATAGAATATATAGAGTGTACAGCATACAAACAACATACTAACTGTAAAGCGCATATAGAGTGTATAGAGCATAGAGACTGCATAGAGCCCGTACAGCATATAGAGCATATAGTGCATATAGAATGTATAGAGCATATAGCGCCCATAGAACCTAGAGTGTATAGAGCCATGTAGAGTGTAAAGAGCATATAGAATGTATAGCACACATATAAATTATAGCACAAATAGAGTGCATAGAGCATATAGAGTGTATAGAGTATATAGAGTATAGAGATTTTAAAATGTATAGAGCGTATAGAATGTATTGAGTGTATAAAGCTTATAGAACATATACAGTGTATAGAACAATACAATGTATAGAGTGCACAGAGCTTATAGACGGTATAGATATTATAGAACGTATAGAACGTATAGAGTGTATAAAGCTTATAGAACATATAGAATGTATAGAACATATACAATGCATAGAACGTATAGAACATATACAATATATAGAGCTTATAGAACATATACAATGAATAGAGTGCATAGAAAATATAGAGTGTACAGAGCTTATAGATGGTATAGAGATTATAGAACGTATAGAGTGTATAATGCTTATAGAACATATACAATGCATAGAGTGTATAGAACATATACAATGTATAGAACGTATAGAACATATACAATGTATAAAGTGTATAGAACATATACATCGTATAAAGTGTACAGAGCTTATAGATGGTATAGAAATTATAGAAGGTATAAAGTATATACAATGTATAGAGGGTATAGAACATATAGAGTGTACAGAGCTTATAGACAGTATATAGATTATAGAAGGTATAGAGCGTATAGAACATATACAATGTATAAAGTGTACAGAGCTTATAGATGGTATAGAAATTTTAGAAGGTATAGAACGTATACAATGTATAGAACATATAGCGTGTACAGAGCTTATAGACGGTATAGAGATTATAGAACGTACAAAGTGTACAGAGCTATGCTGTATATAGATCACCCTGGACGGTCGATCGTCGCTCGCTCAGCACACACAGAATATATGTCTATAGGAATTAGAAACAAACCCTTGCACACTCATTTGCACCGACTACAAACAGGCTGATATTTGTGACTCGCAATCGTCTTTCTGTAACCGCATGAGTGTTTATCTGCCAGGACCAACCAGCTCTATACATTATTTATAGAAAGGCTTCAGCCTGCTAACACAACTAATAGCCTATCAGTGTTGAATTAATTGGCACGTCCTCTGGTATTTAATGGGTTAATTAACCCTTCTTTAACAATGTATTAAACATAATGCTTTGAGGATAACTTTACTCATAGGCAATAGATGAGTTATTGATCTGATTCTTAGTATAGCCAACAACCACACACACTGCTCACTGCTATCATATGAGCAGAGATAGCAGTCTCTGAGCAAAGAGCGATGGTGGTGTGTCCGCTCACCCATACTCAGCTCTATAGGTAGGTACAGTGCATTGCATAGTATCATTTATCTTTGCACCACCAAAGGACTTGTTCACACCACACATTCAAATACAGGAAAATGCAAAGACAAGTTATTGTCTTTTATAGAACCCGTCCACACACTAGAACATTGAGCACATTCTTGTGTGCCCAACTGAATACATTTCATCAACCAGCATTTTATCATTCTAGTCAGGTGACCTTTTAAACATGAAGATGTGTTAACCTATGCAAACTGAACATGAGCTAAGGTATGTATTTCTGGTGTGAACCTTACAAAAGTGTGGCCATAAAGGTACAGGTATCTATCCAACAACCTATGGTGGACATAAAGGTACAGGTATCTAACCAACAACACAAGGGTGGCCATAAAGGTACAGGCATCTAACCAACAACACAAGGGTGGCCATAAAGGTACAGGTATCTAACCAACAACATATGGTGACCATAAAGGTACAGGTATCTAACCAACAACACAAGGGTGACATTAAAGGTACAGGTATCTAACCAATAACATATGGTGACCATAAAGGTACAGGCATCTAGCCAACATATGGTGGCCATAAAGGTACAGGTATCTAACCAACAACATATGGTGACCATAAAGGTACAGGTATCTAACCAACAACACAAGGGTGACATTAAAGGTACAGGTATCTAACCAATAACATATGGTGACCATAAAGGTATAGGCATCTAGCCAACATATGGTGGCCATAAAGGTACAGGTATCTAACCAACAACATATGGTGGCCATAAAGGTACAGGTATCTAACCAACAACACAAGGGTGACATTAAAGGTACAGGTATCTAACCAATAACATATGGCAACCATAAAGGTACAGGCATCTAGCCAACATATGGTGGCCATAAAGGTACAGGTATCTAACCAACAACATAAAGTTGGCCATAAAGGTACAGGTACCTATACAACAACATATGGTGGACATAAAGGTACGGGTATCTATCCAACAACATATGGTGGACATAAAGGTACGGGTATCTATCCAACAACATATGGCGACCATAAAGATACAGGTATCTAACCAATAACACAAGGGTGACCATTAAGGTACAGGTATCTAACAAACAACATAAAGTTGGCCATAAAGGTACAGGTACCTATACAACAACATATGGTGGACATAAAGGTACAGGTATCTAACTAACAACACATTGTGGACATTTGTCCATCCTCATGTGTCTAGCACAACACACGGTCGGTCCTGTCAACCTTTCCTCACAATGTGATGGATAAAGTACAAGCACAATAATGGGAACTTCTGCTGAAAATTTGTGATAGCAATTACATATACTGAAAACTGTAAGTGCTACATCTTATACCTCTAGATCCCTCCACTGGTAAAGGTAGGTTGCATTGCTTCATTTTATTTCAATGTGCATGGCCAGCCTAAGCAACCAAGACTCATCCACAAGACAGTCCTTCACAATTGGGAATAATGAGAAATATGTTGAAACATTTAACGTGTTGCTAATCAACTTTTAGACAACTTTGCCATGTAGAGTTATTATAATGCAGTCCTCTCTCTATGTAATTGATGTTATTATTATATAAAAATTATAATAATCATTAGGCCAAAAGAAATCACATTCTAAATGGTACATTTTGATTTTGGCGTTTCTTTTATCTTTTTACTTTTGACTGTTCATCAGCTCTATGGAGCCCTGATCTTTGCCCATACCCTTAGTCATCCTAGTCATCCATGCAGCCCTGATCTTTGTCCATACCCTTAGTCATCCATGGAGCCCTGATCTTTGTCCATACCCTTAGTGACCCATGGAGCCCTGATCTTTGTCCATACCCTTAGTGACCCATGGAACCCTGATCTTTGTCCATACCCTTAGTGACCCATGGAACCCTGATCTTTGTCCATACCCTTAGTCATCCTAGCCATCCATGCAGCCCTGATCTTTGTCCATACCCTTAGTCATCCATGGAGCCCTGATCTTTGTCCAAACCCTTAGTGACCCATGGAGCCCTGATCTTTGTCCATACCCTTAGTCATCCATGGAGCCCTGATCTTTGTCCATACCCTTAGTGACCCATGGAGCTCTGATTTTTGTGCATACCCTTAGTGACCCATGGAGCCCTGATCTTTGTCCAAACCCTTAGTGACCCATGGAGCCCTGATCTTTGTCCATACCCTTAGTCATCCATGGAGCCCTGATCTTTGTCCATACCCTTAGTGACCCATGGAGCTCTGATTTTTGTGCATACCCTTAGTGACCCATGGAGCCCTGATCTTTGTCCATACCCTTAGTGACCCATGGAGCCCTGATCTTTGTCCATACCCTTAGTGACCCATGGAGCCCTGATCTTTGTCCATACCCTTAGTCATCCATGGAGCCCTGATCTTTGTCCATACCCTTAGTCATCCATGGAGCCCTGATCTTTGCCCAAACCCTTAGTGACCCATGGAGCTCTGATTTTTGTGCATACCCTTAGTGACCCATGGAACCCTGTTCTGTGTCCATACCCTTAGTGAGGCCAAGTGTTTTTTTATCTCTTCTAATGACCACTTTGTGCATATTGTATAGATTGTCAAATGCTTTCATTGAATCTTGAGGCAGTTTGTGTTGGGTTCTGTGCCCTCTCATGGTGGCATATCGGAGAACAGAGGGGCTATTATGAAGGTTTCTTCTGATCACCAAAACTCAGGCAGTTTAACAAGCTTTATGCAATGAGCTCCCCAGCAGGGTTGGAGCCCTAACCTCTCCAGTTATTCCTTTAATAAAATGTTACAAGGAGGGAGACGGATGCATGCGGTTGCAGCAATATGTCCAGACAAGTAGCAGCCAGAGACACATTCGGTAAACGTTTTTATGTATGCACGATAGACCTGTCAATGGTCGGATGTTCTGCTGGGTAGGTGCAGCTAGCTGTTGCATTAACAATATACTGATGATAAAACACACTGACATCTATGACTTATCTGAAAGGAAATAATGTATATTGCAGCCAGACCACCATTTATAAGAGAATATAACTGAATATGGATATGGCTTCAGATTAACAAACTACTCATTGAATCAGCCTGGAGATCTGCCAGGTGTAGAACTACAAGTCTCAGCAAGCTGCCATGCTGGGATCTTTTCACGTAATGCTGACATGATAGCCATACTTTGTAGATCTAATCTGGACAATGAATAACTTGGTATAATATATTTTGTATTATGAACCCACAGTGTTCAGATATTGACGTTCTCCAGAAGGACGGCCACATGTATCCCTCGCCATTATCGAACACACCGCCCATGCTGCATGTTTTTGTGTTTCTAACGCTACATTGTGTCAATGGCATTGATAAATCACATTAATCCTTATTAGACATGCGTGTTTTATGGGCTGGGGACATAGAACAGCTTTGACAGGAGTTTGTACCTGAACCTACAATACCATGCCTGACCTGAAGCAGAGACAGAAACCTGCAAGGCATGGTTCTCCCGCTTATGTGATGGACTCGGCATCCCAGGGGAGCTGGCTGGTTTCTGTAGTTCTACAGGAAATGAAAACTTCCTAAACATAACCTACACCAAGGGCTTGAGATCAGATGGGGAACTACAAGTCCAAGCATTGCTTTGCAGGTGCAGTCTATCAGGGCATGTCTGATCCAACTTATGGAGGACACATTCAGTCTATAGAAGCTCTTCCCTGGCATGAGAGCGGATTTGATTCTTCAGTCACCTGGATCCCCCTGGAGTCCTCATAGCACCTCCATCAATGTATTCACTCTGCAGCCCACGCATGTTTCTCACAAATTAAACTAGTCAAGCCTGCAACTCATTAGCCCAGAGATCATATGTGAATTGTTTAATATCAGTTATCACACATAACTGGCTCTTATCGCTCTGCCTCCTCTGTGACCTAAGGAGAAATTAAATATGGCCTGAAGTATATCAGGGAAGAAGCGTGGAAAGGAGGGGGTTAACCCTTCTGGAGCCAAGAGGACCAGTAAGGCAGTGCTGCTGGCAATGCAATGAGACAACCCTGCACTGCAGTTACACAGTGGTGCCCTTATCACTACTAGAAGATACTGCTGATGAGTATTACCAGCAAATCTACCCAGGGGTACCTGACATACCCATGAAGAGTCTGAATAATGTCTGCCTGGCACAGTGCAGGGTGTGGTAACATAAATACAAGGTAAGGCAGTGTGGTGCAGGTGTACAATGTATGGTGCAGGTGTACAATGTATGGTGCAGGTGTACAATGTATGGTGCAGGTGTACAATATATGGTGCAGGCACACAAGGTAAGGCAACAAGGTGCAGGTGTGCAATGTATGGTGCAGGTGTGCAATGTATGGTGCAGGTGTGCAATGTATGGTGCAGGTGTGCAATGTATGGTGCAGGTGTGCAATGTGTGGTGCAGGTGTGCAATGTGTGGTGCAGGTGTACAAGGTAAGGCAACGTGGTGCAGATATACAATGTGTGGTGCAGGTGTAGGTAAGATAGTGTGAGTTAGGTGTACCATGTGTGGTGCAGGTGTAGGTAAGGCAGTGTGAGGCAGGTGTACCATGTGTGGTGCAGGTGTACAGTGTATGGTGCAGGTGTAGGTAAGGCAATGTGAGGCAGGTGTACCATGTGTGGTGCAGATATACAAGGTAAGGCAATGGTTACTGACTAGACATGGGTAAACACTACAAGATGGACCAACATCAGCTCAGATCGTCAGTCTCCAAACACAGTGGGATCAAGGACACGACCATATTTAAAAAGTTATCTGGCATGACCCACACATAGATTGCAATGGCAAGACATGGCCGATGTCTATGGATCGCTATGGATCAGAACCCAAGCTGGCTCAATCACCCTGACCATCACCTCTATTCACATTATGCTCAACACATAGACACCCAATATCCATGACCCCCATTGTGTTCCCACCATAGGAACACAGTCACCCCACAGACACCTGATGATATAGAGCGGTCCTACCTTTCTGTGCAGCTCCAGATGGAGAGAATCCTATAGCCGAGACAAGTAGCAGAAAAACCAGCAAATGTCCAGATTGTGGCTCCATCCTGATCACAGGTCACCACCAGCAGCCATCTCCAGCCCCAGTCTGCTGCAGCCCCTCTTCTTACACAGCAAGATATTGCAGCCCTCTGTAGACTTCATCCATGGAGTGCAGCTCCGTGGCTCCTGATGGATGGTGGCACTGCCTTGGATATTCCTTGGAAGATATCCTTCCTCGCTGGTTGTCCTCCTGGATCTCAAAGCTCAATGGCTGTCCTCCTGGATCTCTAGGTTCGATGGGTGTCCTCCTGGATCCCTGGTTGCCCCCTGGATCTCTAGGCTTACTGGTTGTTCTCTTGGATCTCTAGGCTCATTGGTTGCCCACCTGGATCTCTAGGCTCACTGGTTGCCCACCTGGATCTCTAGGCTCACTGGTTGCCCACCTGGATCTCTAGGCTCACTGGTTGCCCCTCTGGATCTCTAGGCTCACTGGTTGCCCCCCTGGATCTCTAGGCTCACTGGTTGCCCCCCTGGATCTCTGGGCTCTCTGTATACATTCTTCCATATATTATTCTTCCTTTCCGATATCCAGCGTTATATCCCTCCAGAGTCTTTGGCTCCAATCTGGCAGCGCAGGCAATAGCCGGAGCTCCGCTTAGATGTTGCTGGCAGAAGAAGACAGCCCACCTGGTCCCGGCTGCCCATGCTCCATCAGTGCCTGGCAGAGGATGACATGTACCGGGGCTCAGGTAGGTTCTGGATGTGTGCAGTCCTCTATAGATAGGAGGGTTGGCTGAGTGCTGGGCTCGGGTTAGTCTTCTATGGATGGAAGGGTGGCATACACCTGGGCTCAGGTTGGTTCTGGATGTGTGCAGTCCTCTATTGATAGGAGGGTTGGCTGAGTGCTGGGCTCAGGTTAGTCCTCTATGGATGGGAGGGTGGCATACACCTGGGCTCAGGTTGGTTCTGGATGTGTGCAGTCCTCTATGGATGGGAGGGTTGGTTGAGTGTTAGGCTCAGGTTAGTCATCTATGGATAGGAAGGTGGCATGAACCTGGGCTCAGGTTGGTTCTGGATGTGTGCAGTCCTCTATAGATAGGAGGGTTGGCTGAGTGCTGGGCTCAGGTTAGTCCTCTATGGATGGGAGGGTTGGTTGAGTGTTAGGCTCAGGTTAGTCCTCTATGGATAGGAAGGTGGCATGAACCTGGGCTCAGGTTGGTTCTGGATGTGTGCAGTCCTCTATGTATGGGAGGGTTGGCTGAGTGCTAGGCTCAGGTTAGTCCCCTATGGATGGGAGGGTTGGCATGGACCTGAGCTCAGGTTAATCCCCTAGGATGGGAGGGTTGGCTAAGTGCTGGGCTCAGGTTAGTCCTCTATGAAAGGGGAGGTTGGCTGAGTGCTGGGGTTGGCATCCTCTCAGCTCAGACCCCAATGCTTGGCTTTCTCCCCATCATAACTTTTCCTGTCTGGTCCTGTGTATATTGCATCCTCCTGTGCTGTGTGCAGGCTCAGCCAGTCCCTCTTCTCTCCTCTCCTCTCCTCTCCTCTCCTCCCTTCTCTTCCCTCAGCAGCATTGGCAGCTTTCAGCCCTCTCAGCTCCACACCACAACATGCTGATCCATATTTCATGAGCTGTGCCTCGCCTGCAGCCAATAGGAGCCCAGGAAGGGTGGGATGGGTGTGGCTGGAGGGATTGTTATTGGGGATAATGGGATGTGTGCTGTGCTGGCTGACTTGTGTCTACAGAGCTCTGCTATAGGAAGGAGGCGACATTATAGAGCAGCCACTAACGATCGGTACGGGGCAGATAGAGGAGCCGACCCCTGTGTGCTCAGAAGGATTAGGGAGCTGTCCGCGGGCTGCCGGGCATAGGGAGCTGTCCGCGGGGTGCCGCCTATAGGGAGCTGTCCGCGGGGTGCCGCCTATAGGGAGCTGTCCGCGGGGTGCCGCCTATAGGGAGCTGTCTGCGGGGTGCCGGCCATAGGGAGCTGTCTGGGGTGCCGGTCATAGGGAGCTGTCCGCGGGGTGCCGGTCATAGGGAGCTGTCCGCGGGGTGCCGGCCATAGGGAGCTGTCCGCGGGGTGTCCAGGAGGATGTCGGCCGGCTATAGGGAGCTGTCCGCGGTGATGGTGCTGAAACCCGATCAGAGCGGAGAGCTGTCCACTTGCTGAACCGGAGCTCATCCTATGCTAGTCTACATATATACTGTATATATACGATATTATGTATACAATTAATATGTATGAGTATACTATAATAATATTTGCAAATATTTATATACATTTACTACAATATACATATAATACATATAGCATATTGTATAGCATATATAGTATACATACAGTACATATAATAGATTCTCTCTCTCTCTCTCTCTCTCTATATATATATACTGTATATACATACTATACATTTAATATACAAATTACATATGTGTGTGTATATATATATATATATATATATATATATATATATATATATATATATATATATATATATATATATATATATATATATATATATATATATATATATATATATATTTTTTTTTTAAACACACACCCCCTACATATACAGTATCTCACAAAAGTGAGTACACCCCTCAGTCACATTTGTGTAAATCTTTTCTTCAGCAGACAGCAACTATAAACCACCTCTGCAACAGTATATCCCCCCCCCCCACAAGCAACCGTAGACCCCCCCCCCCCCCCCCAGCTATGCTATTAACCCCCTCCAAGTGACATAGATCCCCCAGCAGTGATCATCAATAGACCCCCCTCGCTCCCCTCCCCAAGCACCCCTTACCCATGCTGGAGGTACTGGAAATGTGTACCACCGCATTGCTATATATATATATATATATATATATATATATAGTATCTCACAAAAGTAAGTACACCCCTCAGTGACACTTGTGTAAATCTTTTCTTCTCTCTTTTCATGTGACAACACTGAAGAAATGACACTTGTCTACAATGTAAAGTAGTGAGTGTACAGCTTGTATAACAGTGTAAATTTCCTGTCCCCTCAAAATAACAACACACAGCCATTAATGTCTAAACCGCTGGCAACAAAAGTCAGTACACCCCTAAGTGAAAATGTCCAAATTGGGCCCAAAGTGTCAATTTTTTTTTTTTTTGTGACCGCCATTATTTTCCAGCACTGCCTTCACCCTCTTGGGCATGGAGGTCACAAATACTTTTTTGAATTTTAATGCAAAAAAAAAAAAAAAAACACAATCCACAACCCGAATGTAATCTTATAAAAGATGAGGTTATGCCGAGTAAATCGATACCTAACACGTCGTGTCTGTACAGCGGCAACAAACAACCTGCAGTTCACTATCTATAGAAGGCGCTTTCAATGCCTTTACAGGTCACCACTTTATATCTACAGAGGAGATCTGGTGCGAGAATTACTCTTCATGATCTGAAGTTCACGGCGATCCCTCACATGTGCCGAACGACGGTCTGTCTGCGAGTGTATGAGACCGACGCGCACGTTTGCCTTTTTGCGTGGCACACCGTTGCTTTACATTTTTTATTTATTTTTCACTCACTTTTATTGCTGTGAGGAGGAATGTAAACATCCCATGTGACAGAAATAGACATGTTGGTGGATCTATAGCAGATTGTACAATCAGATTGTATCATTTATGGTCAGTTTGGTGGGAGATTACTACTAGACATGTGCTGCTCATTTCGTTCCGTATCGAGATTCGGAGGAACTTTCCATTATTCAGATTTTCGTAGTAAAGAATTTGAAAACGAATCCAAAATAACGAAAACGAAAATTTTGGATAAAATTCGAATAGTTTTCTAATCAAATTTGGACAGTTTTTCGAATTGAATTCAAATTTCAGAAGAGAATAAAATAAAATAAAGGAATAAAATAGAAAAGAATAGAAAATAAAAGAATAGGCTATAACAGAGTAAAACAGAACAGGATGCACAATAAAAGAATGGAAAAAATAGAATAAACTAGAATAGAATAGAAAAGAATAGAATAGAACAAAAAAGAAAAAAATATATAACCATCTTAGAAAATTCAAATTTTAAATAGAAAAAAAAATAAAATAGAATAGGATAAAACAGAAAGAATATAACTATCTTCCAGAATTCCAATATTGAACATAATAAGTTCAAATAGAAAAAAAAAAATTAAATAATAGTAAAGAATAGAATAGAAAAAAAAACATAGAATAGAAAAAAAACAATAGAATAGAATAAAATAGAAAGAACATAACCATCTTCGAAAATTTGAATATTGAATAGATTAAAGAATAGAAGATAAAAGAAAAGAACAGAATAGAAAAAAAAAAACAACAGAATAAAATAGAATAAAAAGAATATAACCCTTTTTCCAGGATTCAAATTTCAAAAAGAATATATTTGAATTCAAATAGAATAGAAAAGTATAAAATTGAAAATGAAGTAATGGAATTGAATATAAAAAAAAAAAAAAAAAAAAAAAAAAAAACTGTAGAATAGAGTAGAAAGAAATAACCATCTTACAAAATTCGAATTTTCAATATAATCAATTTGAATTAGAATAGAAAATAAAAGAATAGAAAGAAAACAATATAATATAATGGAAGAGAAAGAATATAATGTTCTTCCGAAATTTGAATTTCGAAAAGAATAAATTTGAATTTGAATAGAATAGAAACGAATAGATTTGAAAATAATAGAAAATTAAATAGTAGAATAGAATACATTTGGATAGAATAGAATAGAAAATAAAAGCATAGAATAGAAAGAAAACAACAGATTAGAATAGAATCAATAAGAAAGAATACAACCATCTTTCAGAACTGTAATTTAAAATAGAATAGAAAAGTTCTAAAAAAGAATAGATTACAAAAGAATAGAAAATAAAATAATAGAATAGAATAGACTAGAATGGAAAAGACTAGAATGGAAAAAAAACTAGAATAGAATAGAAAAACCCATAGAAAAGAATAAAATAAAAAGAATATAACCATCTTCCAGAATTTGAATTTCAAATAGAATAAATTTGACTTCAAATAGAATAAATTTGAATTCAAATATAACAGAAGAGAAAAGAATTGAAAATGAAGTAAAAGAATTGAAAAAACAAACAAACAGTTGAATAGAATAGAAAGAATGTAACAATATAACCATCTTCCGAAATCAGAATTTTAGATAGAATATATTTGAATTTGAACAGAATAGAAAATAAAAGAATAGAATAGAGTGGAAAAACAATATAATAGAAAAACAATATAATAGAATAGAATAAAATAGAAAGAATGTAACCATCCTCCAGAATTTGAATTTCAAATAGAAAATAAAATAATATGATTTAAAATGAAGTAATAGAAAAGAAGAGAAAAAACAGTAGAATAGAATAGAAAGAATATAACCATCTTCCTAAATTAAAATTTTGAAAAGAATAGAATAGAATAGAAAATAATAGAAAAAACCCCAATAGAATAGAATAGAATATAGCAGAAAGAATATTCCAGTCTTCCTAGATTCGGATTTCCAATAGAATAAATTTGATTTAAAAATGAATTTCAATTGATTTGAATTTTCCGAATTCAGTTGAATTTCGCTTGCAAAACGAAATGAATTCTGAAAAGGAATTTCTGTGAATAATGAAATGAAGGGAATGTTTGGGTTCTGCTCATGTCTGATTGGTAGAACACAGAAGCTCGGGACCCGTACATCCCTATGGAAGAGCGATCAGATGGTTCTTCAGGTCAGGGATCACCGATCCTCCTAGCTGGGATTGGAGGGATGTGATACAATAAAATGAAGTAAGAAATTCTGGGTGGGAGGAGCCGAGACTCACAAGCGGGATGATATTTTTATTCAAAATGAAAAAATTTGTACAAAACCTGTGCCTGTGGTGCGCCTCGTTATCGGGATTCATATTTATTTACTTTTCTTCATCAACTCCAGAGAATGTTTTATTTATTTATTTTGAGTTGCAATGTCATTTAATTTATTTCTCTATGTGACACCATTGTAGAGATAACCCCTCACTTCCTGTCTCTGTGACACCATTGTAGAGATAACCCCTCACTTCCTGTCTCTGTGACACCATTGTAGAGATAACCCCTCACTTCCTGTCTCTGTGACACCATTGAAGAGATATCCCGTGACTTCCTGTCTATGTGACACAATTAAAGAGATATCTCCTCACTTCCTGTCTTGTGATGCCCCTGAAGTTCTGTCTCTGTGACACCGATGAAGAGAATCTCTTCACTTCTTGTTTCTGTGACACCATTGAAAAGATATCTCCTCACTTCCTGTCTTTGTGGCACCATTAAATAGATGTGGCCTCACTTCCTGTCTCTGTGACACCATTGAAGAAATATCTCCTCACTTCCTGTCTTGGTGGCGCAATTGAAGTGATATCTCCCTCACTTCCTGTCTTGTGACACCATTGAAGGGATATCTCTTTCACTTCCTGTCTGACACCATTGAAGAGATATCCCCTCACTTCCTGTCTCTGTGACACCATTAAAGAGATATCTCCTCACTTCCTGTCTCTGTGACACCATTGAAGAGATATCTCCTCACTTCCTGTCTCTGTGACAACACTGAAGAGATATTCCTTGACTTCCTGTCTCTGTGACACAAATGAAAAAATATCTTCTAACTTTCTGTCTCTCTGACACCATTGAGGAAATATCCCCTCACTTCCTGTCTCTGTGATACCATTTAAGTGATATCGCCTCACTTCCTGTTTCCGTGACACAATTGAAGAGATATCTCTTCACTTCCTGTCTCTGTGACAAAATAGATGTGATATCGCCTCACTTCCGTCTTTTTGACATCATTGAAGAGATATCACCTCACTTCCTGTCTCTGTGACACCATTGAAGAAATATCTCCTCACTTCCTGTTTCTGTGAATGAATGACTTGTATAGCGCTACCTATACGAACTGAATCGCCTCAGGGCGCTTTTTCTTGCCACCGGTGTCTATCTGCACCTATTTATGCGGTCCTATAACCTGTAGAGTCCCGACACACTTACAACATTGACATACACATATTAGGGCCAATTTTTTTGGACAGGGTCTAATTAACCTACCAGCATGTCATTGGAGTGACACAATTGAAGGGATATCTCTTCACTTCCTGTCTCTGTGACAAAATAGATGTGATATCGCCTCACTTCCGTCTTTTTGACATCATTGAAGAGATATCTCCTCACTTCCTGTCTCTGTGACAACATTGATGTGATATTGCCTCACTTCCTGTCTTTGTGACACCATTGAAGAGATATATCCTCACTTCCTGTCTCTGTGACACCATTGAAGAGATATCCCCTCACTTCCTGTCTCTGTGACAACATAGAAGAGATATCCCCTCACTTCCTGTCTCTGTGACAACATTGATGTGATATTGCCTCACTTCCTGTCTTTGTGACACCATTGAAGAGATATATCCTCACTTCCTGTCTCTGCGACACCATTGAAGAGATATCCCCTCACTTCCTGTCTCTGTGACAACAAAGAAGAGATATCCCCTCACTTCCTGTCTCTGTGACAACATTGATGTGATATTGCCTCACTTCCTGTCTTTGTGACACAATTGAAGAGATATATCCTCACTTCCTGTCTCTGTGACACCATTGAAAAGATATCCCCTCACTTCCTGTCTCTGTGACAACATAGAAGAGATATCCCCTCACTTCCTGTCTCTGTGACAACATTGATGTGATATTGCCTCACTTCCTGTCTTTGTGACACCATTGAAGAGATATCTCCTCACTTTCTGTCTCTGTGACACCATTGAAAAGATAACCCCTCACTTCCTGTCTCTGTGACAACATTGAGCAGATATCTCATCACTTCCTTTGTCTGTAAAAACCATTGAAGAGATATCTCTTCACTTCCTGTCTTGGTGACCCCATTGAGGAGATATCGCCTCACTTCCTGTCTCTGTGACACCATTGAAGAGATATCCCCTGACTTCCTGTCTCTGTGACAACATTGAAGAGATATCTCCTCACTTCCTGTCTCTGTGACACCATTGAAGAGATATCTCCTCACTTCCTGTCTCTGTGACACCATTGAAGAGATATATCCTCACTTCCTGTCTCTGTGACACCATTGAAGAGATATCTCCTCACTTCCTGTTTCTGTGACACCATTGAAGAGATATCTCCTCACTTCCTGTCTCTGTGACACCATTGAAGAGATATCTCCTCACTTCCTGTTTCTGTGACACCATTGAAGAGATATCTCCTCACTTCCTGTCTCTGTGACACCATTGAAGAGATATCTCCTCACTTCCTGTTTCTGTGACACCATTGAAGAGATATACCCTCACTTCTTGTCTCTGTGACACCATTGAAAAGATATCTCCTCACTTCCTGTTTCTGTGACACCATTGAAGAGATATCTCCTCACTTCCTGTCTCTGTGACACCATTGAAGAGATATATCCTCACTTCCTGTCTCTGCGACACCATTGAAGAGATATATCCTAACTTCCTGTCTCTGCGACCCCATTGAAGAGATATCTCCTCACTTCCTGTCTCTGCGACACCATTGAAGAGATATATCCTAACTT
Source organism: Lithobates pipiens (assembly GCF_037356315.1). Classification (NCBI taxonomy): domain Eukaryota; kingdom Metazoa; phylum Chordata; class Amphibia; order Anura; family Ranidae; genus Lithobates; species Lithobates pipiens. The sequence continues at coordinate 2,013,683 of NW_027507750.1, read as the reverse complement.
CCTGTCTCTGCGACCCCATTGAAGAGATATCTCCTCACTTCCTGTTTCTGTGACATCATTGAAGAACTATATCCTCACTTCCTGTTTCTGTGACACCATTGAAGAGATATCTCCTCACTTCCTGTTTCTGTGACACCATTGAAGAGATATAAACTCACTTCCTGTTTCTGTGACACCATTGAAAAGATATAAACTCACTTCCTGTCTCTGTGACACCATTGAAGAGATATAAACTCACTTCCTGTTTCTGTGACACCATTGAAAAGATATAAACTCACTTCCTGTCTCGGTGACACCATTGAAGAGATAACACCCAGGCGTGTTAGAAAAGTGAATGATATTTCCATTCCTAACACTGAACCGCCTCTCTCGGGTCTGTTTCCCACCATCTGATTGGCTGAAACGACAGGTGCTGTGATTGGATGCCTATCAGGAGGAGAGGACGGGAGGAGACGCATGGAGGGCACCGCTCGCCCCATGAGACAGGGCAAGTGGCGGGCGGACTGTGAGCGAGCGGGGAGGGCGTGGAGGAGGGGAGGGGGGAGGGGTCGCAGTGGCGACATTTGATTGGCACAGTGGGGCTTCCGTTTCTTATCTTGTTTCAGAATTTTTCCGTTTCCTCCAAAGACTTTGAGCATCTCTGGGAGGGAGAGAAACAGCAGCACACTAATCTTCCCTGTGATTATATGTGGGGGGGGGGGGGGGGGCTGGGAGGTGACATCACAAGTCTGACCAATGGAGGACAGGGAGACTTTGGTCACAATTAGAATGCAAAGAAATAACCTGAGCGGGATGGGTGTGCTTTCATGCTTAGTGTGGTCAGTAAAAGGACAGCAGAGGGAGTGGCGGGATCACCAGAGAATACACCGAGAACAGACCGGTACATGGGACAGCAGACACACGTCGGGGGAGGGGATGTTGGGGGAACATTCGCTGAGCTGATTCCCCCCTCCCCGGTGCGTTGCGTCCGCTGTCATGTGTATTTCATGAAAGGAAAGGCCGGAGTGTTGCTCGGGTAGCGCAGCGAGTGTGCGGATCGTTGTGTCTGTATGCTGCAGGTGGGAGACTCTGATTATATATTTTGTCAGTAGGGGGGCAATTCCTGTATGATGAGAGCAGCAACACGCGATCCGTGTGCGATACCGAGAGAGGACACACCAGAGGCATGACCGACCGATACTCCACCAACATCAGAGCCCCCCCATCCCGACTCCAGCACTGAAAGGGTTAGTGATGACATCAGAGCCCCCCCATTCTGACTCCAGCACTGAAAGGGTTAGTGATGAAATGACAATGAAGATGGGGGGGCTCTCATGTCATCACTAACCCTTTCAGTGCTGGAGTCAGGATGGGGGGGCTCTCATGTCATCACTAACCCTTTCAGTGCTGGAGTCAGGATGGGGGGGCTCTCATGTCATCACTAACCCTTTCAGTTCTGGAGTCAGGATGGGGGGGCTCGCATGCCATCATTAACCCTTTCATTGCTGGAGTCAGGATGGGGGGGGCTCTCATGTCATCATTAACCCTTTCAGTTCCAGAGTCAGGATGGGGGGCTCTCATGTCATCACTAACCCTTTCAGTTCTGGAGTCAGGATGGGGGGGCTCTGATGTCATCACTAAACCTTTCATTGCTGCAGTCAGGATGGAGGGGCTCTAATGTCATCATTAACCCTTTAATTGCTGGAGTCAGGATGGGGGGGCTCTGATGTCATCATTAACCCTTTCAGTTCGGGAGTCAGGATGGGGGGGCTCTCATGTCATCATTAATCCTTTCAGTTCTGGAGTCAGGATGGGGGGCTCTCATGTCATCACTAACCCTTTCAGTTCTGGAGTCAGGATGGGGGGCTCGCATGTCATCATTAACCCTTTCAGTTCGGGAGTCAGGATGGGGGGGGATCTCATGTCATCATTAACCCTTTCAGTTCTGGAGTCAGGATGGGGGGGCTCGCATGTCATCATTAACCCTCTCAGTGCTGGAGTCAGGATGGGGGGGCTCTTATGTCACCACTAACCCTTTCCTTGCTGGAGTCAGGATGGGGGGGCTCTTATGTCATCATTAACCCTTTCAGTGCTGGAGTCAGGATGGGGGGGCTCTTATGTCATCATTAACCATTTCAGTGCTGGAGTCAGGATGGGGGGGCTCTTTTGTCATCATTAACCCTCTCAGTTCTGGAGTCAGGATGGGGGGCTCTTATGTTATCACTAACCCTTTCAGTTCTGGAGTCAGGATGGGGGGGCTCTTATGTCATCATTAACCCTTTCAGTGCTGGAGTCAGGATGGGGGGCTCTTATGTTATCACTAACCCTTTCAGTTCTGGAGTCAGGATGGGGGGTCTCTCATGTCATCATTAACCCTTTCAGTGCTGGAGTCAGGATGGGGGGCTCTGATGTCATCACTAAACCTTTCATTGCTGGAGTCAGGATGGGGGGCTCTTATGTCATCATTAACCCTTTAATTGCTGGAGTCAGGATGGGGGCTCTGATGTCATCATTAACCCTTTCAGTTCTGGAGTCAGGATGGGGGGGCTCTTATGTCATCATTAACCCTTTCATTGCTGGAGTCAGGATGGGGGGGCTCTCATGTCAACATTAACCCTTTCAGTGCTGGAGTCAGGATGGGGGGGCTCTTATGTCATCATTAACCATTTCAGTGCTGGAGTCAGGATGGGGGGGGCTCTTATGTCATCATTAACCCTTTCATTGCTGGAGTCAGGATGGGGGGGGCTCTTATGTCATCATTAACCCTTTCATTGCTGGAGTCAGGATGGGGGGGGCTCTTTTGTCATCATTAACCCTCTCAGTGCTGGAGTCAGGATGAGGGGGCTCTTATGTTATCACTAACCCTTTCAGTTCTGGAGTCAGGATGCGGGGGCTCTCATGTCATCATTAACCCTTTCAGTGCTGGAGTCAGGATGGGGGGCTCTGATGTCATCACTAAACCTTTCATTGCTGGAGTCAGGATGGGGGGCTCTTATGTCATCATTAACCCTTTAATTGCTGGAGTCAGGATGGGGGCTCTGATGTCATCATTAACCCTTTCAGTTCGGGAGTCAGGATGGGGGGGGCTCTCATGTCATCATTAATCCTTTCAGTTCTGGAGTCAGGATGGGGGGCTCTCATGTCATCATTAACCCTTTCAGTTCGGGAGTCAGGATGGGGGGGCTCTCATGTCATCATTAACCCTTTCAGTTCCAGAGTCAGGATGGGGGGGCTCTTATGTCATCATTAACCCTTTCAGTGCTGGAGTCAGGATGGGGGGCTCTTATGTCATCATTAACCCTTTAATTGCTGGAGTCAGGATGGGGGCTCTGATGTCATCATTAACCCTTTCAGTTCGGGAGTCAGGATGGGGGGGGCTCTCATGTCATCATTAATCCTTTCAGTTCTGGAGTCAGGATGGGGGGCTCTTATGTCATCATTAACCCTTTAATTGCTGGAGTCAGGATGGGGGCTCTGATGTCATCATTAACCCTTTCAGTTCTGGAGTCAGGATGGGGGGATCTCATGTCATCACTAACCCTTTCAGTTCTGGAGTCAGGATGGGGGGGCTCGCATGTCATCACTAACCCTTTCAGTTCGGGAGTCAGGATGGTGGGGGCTCTAATGTCATCATTAACCCTCTCAGTGCTGGAGTCAGGATGGGGGGCTCTTATGTCACCACTAACCCTTTCCTTGCTGGAGTCAGGATCAAGGGCTCTGATGTCATCACTAACCCTTTCAGTTCTGGAGTCAGGATGGGGGGCTCTGATGTCATCACTAACCCTTTCATTGCTGGAGTCAGGATGGGGGGGCTCTCATGTCATCATTAATCCTTTCAGTGCTGGAGTCAGGATGGGGGGCTCTGATGTCATCACTAACCCTTTCATTGCTGGAGTCAGGATGGGGGGGCTCTAAAGTCATCACTAACCCTTTCAGTTCTGGAGTCAGGATGGGGGTGGCTCTTATGTCATCATTAACCCTTTCATTGCTGGAGTCAGGATGGGGGTGGCTCTCATGTCATCACTAACCCTTTCAGTTCTGGAGTCAGGATGGGGGTGGCTCTCATGTCATCACTAACCCTTTCATTGCTGGAGTCAGGATGGAGGCTCTAATGTCATCACTAACCCTTTCATTGCTGGAGTCAGGATGGGGGGGCTCTGATGTCATCACTAACCCTTTCATTGCTGGAGTCAGGATGGGGGGCTCTGATGTCATCACTAACCATTTCATTGCTGGAGTCAGGATGGGGGGCTCTGATGTCATCACTAACCCTTTCATTGCTGGAGTCAGGATGGGGGGCTCTCATGTCATCACTAACTCTTTCATTGCTGGAGTCAGGATGGGGGCTCTCATGTCATCACTAACCCTTTCAGTTCTGGAGTCAGGATGGGGGGGCTCTCATGTCACCAATAACCCTTTCAGTGCTGGAGTCAGGAGGGGGGGCTCTTATGTCATCATTAACCCTTTCACTGCTGGAGTCAGGATGGGGGCTCTCATGTCATCACTAACCCTTTCATTGCTGGAGTCAGGATGGAGGGGCTCTTATGCCATCACTAACCCTTTCATTGCTGGAGTCAGGATGGGGGGGCTCTCATGTCATCATTAACCCTTTCAGTTCGGGAGTCAGGATGGGGGGGCTCTTATGCCATCACTAACCCTTTCATTGCTGGAGTCAGGATGGGGGGGCTCTTATGCCATCACTAACCCTTTCAGTGCTGGAGTCAGGATGGGGGGGCTCTTATGTCATTATTAACCCTTTCAGTTCGGGAGTCAGGATGGGGGCTCTAATTTCATCATTAACCCTTTCAGTGCTGGAGTCAGGATGAGGGCTCTAATTTCATCATTAACCCTTTCAGTTCTGGAGTCAGGATGGGGGGGCTCTCATGTCATCATTAACCCTTTCAGTTCTGGAGTCAGGATGGGGGGCTCTCATGTCATCATTAACCCTTTCAGTTCTGGAGTCAGGATGGGGGGGCTCTCATGTCATCATTAACCCTTTCAGTTCTGGAGTCAGGATGGGGGGGGGCTCTCATGTCATCACTAACCCTTTCATTGCTGGAGTCAGGATGGGGGGGCTCTTTTGTCATCATTAACCCTCTCAGTGCTGGAGTCAGGATGGGGGGCTCTCATGTCATCATTAACCCTTTCATTGCTGGAGTCAGGATGGGGGGGTCTCTCATGTCATCACTAACCCTTTCATTGCTGGAGTCAGGATGGGGGGGCTCTTTTGTCATCATTAACCCTCTCAGTGCTGGAGTCAGGATGGGGGGGGGCTCTCATGTCATCATTAACCCTTTCATTGCTAGAGTCAGGATGGGGGGCTCTGATGTCATCACTAACCCTTTCATTGCTGGAGTCAGGATGGGGGGCTCTGATGTCATCACTAACCCTTTCATTGCTGGAGTCAGGATGGGGGGGCTCTCATGTCATCATTAATCCTTTCAGTTCGGGAGTCAGGATGGGGGGGCTCTAATGTCATCACTAAACCTTTCAGTTCGGGAGTCAGGATGGGGGGCTCTTATGGCATCATTAACACTTTCAGTTCTGGAGTCAGGATGGGGGGGGGCTCTCATGTCACCACTAACCCTTTCATTACCGGAGTCAGGAAGGGGGGGACTCTCATGTCACCACTAACCCTTTCATTACTGGAGTCAGGATGGGGGGGCTCTCATGTCATCACTAACTCTTTCATTACCGGAGTCAGGAAGGGGGGACTCTCATGTCACCACTAACCCTTTCATTACCGGAGTCAGGAAGGGGGGGACTCTCATGTCACCACTAACCCTTTCATTGCTGGAGTCAGGATGGGGGGGCTCTCATGTCATCATTAATCCTTTCAGTGCTGGAGTCAGGATGGGGGCTCTGATGTCATCATTAATCCTTTCATTGCTGGAGTCAGGATGGGGGGCTCTGATGTCACCACTAACCCTTTCATTGCTGGAGTCAGGATGGGGGGCTCTGATGTCATCACTAACCCTTTCATTGCTGGAGTCAGGATGGGGGGCTCTGATGTCATCACTAACCCTTTCATTGCTGGAGTCAGGATGGGGGGGCTCTAAAGTCATCACTAACCCTTTCAGTTGGGGAGTCAGGATGGGGGTGGCTCTTATGTCATCATTAACCCTTTCAGTTCGGGAGTCAGGATGGGGGGGCTCTAATGTCATCACTACCCCTTTCATTGCTGGAGTCAGGATGGGGGGCTCTGATGTCATCATTAATCTTTTCCGTTCAGGAGTCAGGATGGGGGGGCTCTAATGTCATCATTAAACCTTTCATTGCTGGAGTCAGGATGGGGGGGCTCTCATGTCATCATTAACCCTTTCATTGCTGGAGTCAGGATGGAGGGCTCTGATGTCATCACTAACCCTTTCATTGCTGGAGTCAGGATGGGGGGCTCTCATGTCATCACTAACCTTTTCATTCCTGGAGTCAGGATGGGGGGGCTCTGATGTCATCACTAACCCTTTCATTCCTGGAGTCAGGATGGGGGGGCTCTGATGTCATCACTAACCCTTTCATTGGTGGAGTCAGGATGGGGGGCTCTGATGTCATCACTAACCCTTTCATTGCTGGAGTCAGGATGGGGGGCTCTAATGTCATCACTAAACCTTTCATTCCTTTAGTCAGGATGGGGGGGCTCTGATGTCATCACTAACCCTTTCATTGCTGGAGTCAGGATGGGGGGCTCTAATGTCATCACTAAACCTTTCAGTTCGGGAGTCAGGATGGGGGGGCTCTAATGTCATCACTAAACCTTTCAGTTCGGGAGTCAGGAAGGGGGGGACTCTCATGTCACCACTAACCCTTTCATTACCGGAGTCAGGAAGGGGGGGACTCTCATGTCACCACTAACCCTTTCATTACTGGAGTCAGGATGGGGGGGCTCTCATGTCATCACTAACTCTTTCATTACCGGAGTCAGGAAGGGGGGGACTCTCATGTCACCACTAACCCTTTCATTACCGGAGTCAGGAAGGGGGGGACTCTCATGTCACCACTAACCCTTTCATTGCTGGAGTCAGGATGGGGGGGCTCTCATGTCACCACTAACCCTTTCATTACTGGAGTCAGGATGGGGGGGCTCTCATGTCACCACTAACCCTTTCAGTGCTGGAGTCAGGAGGGGGGGCTCTTATGTCATCATTAACCCTTTCACTGCTGGAGTCAGGATGGGGGGCTCTCATGTCATCACTAACCCTTTCATTGCTGAAGTCAGGATGGAGGGGCTCTGATGTCATCACTAACCCTTTCAGTGTTGGAGTCAGGAGGGGGGGGCTCTTATGTCATCATTAACCCTTTCACTGCTGGAGTCAGGATGGGGGGGGCTCTCGTGTCACCACTAACCCTTTCATTGCGTGAGTCAGGATGGAGGGGCTCTGATGTCATCACTAACCCTTTTATTGCTGGAGTCAGGATGGGGGGGCTCTCATGCCATCACCAACTCTTTCATTGCTGGAGTCAGGATAGGGGGCTCTGATGTCATCACTAACCCTTTCATTGCTGGAGTCAGGATGGGGGGCTCTGATGTCATCACTAACCCTTTCATTCCTGGAGTCAGGATGGGGGGCTTTGATGTCATCACTAACCCTTGCATTGCTGGAGTCAGGATGGGGGGCTCTGATGTCATCACTAACCCTTTTGTTGCTGGAGTCAGGATGGGGGGCTCTCATGTCACCCCTAACCCTTGCATTGCTGGAGTCAGGATGGGGGGCTCTGATGTCATCACTAACCCTTTTGTTGCTGGAGTCAGGATGGGGGGCTCTCATGTCACCACTAACTCTTTCATTGCTGGAGTCGGGATAGGGGGCTCTGATGTCATCACTAACCCTTTCATTGCTGGAGTCAGGATGGGGGGCTCTGATGTCATCACTAACCCTTTCATTCCTGGAGTCGGGATGGGGGGCTCTCATGTCACCACTAACCCTTTCATTGCTGGAGTCAGGATGGGGGACTCTGATGTCATCACTAACCCTTTCATTCCTGGAATCGGGATGGGGGGCTCTCATGTCACCACTAACCCTTTCATTGCTGGAGTCAGGATGGGGGGCTCTGATGTCATCACTAACCCTTTCGTTGCTGGAGTCAGGATGGGGGGGGGGCTCTCATGTCATCACTAACCCTTTCATTGCTGGAGTCAGGATGGGGGGCTCTCATGTCATCAATAAACATTTCAGTGCTGGAGTCAGGATGGGGGGCTCTGAAGTCATCACTAACCCTTTCAGTTCTGGAGTCGGGATGGGGGGGCTCTGATGTCATCCCTAACCCTTTCGTTGCTGGAGTCAGGATGGGGGGGCTCTCATGTCATCACTAACCCTTTCATTGCTGGAGTCAGGATGGGGGGCTCTCATGTCATCACTAACCCTTTCATTGCTGGAGTCAGGATGGGGGGCTCTCATGTCATCACTAACCCTTTCAGTTCTGGAGTCAGGATGGGGGGCTCTCATGTCATCACTAACCCTTTCATTGCTGGAGTCAGGATGGGGGGGGCTCTAAAGTCATCATTAACCCTTACATTGCTGGAGTCAGGATGGGGGGGCTCTGATGTCATCACTAACCCTTTCAGTGCTGGAGTCAGGATGGGGGGGCTCTCATCTCATCACTAAACCTTTCATTGCTGGAGTCAGGATGGGGGGGCTCTCATGTCACCACTAACCCTTTTATTGCTGGAGTCAGGATGGGGGGGGCTCTAAAGTCATCATTAACCCTTACAGTGCTGGAGTCAGGATGGGGGGGGCTCTGATGTCATCATTAACCCTTTCATTGCTGGAGTCAGGATGGGGGGCTCTCATGTCATCACTAACCCTTTCATTGCTGGAGTCAGGATGGGGGGCTCTCATGTCATCACTAACCCTTTCATTGCTGGAGTCAGGATGGGGGGCTCTGATGTCATCACTAACCCTTTCACTGCTGGAGTCAGGATGGGGGGCTCTGATGTCACCCCTAACCCTTTCATTGCTGGAGTCAGGATGGGGGGGGGGCTCTCATGTCATCACTAACTCTTTCATTGCTTTAGTCAGGATGGGGGGCTCTGATGTTATCACTAACCCTTTCATTCCTGGAGTCGGGATGGGGGGCTCTGATGTCATCACTAACCCTTTCAGTTCTGGAGTCAGGATGGGGGGGGCTCTGATGTCATCACTAACCCTTTCATTGCTGGAGTCAGGATGGGGGGGGGCTCTCATGTCACCATTAACCCTTTCATTGCTGGAGTCAGGATGGGGGGGCTCTCATGTCACCATTAACCCTTTCATTGCTGGAGTCAGGATGGGGGGGCTCTCATGTCACCATTAACCCTTTCATTGCTGGAGTCAGGATGGGGGGGCTCTCATGTCATCACTAACCCTTTCATTGCTGGAGTCAGGATGGGGGGGCTCTCATGTCCCCACTAACCCTTTCGTTGCTGGAGTCAGGATGGGGGGCTCTGATGTCATCACTAACCCTTTCATTGCTGGAGTCAGGATGGGGGGGGCTCTCATGTCATCACTAACCCTTTCATTGCTGGAGTCAGGATGGGGGGGCTCTCATGTCATCACTAACCCTTTCATTGCTGGAGTCAGGATGGGGGGCTCTTATGTCATCACTAACCCTTTCATTGCTGGAGTCAGGATGGGGGGGGCTCTCATGTCACCATTAACCCTTTCATTGCTGGAGTCAGGATGGGGGGGCTCTCATGTCATCACTAACCCTTTCATTGCTGGAGTCAGGATGGGGGGGCTCTCATGTCATCACTAACCCTTCCATTGCTGGAGTCAGGATGGGGGGGCTCTCATGTCACCACTAACCCTTTCATTGCTGGAGTCAGGATGGGGGGGCTCTGATGTCATCACTAACCCTTTTTTTGCCGGAGTCAGGATGGGGGGGGGGCTCTCATGTCTTCACTAACCCTTTCATTGCTGGAGTCAGGATGGGGGGGCTCTGATGTTATCACTAACCCTTTCATTGCTGGAGTCAGGATGGGGGGGCTCAGATGTCATTACTAATCCTTTCATTGCTGGAGTCAGGATGGGGGGGGCTCTCATGTCACCACTAACTCTTTCATTGCTGGAGTCAGGATGGGGGGGCTCTCATGTCATCACTAACTCTTTCATTGCTGGAGTCAGGATGGGGGGGGGCTCTGATGTCATCACTAACCCTTTCATTGCTGGAGTCAGGATGGGGGGGCTCTCATGTCATCACTAACCCTTTCATTGCTGGAGTCGGGATGGGGGGCTCTCATGTCACCACTAACCCTTTCATTGCTGGAGTCAGGATGGGCGGGCTCTGATGTCATCACTAACCCTTTAATTTCTGGAGTCAGGATGGGGGGGCTCTCATGTCATCACTAACCCTTTCATTGCTGGAGTCAGGATGGAGGGGCTCTGATGTCATCACTAACCCTTTCATTGCTGGAGTCAGGATGGGGGGGCTCTCATGTCACCACTAACCCTTTCATTGCTGGAGTCAGGATGGAGGGGCTCTGATGTCATCACTAACCCTTTTATTGCTGGAGTCAGGATGGGGGGGCTCTGATGTCATCACTTACCTTTTCATTGCTGGAGTCAGGATGGGGGGCTCTCATGTCATCACTAACTCTTTCACTGCTGGAGTCAGGATGGGGGGGCTCTCATGCCATCACCAACTCTTTCATTGCTGGAGTCAGGATGGGGGGGCTCTCATGTCATCACTAACCCTTTCAGTTCTGGAGTCAGGATGGGGGGGGCTCTCATGTCATCACTAAACCTTTCAGTTCTGGAGTCAGGATGGGGGGGGCTCTCATGTCACCACTAACCCTTTCATTGCTGGAGTCAGGATGGGGGGGCTCTAAAGTCAACCCTAACCCTTTCGTTGCTGGAGTCAGGATGGGGGGGCTCTGATGTCATTACCAACCCTTTCATTGCTGGAGTCAGGATGGGGGGGCTCTCATGTCATCCCTAACCCTTTCATTGCTGGAGTCAGGATGGGGGGCTCTCATATCATCACTAACCCTTTCATTGCTGGAGTCAGGATGGGGGGGCTCTCATGCCATCACCAACTCTTTCATTGCTGGAGTCAGGATGGGGGGGGCTCTGATGTCATCACTAACCCTTTCATTGCTGGAGTCAGGATGGGGGGGTTCTCATGCCATCACCAACTCTTTCATTGCTGGAGTCAGGATGGGGGGGGCTCTGATGTCATCACTAACCCTTTCATTGCTGGAGTCAGGATGGGGGGGGCTCTTATTTCATCACTAACCGTTTCATTGCTGGAGTCAGGATGGGGGGGCTCTCATGTCACCATTAACCCTTTCATTGCTGGAGTCAGGATGGGGGGCTCTCATGTCATCACTAACCCTTTCATTGCTGGAGTCAGGATGGGGGGCTCTGATGTCATCATTAACACTTTCATTGCTGGAGTCAGGAAGGGGGGGCTTTGATGTCACCCCTAACCCTTTCATTGCTGGAGTCAGGATGGGGGGCTCTCATGTCATCACTAACCCTTTCATTGCTGGAGTCAGGATGGGGGGGCTCTGATGTCACCCCTAACCCTTTCATTGCTGGAGTCAGGATGGGGGGCTCTCATGTCATCACTAACCCTTTCACTGCTGGAGTCAGGATGGGGGGGCTCTAAAGTCAACCCTAACCCTTTCGTTGCTGGAGTCAGGATGGGGGGGCTCTGATGTCATTACCAACCCTTTCATTGCTGGAGTCAGGATGGGGGGGCTCTCATGTCATCACTAACCCTTTCATTGCTGGAGTCAGGATGGGGGGGCTCTCATGTCACCATTAACCCTTTCATTGCTGGAGTCAGGATGGGGGGGCTCTGATGTCACCCCTAACCCTTTCATTGCTGGAGTCAGGATGGGGGGGCTCTCATGTCATCACTAACCCTTTCATTGCTTTAGTCAGGATGGGGGACTCTCATGTCATCACTAACCCTTTCATTGCTGGAGTCGGGATGGGGGGCTCTGATGTCACCACTAACCCTTTCATTGCTTTAGTCAGGATGGAGGGGCTCTCATGTCACCACTAACCCTTTCATTGCTGGAGTCAGGATGGAGGGGCTCTGATGTCATCACTAACTCTTTCACTGCTGGAGTCAGGATGGGGGGGCTCTCATGCCATCGCCAACTCTTTCATTGCTGGAGTCAGGATGGGGGGGCTCTGATGTCATCACTAAACCTTTCAGTGCTGGAGTCAGGATGGGGGGGCTCTCATGCCATCGCCAACTCTTTCATTGCTGGAGTCAGGATGGGGGGGCTCTGATGTCATCACTAACCCTTTCATTGCTGGAGTCAGGATGGGGGGGCTCTGATGTCATCACTAAACCTTTCACTGCTGGAGTTAGGATGGGGGGGCTCTCATGCCATCGCCAACTCTTTCATTGCTGGAGTCAGGATGGGGGGGCTCTGATGTCATCACTAAACCTTTCATTGCTGGAGTCAGGATGGGGGGGCTCTCATGTCACCATTAACCCTTTCATTGCTGGAGTCAGGATGGGGGGCTCTGATGTCATCACTAACCCTTTCATTGCTGGAGTCAGGATGGGGGGGCTCTCATGTCATCACTAACCCTTTCATTGCTGGAGTCAGGATGGGGGGGCTCTCATGTCACCACTAACCCTTTCATTGCTGGAGTCAGGATGGGGGGGCTCTCATGTCACCACTAACCCTTTCATTGCTGGAGTCAGGATGGGGGGCTCTCATGTCATCACTAACCCTTTCATTGCTGGAGTCAGGATGGGGGGCTCTCATGTCATCACTAACCCTTTCATTGCTGGAGTCAGGATGGGGGGGCTCTCATGTCATCACTAACCCTTCCATTGCTGGAGTCAGGATGGGGGGGCTCTCATGTCACCACTAACCCTTTCATTGCTGGAGTCAGGATGGGGGGGCTCTGATGTCATCACTAACCCTTTTTTTGCCGGAGTCAGGATGGGGGGGGGGCTCTCATGTCTTCACTAACCCTTTCATTGCTGGAGTCAGGATGGGGGGCTCTGATGTTATCACTAACCCTTTCATTGCTGGAGTCAGGATGGGGGGGCTCAGATGTCATTACTAATCCTTTCATTGCTGGAGTCAGGATGGGGGGGGCTCTCATGTCACCACTAACTCTTTCATTGCTGGAGTCAGGATGGGGGGGCTCTCATGTCATCACTAACTCTTTCATTGCTGGAGTCAGGATGGGGGGGGCTCTGATGTCATCACTAACCCTTTCATTGCTGGAGTCAGGATGGGGGGGCTCTCATGTCATCACTAACCCTTTCATTGCTGGAGTCGGGATGGGGGGCTCTCATGTCACCACTAACCCTTTCATTGCTGGAGTCAGGATGGGCGGGCTCTGATGTCATCACTAACCCTTTAATTTCTGGAGTCAGGATGGGGGGGCTCTCATGTCATCACTAACCCTTTCATTGCTGGAGTCAGGATGGAGGGGCTCTGATGTCATCACTAACCCTTTCATTGCTGGAGTCAGGATGGGGGGGCTCTCATGTCACCACTAACCCTTTCATTGCTGGAGTCAGGATGGAGGGGCTCTGATGTCATCACTAACCCTTTTATTGCTGGAGTCAGGATGGGGGGGCTCTGATGTCATCACTTACCTTTTCATTGCTGGAGTCAGGATGGGGGGCTCTCATGTCATCACTAACTCTTTCACTGCTGGAGTCAGGATGGGGGGGCTCTCATGCCATCACCAACTCTTTCATTGCTGGAGTCAGGATGGGGGGCTCTGATGTCATCACTAACCCTTTCATTGCTGGAGTCAGGATGGGGGGCTCTGATGTCATCAATAACCCTTTCATTGCTGGAGTCAGGATGGGGGGCTCTGATGTCATCACTAACCCTTTCATTCCTGGAGTCGGGATGGGGGGCTCTCATGTCACCACTAACCCTTTCATTGCTGGAGTCAGGATGGGGGGCTCTGATGTCATCACTAACCCTTTCATTCCTGGAGTCAGGATGGGGGGCTCTGATGTCATCACTAACCCTTGCATTGCTGGAGTCAGGATGGGGGGCTCTGATGTCATCACTAACCCTTTTGTTGCTGGAGTCAGGATGGGGGGCTCTCATGTCACCCCTAACCCTTGCATTGCTGGAGTCAGGATGGGGGGCTCTGATGTCATCACTAACCCTTTTGTTGCTGGAGTCAGGATGGGGGGCTCTCATGTCACCCCTAACCCTTGCATTGCTGGAGTCAGGATGGGGGGGGCTCTGATGTCACCCCTAACCCTTTCATTGCTGGAGTCAGGATGGGGGGCTCTAATGTCATCACTAACCCTTTCATTGCTGGAGTCAGGATGGGGGGGCTCTGATGTCATTGCTAACCCTTTCATTGCTGGAGTCAGGATGGGGGGCTCTGATGTCATCACTAACCCTTTCATTCCTGGAGTCGGGATGGGGGGCTCTCATGTCACCACTAACCCTTTCATTGCTGGAGTCAGGATGGGGGACTCTGATGTCATCACTAACCCTTTCATTCCTGGAATCGGGATGGGGGGCTCTCATGTCACCACTAACCCTTTCATTGCTGGAGTCAGGATGGGGGGCTCTGATGTCATCACTAACCCTTTTGTTGCTGGAGTCAGGATGGGGGGCTCTCATGTCACCCCTAACCCTTGCATTGCTGGAGTCAGGATGGGGGGCTCTGATGTCATCACTAACCCTTTCACTGCTGGAGTCAGGATGGGGGGCTCTAATGTCATCACTAACCCTTTCACTGCTGGAGTCAGGATGGGGGGCTCTGATGTCACCCCTAACCCTTTCATTGCTGGAGTCAGGATGGGGGGGCTCTGATGTCACCCCTAACCCTTTCATTGCTGGAGTCAGGATGGGGGGGCTCTCATGTCATCACTAACCCTTTCACTGCTGGAGTCAGGATGGGGGGGCTCTGATGTCATCACTAACCCTTTCATTGCTGGAGTCAGGATAGGGGGGCTCTGATGTCACCCCTAACCCTTTCATTGCTGGAGTCAGGATGGGGGGGCTCTCATGTCATCACTAACCCTTTCATTGCTGGAGTCAGGATGGGGGTTCTCATGTCATCACTAACCCTTTCATTGCTGGAGTCAGGATGGGGGGCTCTGATGTCATCACTAACCCTTTCAGTTCTGGAGTCAGGATGGGGGGCTCAGATGTCATTGCTAACCCTTTCATTCCTGGAGACGGGATGGGGGACTCTGATGTCATCACTAACCCTTTCAGTTCTGGAGTCAGGATGGGGGGGCTCTCATGTCATCACTAACCCTTTCATTGCTGGAGTCAGGATGGGGGGCTCTCATGTCATCACCAACTCTTTCATTGCTGGAGTCAGGATGGGGGGCTCAGATGTCATTGCTAACCCTTTCATTCCTGGAGACGGGATGGGGGACTCTGATGTCATCCCTAACCCTTTCAGTTCTGGAGTCAGGATGGGGGGCTCTCATGTCACCACTAACTCTTTCATTGCTGGAGTCAGGATGGGGGGCTCTCATGTCATCACTAACCCTTTCATTGCTGGAGTCAGGATGGGGGGGGCTCTCATCTCGTCACTAACCCTTTCATTGCTGGAGTCAGGATGGGGGGGCTCTCATGCCATCACCAACTCTTTCATTGCTGGAGTCAGGATGGGGGGGGGGGCTCTGCTGTCATCACTAACCCTTTCTTTGCTGGAATCAGGATGGGGGGGCTCTCATGCCATCACCAACTCTTTCATTGCTGGAGTCAGGATGGGGGGGCTCTGATGTCATCATTAACCCTTTCATTGCTGGAGTCATGATGGGGGGGCTCTCATGCCATCACTAACCCTTTCATTGCTGGAGTCAGGATGGGGGGGCTCTCATGTCATCACTAACCCTTTTGTTGCTGGAGTCAGGATGGGGGGGCTCTTATTTCATCACTAACCCTTTCACTGCTGGAGTCAGGATGGGGGGGGCTCTCATGTCATCCCTAACCCTTTCGTTGCTGGAGTCAGGATGGGGGGGCTCTGATGTCATTACTAACCCTTTCATTGCTGGAGTCAGGATGGGGGGGCTCTCATGTCATCACTAACCCTTTCATTGCTGGAGTCAGGATGGGGGGCTCTCATGTCATCACTAACCCTTTCGTTGCTGGAGTCAGGATGGGGGGCTCTCATGTCATCACTAACCCTTTCATTCCTGGAGTCGGGATGGGGGGCTCTGATGTCATCACTAACCTTTTCATTGCTGGAGTCAGGATGGGGGGCTCTCATGTCATCACTAACCCTTTCAGTTCTGGAGTCAGGATGGGGGGCTCTGATGTCATGCCTAACCCTTTCATTGCTGGAGTCAGGATGGGGGGCTCTCATGTCATCACTAACCCTTTCAGTTCTGGAGTCAGGATGGGGGGGCTCTCATGCCATCACTAACCCTTTCATTGCTGGAGTCGGGATGGGGGGCTCTTATGTCATCACTAAACCTTTCATTGCTGGAGTCAGGATGGGGGGGCTCTCATGTCATCACTAACCCTTTCAGTTCTGGAGTCAGGATGGGGGGGCTCTCATGTCACCACTAACCCTTTCATTGCTGGAGTCAGGGTGGGGGGCTCTCATGCCATCACCAACTCTTTCATTGCTGGAGTCAGAATGGGGGGCTCTCATATCATCACTAACCCTTTCATTGCTGGAGTCAGGATGGGGGGGCTCTGATGTCATCACTAACCCTTTTGTTGCTGCAGTCAGGATGGGGGGGGGCTCTTATGTCATCACTAACCCTTTCATTGCTGGAGTCAGGATGGGGGGGGGCTCTCATGTCATCACTAACCCTTTCATTGCTGGAGTCAGGGTGGGGGGCTCTTATGTCATCACTAACCCTTTCATTGCTGGAGTCAGGATGGGGGGGCTCTGATGTCATCACTAACCCTTTTGTTGCTGGAGTCAGGATGGGGGGGCTCTTATGTCATCACTAACCCTTTCATTGCTGGAGTCAGGATGGGGGGGCTCTCATGTCATCACTAACCCTTTCATTGCTGGAGTCAGGGTGGGGGGCTCTTATGTCATCACTAACCCTTTCATTGCTGGAGTCAGGATGGGGGGGCTCTGATGTCATCACTAACCCTTTTGTTGCTGGAGTCAGGATGGGGGGGGCTCTTATGTCATCACTAACCCTTTCATTGCTGGAGTCAGGATGGGGGGGCTCTGATGTCATCACTAACCCTTTTGTTGCTGGAGTCAGGATGGGGGGGCTCTCATGCCATCACTAACCCTTTCATTGCTGGAGTCAGGATGGGGGGGCTCTCATGTCACCACTAACCCTTTCATTGCTGGAGTCAGGATGGGGGGGCTCTCATGTCATCACTAACCCTTTTGTTGCTGGAGTCAAGATGTGGGGGCTCTTATTTCATCACTAACCCTTTCACTGCTGGAGTCAGGATGGGGGGGCTCTCATGTCATCACTAACCCTTTCATTGCTGGAGTCAGGATGGGGGGGCTCTCATGTCATCACTAACTCTTTCATTGCTGGAGTCAGGATGGGGGGCTCTGATGTCATCACTAACCCTTTCATTGCTGGAGTCAGGATGGGGGGGCTCTCATGTCACCACTAACCCTTTCATTGCTGGAGTCAGGATGGGGGGGCTCTCATGTCATCACTAACCCTTTCACTGCTGGAGTCAGGATGGGGGGGCTCTCATGTCATCACTAACCCTTTCACTGCTGGAGTCAGGATGGAGGGGCTCTGATGTCATCACTAACCCTTTCACTGCTGGAGTCAGGATGGGGGGGCTCTCATGTCATCACTAACCCTTTCACTGCTGGAGTCAGGATGGGGGGCGCTCATGTCACCACTAACTCTTTCATTGCTGGAGTCAGGATGGGGGGGCTCTCATGCCATCACCAACTCTGTCATTGCTGGAGTCAGGATGGGGGGGGGGCTCTGATGTCATCACTAACCCTTTCATTGCTGGAGTCAGGATGGGGGGGCTCTCATGTCACCATTAACCCTTTCATTGCTGGAGTCAGGATGGGGGGGGTCTCATGTCACCATTAACCCTTTCATTGCTGGAGTCAGGATGGGGGGGCTCTCATGTCACCACTAACCCTTTCATTGCTGGAGTCAGGATGGGGGGGGCTCTCATGTCATCACTAACCCTTTCATTGCTGGAGTCAGGATGGGGGGGCTCTCATGTCACCACTAACCCTTTCATTGCTGGAGTCAGGGTGGGGGGCTCTGATGTCACCACTAACCCTTTCGTTGCTGGAGTCAGGATGGGGGGCTCTGATGTCATCACTAACCCTTTCATTGCTGGAGTCAGGATGGGGGGGGGCTCTGATGTCACCCCTAACCCTTTCATTGCTGGAGTCAGGATGGGGGGGGGCTCTCATGTCACCACTAACCCTTTCATTGCTGGAGTCAGGATGGGGGGGCTCTCATGTCACCACTAACCCTTTCATTGCTGGAGTCAGGATGGGGGGGCTCTCATGTCACCACTAACCCTTTCATTGCTGAAGTCAGGATGGGGGGCTCTCATGTCATCACTAACCCTTTCATTGCTGGAGTCAGGATGGGGGGCTCTGATGTCATCACTAACCCTTTCATTGTTGGAGTCAGGATGGGGGGCTCTGATGTCATCACTAACCCTTTCATTGTTGGAGTCAGGATGGGGGGCTCTGATGTCATCAATAAACATTTCAGTGCTGGAGTCAGGATGGGGGGCTCTGATGTCATCACTAACCCTTTCAGTTCTGGAGTCAGGATGGGGTGCTCTGATGTCATGCCTAACCCTTTCATTGCTGGAGTCAGGATGGGGGGGCTCTCATGTCATTACTAACCCTTTAACTGCTGGAGTCAGGATGGGGGGCTCTGATGTCATCACTAACTCTTTCATTGCTGGAGTCAGGATGGGGGGGGGGCTCTCATGTCACCACAAACCGTTTCATTGCTGGAGTCAGGATGGGGGGGGCTCTCATGTCATCACTAACCCTTTCATTGCTGGAGTCAGGATGGGGGGGCTCTCATGTCATCACTAACCCTTTCATTGCTGGAGTCAGGATGGGGGGCTCTCATGTCATCACTAACCCTTTCATTGCTGGAGTCAGGATGGGGGGCTCTGATGTCATCACTAACCCTTTCATTCCTGGAGTCGGGATGGGGGGCTCTCATGTCATCACTAACCCTTTCATTGCTGGAGTCAGGATGGGGGGCTCTGATGTCATCACTAACCCTTTCAGTTCTGGAGTCAGGATGGGGGGGCTCTGATGTCATCACTAACCCTTTCATTGCTGGAGTCAGGATGGGGGGCTCTCATGCCATCACTAACCCTTTCATTGCTGGAGTCAGGATGGGGGGCTCTCATGCCATCACTAACCCTTTCATTGCTGGAGTCAGGATGGGGGGCTCTGATGTCATCACTAACCCTTTCAGTTCTGGAGTCAGGATGGGGGGGCTCTGATGTCATCACTAACCCTTTCATTGCTGGAGTCAGGATGGGGGGCTCTCATGCCATCACTAACCCTTTCATTGCTGGAGTCAGGATGGGGGGCTCTGATGTCATCACTAACCCTTTCAGTTCTGGAGTCAGGATGGGGGGCTCTGATGTCATGCCTAAACCTTTCATTGCTGGAGTCAGGATGGGGGGGCTCTGATGTCATGCCTAACCCTTTCATTGCTGGAGTCAGGATGGGGGGGCTCTCATGTCATCACTAACCCTTTCATTGCTGGAGTCAGGATGGGGGGCTCTCATGTCATCACTAACTCTTTCATTGCTGGAGTCAGGATGGGGGGGCTCTCATGTCATCACTAACCCTTTCATTGCTGGAGTCAGGATGGGGGGGCTCTTATGTCATCACTAACTCTTTCATTGCTGGAGTCAGGATGGGGGGGCTCTCATGTCATCACTAACCCTTTCATTGCTGGAGTCAGGATGGGGGGATCTCATGTCATCACTAACCCTTTCAGTTCTGGAGTCAGGATGGGGGTGCTCTGATGTCATCACTTACCTTTTCATTGCTGGAGTCAGGATGGGGGGGGGGGGGCTCTCATGTCATCACTAACCCTTTCATTGCTGGAGTCGGGATGGGGGGCTCTCATGTCATCGCTAACCCTTTCATTGCTGGAGTCAGGGTGGGGGGCTCTTATGTCATCACTAACCCTTTCATTGCTGGAGTCAGGATGGGGGGGCTCTGATGTCATCACTAACACTTTTGTTGCTGGAGTCAGGATGGGGGGGCTCTGATGTCATGTCTATCTCTTTCATTGCTGGAGTCAGGATGGGGGGCTCTGATGTCATCACTAACCCTTTCATTGCTGGAGTCAGGATGGGGGGCTCTGATGTCATCACTAACCCTTTCATTGCTGGAGTCAGGATGGGGGGCTCTCATGTCATCACTAACTCTTTCATTGCTGGAGTCAGGATGGGGGGGCTCTCATGTCATCACTAACCCTTTCATTGCTGGAGTCAGGATGGGGGGGCTCTCATGTCATCACTAACCCTTTCACTGCTGGAGTCAGGATGGGGGGCTCTGATGTCATCACTAACCCTTTCATTGCTGGAGTCAGGATGGGGGGGCTCTCATGTCATGTCTATCTCTTTCATTGCTGGAGTCAGGATGGGGGGCTCTGATGTCATCACTAACCCTTTCACTGCTGGAGTCAGGATGGGGGGGCTCTCATGCCATCACTAACTCTTTTGTTGCTGGAGTCAGGATGGGGGGGCTCTGATGTCATCACTAACCCTTTCATTGCTGGAGTCAGGATGGGGGGGCTCTGATGTCATCACTAACCCTTTCATTGCTGGAGTCAGGATGGGGGCTCTGATGTCATAACTAACCCTTTCATTGCTGGAGTCAGGATGGGGGGCTCTCATGCCATCACTAACCCTTTTGTTGCTGGAGTCAGGATGGGGGGGCTCTCATGTCATCACTAACCCTTTCATTGCTGGAGTCAGGATGGGGGGGCTCTCATGTCACCACTAACCCTTTCACTGCTGGAGTCAGGATGGGGGGGCTCTCATGTCATCACTAACCCTTTCATTGCTGGAGTCAGGATGGGGGGCTCTGATGTCATAACTAAACCTTTCATTGCTGGAGTCATGATGGGGGGCTCTCATGTCATCACTAACCCTTTCATTGCTGGAGTCAGGATGGGGGGCTCTGATGTCATAACTAAACCTTTCATTGCTGGAGTCAGGATGGGGGGCTCTCATGTCATCACTAGCCCTTTCATTGCTGGAGTCAGGATGGGGGGCTCTGATGTCATAACTAAACCTTTCATTGCTGGAGTCATGATGGGGGGCTCTCATGTCATCACTAACCCTTTCATTGCTGGAGTCAGGATGGGGGGCTCTGATGTCATAACTAAACCTTTCATTGCTGGAGTCAGGATGGGGGGGCTCTCATGTCATCACTAACCCTTTCATTGCTGGAGTCAGGATGGGGGGCTCTCATGTCATCACTAACCCTTTCATTGCTGGAGTCAGGATGGGGGGCTCTGATGTCATAACTAAACCTTTCATTGCTGGAGTCATGATGGGGGGGCTCTCATCTCGTCACTAACCCATTTCATTGCTAGAGTCAGGATGGGGGGGCTCTCATGCCATCACCAACTCTTTCATTGCTGGAGTCAGGATGGGGGGGCTCTGATGTCATCACTAACCCTTTCATTGCTGTAGTCAGGATGGGGGGGCTCTCATGTCACCATTAACCCTTTCATTGCTGGAGTCAGGATGGGGGGGCTCTCATGTCACCATTAACCCTTTCATTGCTGGAGTCAGGATGGGGGGGGCTCTGAATGCATTACTAACCCTTTCATTGCTGGAGTCAGGATGGGGGGGGCTCTCATGTCATCACTAACCCTTTCATTGCTGGAGTCAGGATGGGGGGCTCTCATGTCATCACTAACCCATTTCATTGCTGGAGTCATGATGGGGGGGCTCTCATCTCGTCACTAACCCATTTCATTGCTAGAGTCAGGATGGGGGGGCTCTCATGCCATCACCAACTCTTTCATTGCTGGAGTCAGGATGGGGGGGCTCTGATGTCATCACTAACCCTTTCATTGCTGTAGTCAGGATGGGGGGGCTCTCATGTCACCATTAACCCTTTCATTGCTGGAGTCAGGATGGGGGGGCTCTCATGTCACCATTAACCCTTTCATTGCTGGAGTCAGGATGGGGGGGGCTCTGAATGCATTACTAACCCTTTCATTGCTGGAGTCAGGATGGGGGGGGCTCTCATGTCATCACTAACCCTTTCATTGCTGGAGTCAGGATGGGGGGCTCTCATGTCATCACTAACCCTTTCATTGCTGGAGTCAGGATGGGGGGGGCTCTGAATGCATTACTAACCCTTTCATTGCTGGAGTCAGGATGGGGGGCTCTCATGTCATCACTAACTCTTTCATTGCTGGAGTCAGGATGGGGGGGCTCTCATGTCACCATTAACCCTTTCATTGCTGGAGTCAGGATGGGGGGGGCTCTCATGTCACCATTAACCCTTTCGTTGCTGGAGTCAGGATGGGGGAGCTCTCATGTCATCACTAACCCTTTCATTGCTGGAGTCAGGATGGGGGGGCTCTGATGTCATCCCTAACCCTTTCATTGCTGGAGTCAGGATGGGGGGGCTCTCATGTCATCACTAACCCTTTCATTGCTGGAGTCAGGATGGGGGGCTCTCATGTCATCACTAACCCTTTCATTGCTGGAGTCAGGATGGGGGGCTCTCATGTCATCACTAACCCTTTCATTGCTGGAGTCAGGATGGGGGGGCTCTCATGTCATCACTAACCCTTTCAGTTCTGGAGTCAGGATGGGGGGGCTCTCATGTCATCACTAACCCTTTCACTGCTGGAGTCAGGATGGGGGGGCTCTCATGTCATCACCAACTCTTTCATTGCTGGAGTCAGGATGGGGGGGGCTCTGATGTCACCACTAACCCTTTCATTGCTTTAGTCAGGATGGGGGGGGCTCTCATGTCACCACTAACCCTTTCATTGCTTTAGTCAGGATGGGGGGGGCTCTCATGTCACCACTAACCCTTTCATTGCTGGAGTCAGGATGGGGGGGCTCTCATGTCACCACTAACCCTTTCATTGCTGGAGTCAGGATGGGGGGGCTCTCATGTCACCACTAACCCTTTCATTGCTGGAGTCAGGATGGGGGGGCTCTGATGTCATCACTAACCCTTTCATTGCTGGAGTCAGGATGGGGGGGGCTCTCATGTCACCACAAACCGTTTCATTGCTGGAGTCAGGATGGGGGGGCTCTCATGTCACCACAAACCCTTTCATTGCTGGAGTCAGGATGGGGGGCTCTCATGTCACCATTAACCCTTTCGTTGCTGGAGTCAGGATGGGGGGCTCTCATGTCATCACTAACCCTTTCATTGCTGGAGTCAGGATGGGAGGGGGGCTCTCATGTCATCACTAACCCTTTCACTGCTGGATTCAGGATGGGGGGGCTCTCATGTCATCACTAACCCTTTCATTGCTGGAGTCAGGATGGGAGGGGGGCTCTCATGTCATCACTAACCCTTTCACTGCTGGATTCAGGATGGGGGGGCTCTCATGTCATCACTAACGCTTTAATTTCTGGAGTCAGGATGGGGGGGCTCTGATGTCATCACTAACGCTTTCATTTCTGGAGTCAGGATGGGGGGCTTGCATGTCATCACTAACGCTTTCATTTCTGGAGTCAGGATGGGGGGGCTCTGATGTCATCACTAACCCTTTTATTGCTTTAGTCAGGATGGGGGGGGGGGCTCTCATGTCATCACTAACCCTTTCACTGCTGGAGTCAGGATGGGGGGGGCTCTCATGTCATCACTAACACTTTCACTGCTGGAGTCAGGATGGGGGGCTCTCATGTCATCACTAACACTTTCAGTACTGGAGTCAGGATGGGGGGCTCTCATGTCATCACTAACCCTTTCATTGCTGGAGTCAGGATGGGGGGGCTCTGATGTCATCATTAACCCTTTCATTGCTGGAGTCAGGATGGGGGGCTCTCATGCCATCACTAACCCTTTCATTGCTGGAGTCAGGATGGGGGGGCTCTCATGTCATCACTAACCCTTTCAGTTCTGGAGTCAGGATGGGGGGGGCTCTCATGTCACCACTAACCCTTTCATTGCTGGAGTCAGGATGGGGGGGCTCTCATGTCACCACTAACCCTTTCGTTGCTGGAGTCAGGATGGGGGGGCTCTGATGTCATTACTAACCCTTTCATTGCTGGAGTCAGGATGGGGGGGCTCTGATGTCATCCCTAACCCTTTTGTTGCTGGAGTCGGGATGGGGGGCTCTCATGTCATCACTAACCCTTTCATTGCTGGAGTAAGGATGGGGGGCTCTCATGTCACCACTAACCCTTTCATTGCTGGAGTCATGATGGGGGGGCTCTCATGTCACCACTAACCCTTTCAGTTCTGGAGTCAGGATGGGGGGGCTCTCATGTCATCACTAACCCTTTCAGTTCTGGAGTCAGGATGGGGGGGCTCTCATGTCACCACTAACCCTTTCATTGCTGGAGTCAGGATGGGGGGCTCTCATGTCATCACTAACCCTTTCATTGCTGGAGTCATGATGGGGGGGCTCTCATGTCACCACTAACCCTTTCATTGCTGGAGTCAGGATGGGGGGCTCTCATGTCATCACTATCCCTTTCAGTTCTGGAGTCAGGATGGGGGGGCTCTCATGTCATCACTAACCCTTTCATTGCTGGAGTCAGGATGGGGGGGCTCTCATGTCATCACTAACCCTTTCAGTTCTGGAGTCAGGATGGGGGGGGGCTCTCATGTCACCACTAACCCTTTCATTGCTGGAGTCATGATGGGGGGGCTCTCATGTCACCACTAACCCTTTCATTGCTGGAGTCAGGATGGGGGGCTCTCATGTCATCACTAACCCTTTCATTGCTGGAGTCAGGATGGGGGGGGCTCTCATGTCATCACTAACCCTTTCATTGCTGGAGTCAGGATGGGGGGCTCTCATGTCATCACTATCCCTTTCAGTTCTGGAGTCAGGATGGGGGGGCTCTCATGTCATCACTAACCCTTTCATTGCTGGAGTCAGGATGGGGGGGCTCTCATGTCATCACTAACCCTTTCAGTTCTGGAGTCAGGATGGGGGGGGCTCTCATGTCATCACTAAACCTTTCAGTTCTGGAGTCAGGATGGGGGGGGCTCTCATGTCACCACTAACCCTTTCATTGCTGGAGTCAGGATGGGGGGGCTCTAAAGTCAACCCTAACCCTTTCGTTGCTGGAGTCAGGATGGGGGGGCTCTGATGTCATTACTAACCCTTTCATTGCTGGAGTCAGGATGGGGGGGCTCTGATGTCATCCCTAACCCTTTTGTTGCTGGAGTCGGGATGGGGGGCTCTCATGTCATCACTCACCCTTTTATTGCTGGAGTCAGGATGGGGGGCTCTGATGTCATCACTAACCCTTTCATTGCTGGAGTCAGGATGGGGGGCTCTCATGTCATCACTAACCCTTTCATTGCTGGAGTTAGGATGGGGGGCTCTGATGTCATCACTAACCTTTTCATTGCTGGAGTCGGGATGGGGGGCTCTGATGTCATCACTAACCCTTTCATTGCTGGAGTCAGGATGGGGGGCTCTCATGTCATCACTAACCCTTTCAGTTCTGGAGTCAGGATGGGGTGCTCTGATGTCATCACTAACCCTTTCATTGCTGGAGTCAGGATGGGGGGCTCTGATGTCATCACTAACCCTTTCATTGCTGGAGTCAGGATGGGGGGGCTCTCATGTCATCACTAACCCTTTCATTGCTGGAGTCAGGATGGGGGGGCTGTCATGTCATCACTAACCCTTTCATTGCTGGAGTCAGGATGGGGGGCTCTGATGTCATCACTAACCCTTTCAGTTCTGGAGTCAGGATGGGGTGCTCTGATGTCATGCCTAACCCTTTCATTGCTGGAGTCAGGATGGGGGGGCTCTCATGTCATTACTAACCCTTTAACTGCTGGAGTCAGGATGGGGGGCTCTGATGTCATCACTAACTCTTTCATTGCTGGAGTCAGGATGGGGGGGGCTCTCATGTCACCACAAACCGTTTCATTGCTGGAGTCAGGATGGGGGGCTCTGATGTCATCACTAACTCTTTCATTGCTGGAGTCAGGATGGGGGGGCTCTCATGTCACCACTAACCCTTTCGTTGCTGGAGTCAGGATGGGGGGGCTCTCATGTCATCACTAACCTTTTCGTTGCTGGAGTCAGGATGGGGGGGCTCTCATGTCATCACTAACCCTTTCAGTTCTGGAGTCAGGATGGGGGGGCTCTCATGCCATCACTAACCCTTTCATTGCTGGAGTCAGGATGGGGGGCTCTGATGTCATCACTAACCTTTTCATTGCTGGAGTCAGGATGGGGTGCTCTGATGTCATCACTAACCCTTTCATTGCTGGAGTCAGGATGGGGGGCTCTCATGTCATCACTAACCCTTTCAGTTCTGGAGTCAGGATGGGGGGGGCTCTCATGCCATCACTAACCCTTTCATTGCTGGAGTCAGGATGGGGGGCTCTGATGTCATCACTAACCCTTTCAGTTCTGGAGTCAGGATGGGGGGGCTCTCATGTCATTACTAACCCTTTCAGTTCTGGAGTCAGGATGGGGGGGCTCTCATGTCATTACTAACCCTTTAACTGCTGGAGTCAGGATGGGGGGCTCTGATGTCATCACTAACCCTTTCATTGCTGGAGTCAGGATGGGGAGGCTCTCATGTCATCACTAACTCTTTCATTGCTGGAGTCAGGATGGGGGGGGCTCTCATGTCACCACAAACCGTTTCATTGCTGGAGTCAGGATGGGGGGGCTCTCATGTCACCACAAACCCTTTCGTTGCTGGAGTCAGGATGGGGGGGCTCTCATGTCATCACTAACCCTTTCAGTTCTGGAGTCAGGATGGGGGGGCTCTCATGCCATCACTAACCCTTTCATTGCTGGAGTCAGGATGGGGGGGCTCTCATGTCATTACTAACCCTTTAACTGCTGGAGTCAGGATGGGGGCTCTGATGTCATCACTAACCCTTTCATTGCTGGAGTCAGGATGGGGGGCTCTCATGTCATCACTAACTCTTTCATTGCTGGAGTCAGGATGGGGGGCTCTGATGTCACCACTAACCCTTTCGTTGCTGGAGTCAGGATGGGGGGCTCTCATGTCACCACTAACTCTTTCATTGCTGCAGTCAGGATGGGGGGGCTCTGATGTCACCACTAACCCTTTCGTTGCTGGAGTCAGGATGGGGGGCTCTCATGTCATCACTAACCCTTTCATTGCTGGAGTCAGGATGGGGGGGCTCTCATGTCATCACTAACTCTTTCATTGCTGGAGTCAGGATGGGGGGGCTCTTATGTCATCAATAAACATTTCATTGCTGGAGTCAGGATGGGGGCCTCTCATGTCATCACTAACCCTTTCAGTTCTGGAGTCAGGATGGGGGTGCTCTGATGTCATCACTAACCTTTTCATTGCTGGAGTCAGGATGGGGGGCTCTCATGTCATCACTAACCCTTTCATTGCTGGAGTCAGGATGGGGGGCTCTGATGTCACCACTAACCCTTTCAGTTCTGGAGTCAGGATGGGGGGCTCTGATGTCACCACTAACCCTTTCAGTTCTGGAGTCAGGATGAGGGGCTCTCATGTCATCACTAACCCTTTCATTGCTGGAGTCGGGATGGGGGGGCTCTCATGTCATCACTAACCCTTTCAGTTCTGGAGTCAGGATGGGGGGCTCTCATGCCATCACTAACCCTTTCATTGCTGGAGTCAGGATGGGGGGCTCTGATGTCATCACTAACCCTTTCAGTTCTGGAGTCAGGATGGGGGGCTCTGATGTCATGCCTAACCCTTTCATTGCTGGAGTCAGGATGGGGGGCTCTCATGCCATCACCAACTCTTTCATTGCTGGAGTCAGAATGGGGGCTCTCATGTCATCACTAACCCTTTCATTGCTGGAGTCGGGATGGGGGGGCTCTCATGTCATCACTAACCCTTTCAGTTCTGGAGTCAGGATGGGGGGGCTCTCATGTCACCACTAACCCTTTCATTGCTGGAGTCAGGATGGGGGGCTCTCATGCCATCACCAACTCTTTCAGTTCTGGAGTCAGAATGGGGGGCTCTCATGTCATCACTAACCCTTTCATTGCTGGAGTCAGGATGGGGGGCTCTCATGCCATCACCAACTCTTTCATTGCTGGAGTCAGAATGGGGGGCTCTCATGTCATCACTAACCCTTTCATTGCTGGAGTCGGGATGGGGGGCTCTCATGTCATCACTAACCCTTTCAGTTCTGGAGTCAGGATGGGGGGGCTCTCATGTCACCACTAACCCTTTCATTGCTGGAGTCAGGATGGGGGGCTCTCATGCCATCACCAACTCTTTCATTGCTGGAGTCAGGATGGGGGGGCTCTCATGTCACCACTAACCCTTTCATTGCTGGAGTCAGAATGGGGGGCTCTCATGTCATCACTAACCCTTTCATTGCTGGAGTCAGGATGGGGGGGCTCTCATGCCATCACCAACTCTTTCATTGCTGGAGTCAGAATGGGGGGCTCTCATGTCATCACTAACCCTTTCATTGCTGGAGTCAGGATGGGGGGCTCTCATGCCATCACCAACTCTTTCATTGCTGGAGTCAGAATGGGGGGCTCTCATGTCATCACTAACCCTTTCATTGCTGGAGTCGGGATGGGGGGCTCTCATGTCATCACTAACCCTTTCAGTTCTGGAGTCAGGATGGGGGGGCTCTCATGTCACCACTAACCCTTTCATTGCTGGAGTCAGGATGGGGGGCTCTCATGCCATCACCAACTCTTTCATTGCTGGAGTCAGAATGGGGGGCTCTCATGTCATCACTAACCCTTTCATTGCTGGAGTCAGGATGGGGGGCTCTGATGTCATCACTAACACTTTTGTTGCTGGAGTCAGGATGGGGGGGCTCTGATGTCATGTCTATCTCTTTCATTGCTGGAGTCAGGATGGGGGGCTCTGATGTCATCACTAACCCTTTCATTGCTGGAGTCAGGATGGGGGGCTCTGATGTCATCACTAACCCTTTCATTGCTGGAGTCAGGATGGGGGGGGCTCTCATGTCATCACTAACTCTTTCATTGCTGGAGTCAGGATGGGGGGGGCTCTCATGTCATCACTAACTCTTTCATTGCTGGAGTCAGGATGGGGGGGCTCTCATGTCATCACTAACCCTTTCATTGCTGGAGTCAGGATGGGGGGGCTCTCATGTCATCACTAACCCTTTCACTGCTGGAGTCAGGATGGGGGGCTCTGATGTCATCACTAACCCTTTCATTGCTGGAGTCAGGATGGAGGGGCTCTGATGTCATCACTAACCCTTTCACTGCTTGAGTCAGGATGGGGGGGCTCTCATGTCATCACTAACCCTTTCATTGCTGGAGTCAGGATGGGGGGCTCTGATGTCATAGCTAAACCTTTCATTGCTGGAGTCAGGATGGGGGGCTCTGATGTCATAACTAAACCTTTCATTGCTGGAGTCATGATGGGGGGGCTCTCATGTCATCACTAACCCTTTCATTGCTGGAGTCAGGATGGGGGGCTCTCATGTCATCACTAACCCTTTCATTGCTGGAGTCAGGATGGGGGGCTCTGATGTCATCACTAACCGTTTCACTGCTTGAGTCAGGATGGGGGGGATCTCATGTCATCACTAACCCTTTCATTGCTGGAATCAGGATGGGGGGCTCTGATGTCATAACTAAACCTTTCATTGCTGGAGTCATGATGGGGGGGCTCTCATGTCATCACTAACCCTTTCATTGCTGGAGTCATGATGGAGGGGCTCTCATGTCACCACTAACCCTTTCGTTGCTGGAGTCAGGATGAGGGGGCTCTCATGCCATCAGTAACCCTTTTGTTGCTGGAGTCAGGATGGGGGGGCTCTCATGTCACCACTAACCCTTTCATTGCTGGAGTCAGGATGGGGGGGCTCTCATGTCACCACTAACCCTTTCACTGCTGGAGTCAGGATGGAGGGGCTCTGATGTCATCACTAACCCTTTCATTGCTGGAGTCAGGATGGGGGGCTCTGATGTCATAACTAAACCTTTCATTGCTGGAGTCATGATGGGGGGGCTCTCATGTCATCACTAACCCTTTCATTGCTGGAGTCAGGATGGGGGGCTCTCATGTCATCACTAACCCTTTCATTGCTGGAGTCAGGATGGGGGGCTCTGATGTCATCACTAACCCTTTC
Organism: Lithobates pipiens; assembly: GCF_037356315.1. Classification (NCBI taxonomy): domain Eukaryota; kingdom Metazoa; phylum Chordata; class Amphibia; order Anura; family Ranidae; genus Lithobates; species Lithobates pipiens. The sequence continues at coordinate 1,983,576 of NW_027507750.1, read as the reverse complement.
GTTGCTGGAGTCAGGATGGGGGGGCTCTGATGTCATAACTAAACCTTTCATTGCTGGAGTCAGGATGGGGGGGGGGCTCTCATGTCATCACTAACACTTTTGTTGCTGGAGTCAGGATGGGGGGGCTCTGATGTCATGTCTATCTCTTTCATTGCTGGAGTCAGGATGGGGGGCTCTGATGTCATCACTAACCCTTTCATTGCTGGAGTCAGGATGGGGGGCTCTGATGTCATCACTAACCCTTTCATTGCTGGAGTCAGGATGGGGGGGCTCTCATGTCATCACTAACTCTTTCATTGCTGGAGTCAGGATGGGGGGGGGGCTCTCATGTCATCACTAACTCTTTCATTGCTGGAGTCAGGATGGGGGGGGCTCTCATGTCATCACTAACCCTTTCATTGCTGGAGTCAGGATGGGGGGCTCTGATGTCATCACTAACCCTTTCATTGCTGGAGTCAGGATGGGGGGGCTCTGATGTCATGTCTATCTCTTTCATTGCTGGAGTCAGGATGGGGGGGCTCTGATGTCATGTCTATCTCTTTCATTGCTGGAGTCAGGATGGGGGGGCTCTCATGTCATGTCTATCTCTTTCATTGCTGGAGTCAGGATGGGGGGCTCTGATGTCATCACTAACCCTTTCATTGCTGGAGTCAGGATGGGGGGGCTCTGATGTCATCACTAACCCTTTCATTGCTGGAGTCAGGATGGGGGGGCTCTCATGTCACCACTAACCCTTTCACTGCTGGAGTCAGGATGGAGGGGCTCTGATGTCATCACTAACCCTTTCACTGCTTGAGTCAGGATGGGGGGGCTCTCATGTCATCACTAACCCTTTCATTGCTGGAGTCAGGATGGGGGGCTCTGATGTCATAACTAAACCTTTCATTGCTGGAGTCAGGATGGGGGGCTCTGATGTCATAACTAAACCTTTCATTGCTGGAGTCATGATGGGGGGGCTCTCATGTCATCACTAACCCTTTCATTGCTGGAGTCAGGATGGGGGGCTCTCATGTCATCACTAACCCTTTCATTGCTGGAGTCAGGATGGGGGGCTCTGATGTCATCACTAACCGTTTCACTGCTTGAGTCAGGATGGGGGGGATCTCATGTCATCACTAACCCTTTCATTGCTGGAGTCAGGATGGGGGGCTCTGATGTCATAACTAAACCTTTCATTGCTGGAGTCAGGATGGGGGGCTCTCATGTCATCACTAACCCTTTCATTGCTGGAGTCATGATGGGGGGGCTCTCATGCCATCACTAACCCTTTTGTTGCTGGAGTCAGGATGGGGGGGCTCTCATGTCATCACTAACCCTTTCATTGCTGGAGTCATGATGGGGGGGCTCTCATGCCATCACTAACCCTTTTGTTGCTGGAGTCAGGATGGGGGGGCTCTCATGTCACCACTAACCCTTTCATTGCTGGAGTCAGGATGGGGGGGCTCTCATGTCACCACTAACCCTTTCACTGCTGGAGTCAGGATGGAGGGGCTCTGATGTCATCACTAACCCTTTCATTGCTGGAGTCAGGATGGGGGGCTCTGATGTCATAACTAAACCTTTCATTGCTGGAGTCAGGATGGGGGGCTCTGATGTCATCACTAACCCTTTCGTTGCTGGAGTCAGGATGGGGGGGCTCTGATGTCATAACTAAACCTTTCATTGCTGGAGTCAGGATGGGGGGGCTCTCATGTCACCACTAACCCTTTCGTTGCTGGAGTCAGGATGGGGGGGCTCTGATGTCATTACTAACCCTTTCATTGCTGGAGTCGGGATGGGGGGCTCTCATGTCACCACTAACCCTTTCATTGCTGGAGTCAGGATGGGGGGCTCTTATGTCATCACTAACCCTTTCATTGCTGGAGTCAGGATGGGGGGCTCTTATGTCATCACTAACCCTTTCATTGCTGGAGTCAGGATGGGGGGCTCGCATGTCATCACTAACCCTTTCATTGCTGGAGTCAGGATGGGGGGCTCTCATGTCACCACTAACCCTTTCATTGCTGGAGTCAGGATGGGGGGCTCTAAAGTCAACCCTAACCCTTTCGTTGCTGGAGTCAGGATGGGGGGGCTCTGATGTCATTACTAACCCTTTCATTGCTGGAGTCAGGATGGGGGGGCTCTGATGTCATCCCTAACCCTTTTGTTGCTGGAGTCGGGATGGGGGGCTCTCATGTCATCACTAACCCTTTTATTGCTGGAGTCAGGATGGGGGGCTCTGATGTCATCACTAACTCTTTCATTGCTGGAGTCAGGATGGGGGGCTCTCATGTCATCAATAACCCTTTCATTGCTGGAGTCAGGATGGGGGGCTCTGATGTCATCACTAACCCTTTCCTTCCTGGAGTCGGGATGGGGGGCTCTGATGTCATCACTAACCCTTTCATTGCTGGAGTCAGGATGGGGGGGGCTCTCATGTCATCACTAACTCTTTCATTGCTGGAGTCAGGATGGGGGGGGGCTCTCATGTCATCACTAACTCTTTCATTGCTGGAGTCAGGATGGGGGGGCTCTCATGTCATCACTAACCCTTTCATTGCTGGAGTCAGGATGGGGGGCTCTGATGTCATCACTAACCCTTTCATTGCTGGAGTCAGGATGGGGGGGCTCTCATGTCATGTCTATCTCTTTCATTGCTGGAGTCAGGATGGGGGGCTCTGATGTCATCACTAACCCTTTCATTGCTGGAGTCAGGATGGGGGGGCTCTGATGTCATCACTAACCCTTTCATTGCTGGAGTCAGGATGGGGGGCTCTGATGTCATAACTAAACCTTTCATTGCTGGAGTCATGATGGGGGGGCTCTCATGTCATCACTAACCCTTTCATTGCTGGAGTCAGGATGGGGGGCTCTCATGTCATCACTAACCCTTTCATTGCTGGAGTCAGGATGGGGGGCTCTGATGTCATCACTAACCCTTTCGTTGCTGGAGTCAGGATGGGGGGGCTCTGATGTCATAACTAAACCTTTCATTGCTGGAGTCAGGATGGGGGGCTCTGATGTCATCACTAACACTTTTGTTGCTGGAGTCAGGATGGGGGGGCTCTGATGTCATGTCTATCTCTTTCATTGCTGGAGTCAGGATGGGGGGCTCTGATGTCATCACTAACCCTTTCATTGCTGGAGTCAGGATGGGGGGCTCTGATGTCATCACTAACCCTTTCATTGCTGGAGTCAGGATGGGGGGGGGGCTCTCATGTCATCACTAACTCTTTCATTGCTGGAGTCAGGATGGGGGGGGCTCTCATGTCATCACTAACCCTTTCATTGCTGGAGTCAGGATGGGGGGCTCTGATGTCATCACTAACCCTTTCATTGCTGGAGTCAGGATGGGGGGGCTCTGATGTCATCACTAACCCTTTCATTGCTGGAGTCAGGATGGGGGGGCTCTCATGTCACCACTAACCCTTTCACTGCTGGAGTCAGGATGGAGGGGCTCTGATGTCATCACTAACCCTTTCACTGCTTGAGTCAGGATGGGGGGGCTCTCATGTCATCACTAACCCTTTCATTGCTGGAGTCAGGATGGGGGGCTCTGATGTCATAACTAAACCTTTCATTGCTGGAGTCAGGATGGGGGGCTCTGATGTCATAACTAAACCTTTCATTGCTGGAGTCATGATGGGGGGGCTCTCATGTCATCACTAACCCTTTCATTGCTGGAGTCAGGATGGGGGGCTCTCATGTCATCACTAACCCTTTCATTGCTGGAGTCAGGATGGGGGGCTCTCATGTCATCACTAACCGTTTCACTGCTTGAGTCAGGATGGGGGGGATCTCATGTCATCACTAACCCTTTCATTGCTGGAGTCAGGATGGGGGGCTCTGATGTCATAACTAAACCTTTCATTGCTGGAGTCAGGATGGGGGGCTCTCATGTCATCACTAACCCTTTCATTGCTGGAGTCATGATGGGGGGCTCTCATGCCATCACTAACCCTTTTGTTGCTGGAGTCAGGATGGGGGGGCTCTCATGTCATCACTAACCCTTTCATTGCTGGAGTCATGATGGGGGGGCTCTCATGCCATCACTAACCCTTTTGTTGCTGGAGTCAGGATGGGGGGGCTCTCATGTCACCACTAACCCTTTCATTGCTGGAGTCAGGATGGGGGGGCTCTCATGTCACCACTAACCCTTTCACTGCTGGAGTCAGGATGGAGGGGCTCTGATGTCATCACTAACCCTTTCATTGCTGGAGTCAGGATGGGGGGCTCTGATGTCATAACTAAACCTTTCATTGCTGGAGTCAGGATGGGGGGCTCTGATGTCATCACTAACCCTTTCGTTGCTGGAGTCAGGATGGGGGGGCTCTGATGTCATAACTAAACCTTTCATTGCTGGAGTCAGGATGGGGGGGCTCTCATGTCACCACTAACCCTTTCGTTGCTGGAGTCAGGATGGGGGGGCTCTGATGTCATTACTAACCCTTTCATTGCTGGAGTCGGGATGGGGGGCTCTCATGTCACCACTAACCCTTTCATTGCTGGAGTCAGGATGGGGGGCTCTTATGTCATCACTAACCCTTTCATTGCTGGAGTCAGGATGGGGGGCTCGCATGTCATCACTAACCCTTTCATTGCTGGAGTCAGGATGGGGGGGCTCTCATGTCACCACTAACCCTTTCATTGCTGGAGTCAGGATGGGGGGCTCTAAAGTCAACCCTAACCCTTTCGTTGCTGGAGTCAGGATGGGGGGGCTCTGATGTCATTACTAACCCTTTCATTGCTGGAGTCAGGATGGGGGGGCTCTGATGTCATCCCTAACCCTTTTGTTGCTGGAGTCGGGATGGGGGGCTCTCATGTCATCACTAACCCTTTTATTGCTGGAGTCAGGATGGGGGGCTCTGATGTCATCACTAACTCTTTCATTGCTGGAGTCAGGATGGGGGGCTCTCATGTCATCAATAACCCTTTCATTGCTGGAGTCAGGATGGGGGGCTCTGATGTCATCACTAACCCTTTCCTTCCTGGAGTCGGGATGGGGGGCTCTGATGTCATCACTAACCCTTTCATTGCTGGAGTCAGGATGGGGGGGGCTCTCATGTCATCACTAACTCTTTCATTGCTGGAGTCAGGATGGGGGGGGGGCTCTCATGTCATCACTAACTCTTTCATTGCTGGAGTCAGGATGGGGGGGCTCTCATGTCATCACTAACCCTTTCATTGCTGGAGTCAGGATGGGGGGCTCTGATGTCATCACTAACCCTTTCATTGCTGGAGTCAGGATGGGGGGGCTCTCATGTCATGTCTATCTCTTTCATTGCTGGAGTCAGGATGGGGGGCTCTGATGTCATCACTAACCCTTTCATTGCTGGAGTCAGGATGGGGGGGCTCTGATGTCATCACTAACCCTTTCATTGCTGGAGTCAGGATGGGGGGCTCTGATGTCATAACTAAACCTTTCATTGCTGGAGTCATGATGGGGGGGCTCTCATGTCATCACTAACCCTTTCATTGCTGGAGTCAGGATGGGGGGCTCTCATGTCATCACTAACCCTTTCATTGCTGGAGTCAGGATGGGGGGCTCTGATGTCATCACTAACCCTTTCGTTGCTGGAGTCAGGATGGGGGGGCTCTGATGTCATAACTAAACCTTTCATTGCTGGAGTCAGGATGGGGGGCTCTCATGTCACCACTAACCCTTTCATTGCTGGAGTCAGGATGGGGGGCTCTGATGTCATCACTAACACTTTTGTTGCTGGAGTCAGGATGGGGGGGCTCTGATGTCATGTCTATCTCTTTCATTGCTGGAGTCAGGATGGGGGGCTCTGATGTCATCACTAACCCTTTCATTGCTGGAGTCAGGATGGGGGGCTCTGATGTCATCACTAACCCTTTCATTGCTGGAGTCAGGATGGGGGGGGGGCTCTCATGTCATCACTAACTCTTTCATTGCTGGAGTCAGGATGGGGGGGGCTCTCATGTCATCACTAACCCTTTCATTGCTGGAGTCAGGATGGGGGGCTCTGATGTCATCACTAACCCTTTCATTGCTGGAGTCAGGATGGGGGGGCTCTGATGTCATGTCTATCTCTTTCATTGCTGGAGTCAGGATGGGGGGGCTCTGATGTCATGTCTATCTCTTTCATTGCTGGAGTCAGGATGGGGGGGCTCTCATGTCATGTCTATCTCTTTCATTGCTGGAGTCAGGATGGGGGGCTCTGATGTCATCACTAACCCTTTCATTGCTGGAGTCAGGATGGGGGGGCTCTGATGTCATCACTAACCCTTTCATTGCTGGAGTCAGGATGGGGGGGCTCTCATGTCACCACTAACCCTTTCACTGCTGGAGTCAGGATGGAGGGGCTCTGATGTCATCACTAACCCTTTCACTGCTTGAGTCAGGATGGGGGGGCTCTCATGTCATCACTAACCCTTTCATTGCTGGAGTCAGGATGGGGGGCTCTGATGTCATAACTAAACCTTTCATTGCTGGAGTCAGGATGGGGGGCTCTGATGTCATAACTAAACCTTTCATTGCTGGAGTCATGATGGGGGGGCTCTCATGTCATCACTAACCCTTTCATTGCTGGAGTCAGGATGGGGGGCTCTCATGTCATCACTAACCCTTTCATTGCTGGAGTCAGGATGGGGGGCTCTGATGTCATCACTAACCGTTTCACTGCTTGAGTCAGGATGGGGGGGATCTCATGTCATCACTAACCCTTTCATTGCTGGAGTCAGGATGGGGGGCTCTGATGTCATAACTAAATCTTTCATTGCTGGAGTCAGGATGGGGGGGCTCTCATGTCATCACTAACCCTTTCATTGCTGGAGTCATGATGGGGGGGCTCTCATGCCATCACTAACCCTTTTGTTGCTGGAGTCAGGATGGGGGGGCTCTCATGTCACCACTAACCCTTTCATTGCTGGAGTCAGGATGGGGGGGCTCTCATGTCACCACTAACCCTTTCACTGCTGGAGTCAGGATGGAGGGGCTCTGATGTCATCACTAACCCTTTCATTGCTGGAGTCAGGATGGGGGGCTCTGATGTCATAACTAAACCTTTCATTGCTGGAGTCAGGATGGGGGGCTCTGATGTCATCACTAACCCTTTCGTTGCTGGAGTCAGGATGGGGGGGCTCTGATGTCATAACTAAACCTTTCATTGCTGGAGTCATGATGGGGGGGCTCTCATGTCACCACTAACCCTTTCGTTGCTGGAGTCAGGATGGGGGGGCTCTGATGTCATTACTAACCCTTTCATTGCTGGAGTCGGGATGGGGGGCTCTCATGTCACCACTAACCCTTTCATTGCTGGAGTCAGGATGGGGGGCTCTTATGTCATCACTAACCCTTTCATTGCTGGAGTCAGGATGGGGGGCTCTCATGTCACCACTAACCCTTTCATTGCTGGAGTCAGGATGGGGGGCTCTAAAGTCAACCCTAACCCTTTCGTTGCTGGAGTCAGGATGGGGGGGCTCTGATGTCATTACTAACCCTTTCATTGCTGGAGTCAGGATGGGGGGGCTCTGATGTCATCCCTAACCCTTTTGTTGCTGGAGTCGGGATGGGGGGCTCTCATGTCATCACTAACCCTTTTATTGCTGGAGTCAGGATGGGGGGCTCTGATGTCATCACTAACTCTTTCATTGCTGGAGTCAGGATGGGGGGCTCTCATGTCATCAATAACCCTTTCATTGCTGGAGTCAGGATGGGGGGCTCTGATGTCATCACTAACCCTTTCCTTCCTGGAGTCGGGATGGGGGGCTCTGATGTCATCACTAACCCTTTCATTGCTGGAGTCAGGATGGGGGGGGCTCTCATGTCATCACTAACTCTTTCATTGCTGGAGTCAGGATGGGGGGGGGCTCTCATGTCATCACTAACTCTTTCATTGCTGGAGTCAGGATGGGGGGGCTCTCATGTCATCACTAACCCTTTCATTGCTGGAGTCAGGATGGGGGGCTCTGATGTCATCACTAACCCTTTCATTGCTGGAGTCAGGATGGGGGGGCTCTCATGTCATGTCTATCTCTTTCATTGCTGGAGTCAGGATGGGGGGCTCTGATGTCATCACTAACCCTTTCATTGCTGGAGTCAGGATGGGGGGCTCTTATGCCATCACCAACTCTTTCATTGCTGGAGTCAGAATGGGGGGCTCTCATGTCATCACTAACCCTTTCATTGCTGGAGTCGGGATGGGGGGCTCTCATGTCATCACTAACCCTTTCAGTTCTGGAGTCAGGATGGGGGGGCTCTCATGTCACCACTAACCCTTTCATTGCTGGAGTCAGGATGGGGGGCTCTCATGCCATCACCAACTCTTTCATTGCTGGAGTCGGGATGGGGGGCTCTCATGTCATCACTAACCCTTTCATTGCTGGAGTCAGGATGGGGGGCTCTCATGTCACCACTAACCCTTTCATTGCTGGAGTCAGGATGGGGGGCTCTGATGTCATCACTAACACTTTTGTTGCTGGAGTCAGGATGGGGGGGCTCTGATGTCATGTCTATCTCTTTCATTGCTGGAGTCAGGATGGGGGGCTCTGATGTCATCACTAACCCTTTCATTGCTGGAGTCAGGATGGGGGGCTCTGATGTCATCACTAACCCTTTCATTGCTGGAGTCAGGATGGGGGGGGCTCTCATGTCATCACTAACTCTTTCATTGCTGGAGTCAGGATGGGGGGGGGCTCTCATGTCATCACTAACTCTTTCATTGCTGGAGTCAGGATGGGGGGGCTCTCATGTCATCACTAACCCTTTCATTGCTGGAGTCAGGATGGGGGGGCTCTCATGTCATCACTAACCCTTTCACTGCTGGAGTCAGGATGGGGGGCTCTGATGTCATCACTAACCCTTTCATTGCTGGAGTCAGGATGGGGGGGCTCACATGTCATGTCTATCTCTTTCATTGCTGGAGTCAGGATGGGGGGCTCTGATGTCATCACTAACCCTTTCATTGCTGGAGTCAGGATGGAGGGGCTCTGATGTCATCACTAACCCTTTCACTGCTTGAGTCAGGATGGGGGGGCTCTCATGTCATCACTAACCCTTTCATTGCTGGAGTCATGATGGGGGGGCTCTCATGTCATCACTAACCCTTTCATTGCTGGAGTCAGGATGGGGGGCTCTCATGTCATCACTAACCCTTTCATTGCTGGAGTCAGGATGGGGGGCTCTGATGTCATCACTAACCGTTTCACTGCTTGAGTCAGGATGGGGGGGATCTCATGTCATCACTAACCCTTTCATTGCTGGAATCAGGATGGGGGGCTCTGATGTCATAACTAAACCTTTCATTGCTGGAGTCATGATGGGGGGGCTCTCATGTCATCACTAACCCTTTCATTGCTGGAGTCATGATGGAGGGGCTCTCATGTCACCACTAACCCTTTCACTGCTGGAGTCAGGATGGAGGGGCTCTGATGTCATAACTAAACCTTTCATTGCTGGAGTCATGATGGGGGGGCTCTCATGTCATCACTAACCCTTTCATTGCTGGAGTCAGGATGGGGGGCTCTCATGTCATCACTAACCCTTTCATTGCTGGAGTCAGGATGGGGGGCTCTGATGTCATCACTAACCGTTTCACTGCTTGAGTCAGGATGGGGGGGATCTCATGTCATCACTAACCCTTTCATTGCTGGAATCAGGATGGGGGGCTCTGATGTCATAACTAAACCTTTCATTGCTGGAGTCATGATGGGGGGGCTCTCATGTCATCACTAACCCTTTCATTGCTGGAGTCATGATGGAGGGGCTCTCATGTCACCACTAACCCTTTCGTTGCTGGAGTCAGGATGAGGGGGCTCTCATGCCATCACTAACCCTTTCATTGCTGGAGTCAGGATGGGGGGGCTCTCATGTCACCACTAACCCTTTCACTGCTGGAGTCAGGATGGGGGGGCTCTCATGTCACCACTAACCCTTTCACTGCTGGAGTCAGGATGGGGGGGCTCTCATGTCACCACTAACCCTTTCATTGCTGGAGTCAGGATGGGGGGGCTCTCATGTCACCACTAACCCTTTCACTGCTGGAGTCAGGATGGAGGGGCTCTGATGTCATCACTAACCCTTTCATTGCTGGAGTCAGGATGGGGGGCTCTGATGTCATAACTAAACCTTTCATTGCTGGAGTCATGATGGGGGGGCTCTCATGTCATCACTAACCCTTTCATTGCTGGAGTCAGGATGGGGGGCTCTCATGTCATCACTAACCCTTTCATTGCTGGAGTCAGGATGGGGGGCTCTGATGTCATCACTAACCCTTTTGTTGCTGGAGTCAGGATGGGGGGGCTCTGATGTCATAACTAAACCTTTCATTGCTGGAGTCAGGATGGGGGGGGGGCTCTCATGTCATCACTAACACTTTTGTTGCTGGAGTCAGGATGGGGGGGCTCTGATGTCATGTCTATCTCTTTCATTGCTGGAGTCAGGATGGGGGGCTCTGATGTCATCACTAACCCTTTCATTGCTGGAGTCAGGATGGGGGGCTCTGATGTCATCACTAACCCTTTCATTGCTGGAGTCAGGATGGGGGGGCTCTCATGTCATCACTAACTCTTTCATTGCTGGAGTCAGGATGGGGGGGGGGGGGGCTCTCATGTCATCACTAACTCTTTCATTGCTGGAGTCAGGATGGGGGGGCTCTCATGTCATCACTAACCCTTTCATTGCTGGAGTCAGGATGGGGGGCTCTGATGTCATCACTAACCCTTTCATTGCTGGAGTCAGGATGGGGGGGCTCTGATGTCATGTCTATCTCTTTCATTGCTGGAGTCAGGATGGGGGGGCTCTGATGTCATGTCTATCTCTTTCATTGCTGGAGTCAGGATGGGGGGGCTCTCATGTCATGTCTATCTCTTTCATTGCTGGAGTCAGGATGGGGGGGCTCTCATGTCATGTCTATCTCTTTCATTGCTGGAGTCAGGATGGGGGGGCTCTGATGTCATCACTAACCCTTTCATTGCTGGAGTCAGGATGGGGGGCTCTGATGTCATCACTAACCCTTTCATTGCTGGAGTCAGGATGGGGGGGCTCTGATGTCACCACTAACCCTTTCACTGCTGGAGTCAGGATGGAGGGGCTCTGATGTCATCACTAACCCTTTCACTGCTTGAGTCAGGATGGGGGGGCTCTCATGTCATCACTAACCCTTTCATTGCTGGAGTCAGGATGGGGGGCTCTGATGTCATAACTAAACCTTTCATTGCTGGAGTCATGATGGGGGGGCTCTCATGTCATCACTAACCCTTTCATTGCTGGAGTCAGGATGGGGGGCTCTCATGTCATCACTAACCCTTTCATTGCTGGAGTCAGGATGGGGGGCTCTGATGTCATCACTAACCGTTTCACTGCTTGAGTCAGGATGGGGGGGATCTCATGTCATCACTAACCCTTTCATTGCTGGAGTCAGGATGGGGGGCTCTGATGTCATAACTAAACCTTTCATTGCTGGAGTCAGGATGGGGGGGCTCTCATGTCATCACTAACCCTTTCATTGCTGGAGTCATGATGGGGGGGCTCTCATGCCATCACTAACCCTTTTGTTGCTGGAGTCAGGATGGGGGGGCTCTCATGTCACCACTAACCCTTTCATTGCTGGAGTCAGGATGGGGGGGCTCTCATGTCACCACTAACCCTTTCACTGCTGGAGTCAGGATGGAGGGGCTCTGATGTCATCACTAACCCTTTCATTGCTGGAGTCAGGATGGGGGGCTCTGATGTCATAACTAAACCTTTCATTGCTGGAGTCAGGATGGGGGGCTCTGATGTCATCACTAACCCTTTCGTTGCTGGAGTCAGGATGGGGGGGCTCTGATGTCATAACTAAACCTTTCATTGCTGGAGTCATGATGGGGGGGCTCTCATGTCACCACTAACCCTTTCGTTGCTGGTGTCAGGATGGGGGGGCTCTGATGTCATTACTAACCCTTTCATTGCTGGAGTCAGGATGGGGGGCTCTCATGTCACCACTAACCCTTTCATTGCTGGAGTCAGGATGGGGGGCTCGCATGTCATCACTAACCCTTTCATTGCTGGAGTCAGGATGGGGGGGGCTCTCATGTCACCACTAACCCTTTCATTGCTGGAGTCAGGATGGGGGGCTCTAAAGTCAACCCTAACCCTTTCGTTGCTGGAGTCAGGATGGGGGGGCTCTGATGTCATTACTAACCCTTTCATTGCTGGAGTCAGGATGGGGGGGCTCTGATGTCATCCCTAACCCTTTTGTTGCTGGAGTCGGGATGGGGGGCTCTCATGTCATCACTAACCCTTTTATTGCTGGAGTCAGGATGGGGGGCTCTGATGTCATCACTAACTCTTTCATTGCTGGAGTCAGGATGGGGGGCTCTCATGTCATCAATAACCCTTTCATTGCTGGAGTCAGGATGGGGGGCTCTGATGTCATCACTAACCCTTTCCTTCCTGGAGTCGGGATGGGGGGCTCTGATGTCATCACTAACCCTTTCATTGCTGGAGTCAGGATGGGGGGGGCTCTCATGTCATCACTAACTCTTTCATTGCTGGAGTCAGGATGGGGGGGGGGCTCTCATGTCATCACTAACTCTTTCATTGCTGGAGTCAGGATGGGGGGGCTCTCATGTCATCACTAACCCTTTCATTGCTGGAGTCAGGATGGGGGGCTCTGATGTCATCACTAACCCTTTCATTGCTGGAGTCAGGATGGGGGGGCTCTCATGTCATGTCTATCTCTTTCATTGCTGGAGTCAGGATGGGGGGCTCTGATGTCATCACTAACCCTTTCATTGCTGGAGTCAGGATGGGGGGGCTCTGATGTCATCACTAACCCTTTCATTGCTGGAGTCAGGATGGGGGGCTCTGATGTCATAACTAAACCTTTCATTGCTGGAGTCATGATGGGGGGGCTCTCATGTCATCACTAACCCTTTCATTGCTGGAGTCAGGATGGGGGGCTCTCATGTCATCACTAACCCTTTCATTGCTGGAGTCAGGATGGGGGGCTCTGATGTCATCACTAACCCTTTCGTTGCTGGAGTCAGGATGGGGGGGCTCTGATGTCATAACTAAACCTTTCATTGCTGGAGTCAGGATGGGGGGCTCTCATGTCACCACTAACCCTTTCATTGCTGGAGTCAGGATGGGGGGCTCTGATGTCATCACTAACACTTTTGTTGCTGGAGTCAGGATGGGGGGGCTCTGATGTCATGTCTATCTCTTTCATTGCTGGAGTCAGGATGGGGGGCTCTGATGTCATCACTAACCCTTTCATTGCTGGAGTCAGGATGGGGGGCTCTGATGTCATCACTAACCCTTTCATTGCTGGAGTCAGGATGGGGGGGCTCTCATGTCATCACTAACTCTTTCATTGCTGGAGTCAGGATGGGGGGGGCTCTCATGTCATCACTAACTCTTTCATTGCTGGAGTCAGGATGGGGGGGCTCTGATGTCATGTCTATCTCTTTCATTGCTGGAGTCAGGATGGGGGGGCTCTCATGTCATGTCTATCTCTTTCATTGCTGGAGTCAGGATGGGGGGCTCTGATGTCATCACTAACCCTTTCATTGCTGGAGTCAGGATGGGGGGGCTCTGATGTCATCACTAACCCTTTCATTGCTGGAGTCAGGATGGGGGGGCTCTCATGTCACCACTAACCCTTTCACTGCTGGAGTCAGGATGGAGGGGCTCTGATGTCATCACTAACCCTTTCACTGCTTGAGTCAGGATGGGGGGGCTCTCATGTCATCACTAACCCTTTCATTGCTGGAGTCAGGATGGGGGGCTCTGATGTCATAACTAAACCTTTCATTGCTGGAGTCAGGATGGGGGGCTCTGATGTCATAACTAAACCTTTCATTGCTGGAGTCATGATGGGGGGGCTCTCATGTCATCACTAACCCTTTCATTGCTGGAGTCAGGATGGGGGGCTCTCATGTCATCACTAACCCTTTCATTGCTGGAGTCAGGATGGGGGGCTCTGATGTCATCACTAACCGTTTCACTGCTTGAGTCAGGATGGGGGGGATCTCATGTCATCACTAACCCTTTCATTGCTGGAGTCAGGATGGGGGGCTCTGATGTCATAACTAAACCTTTCATTGCTGGAGTCAGGATGGGGGGGCTCTCATGTCATCACTAACCCTTTCATTGCTGGATTCATGATGGGGGGGCTCTCATGCCATCACTAACCCTTTTGTTGCTGGAGTCAGGATGGGGGGGCTCTCATGTCACCACTAACCCTTTCATTGCTGGAGTCAGGATGGGGGGGCTCTCATGTCACCACTAACCCTTTCACTGCTGGAGTCAGGATGGAGGGGCTCTGATGTCATCACTAACCCTTTCATTGCTGGAGTCAGGATGGGGGGCTCTGATGTCATAACTAAACCTTTCATTGCTGGAGTCAGGATGGGGGGCTCTGATGTCATCACTAACCCTTTCGTTGCTGGAGTCAGGATGGGGGGGCTCTGATGTCATAACTAAACCTTTCATTGCTGGAGTCATGATGGGGGGGCTCTCATGTCACCACTAACCCTTTCATTGCTGGAGTCAGGATGGGGGGGCTCTGATGTCATCACTAACCCTTTCATTGCTGGAGTCAGGATGGGGGGCTCTTATGTCATCACTAACCCTTTCATTGCTGGAGTCAGGATGGGGGGCTCGCATGTAATCACTAACCCTTTCGTTGCTGGAGTCAGGATGGGGGGCTCTCATGTCACCACTAACCCTTTCGTTGCTGGAGTCAGGATGGGGGGGCTCTGATGTCATTACTAACCCTTTCATTGCTGGAGTCAGGATGGGGGGGCTCTGATGTCATCCCTAACCCTTTTGTTGCTGGAGTCGGGATGGGGGGCTCTCATGTCATCACTAACCCTTTTATTGCTGGAGTCAGGATGGGGGGCTCTGATGTCATCACTAACTCTTTCATTGCTGGAGTCAGGATGGGGGGCTCTCATGTCATCAATAACCCTTTCATTGCTGGAGTCAGGATGGGGGGCTCTGATGTCATCACTAACCCTTTCCTTCCTGGAGTCGGGATGGGGGGCTCTGATGTCATCACTAACCCTTTCATTGCTGGAGTCAGGATGGGGGGGCTCTCATGTCATCACTAACTCTTTCATTGCTGGAGTCAGGATGGGGGGGGGCTCTCATGTCATCACTAACTCTTTCATTGCTGGAGTCAGGATGGGGGGGCTCTCATGTCATCACTAACCCTTTCATTGCTGGAGTCAGGATGGGGGGCTCTGATGTCATCACTAACCCTTTCATTGCTGGAGTCAGGATGGGGGGGCTCTCATGTCATGTCTATCTCTTTCATTGCTGGAGTCAGGATGGGGGGCTCTGATGTCATCACTAACCCTTTCATTGCTGGAGTCAGGATGGGGGGGCTGTGATGTCATCACTAACCCTTTCATTGCTGGAGTCAGGATGGGGGGGCTCTCATGTCACCACTAACCCTTTCACTGCTGGAGTCAGGATGGAGGGGCTCTGATGTCATCACTAACCCTTTCACTGCTTGAGTCAGGATGGGGGGGCTCTCATGTCATCACTAACCCTTTCATTGCTGGAGTCAGGATGGGGGGCTCTCATGTCATCACTAACCCTTTCATTGCTGGAGTCAGGATGGAGGGCTCTGATGTCATCACTAACCGTTTCACTGCTTGAGTCAGGATGGGGGGGATCTCATGTCATCACTAACCCTTTCATTGCTGGAGTCAGGATGGAGGGCTCTGATGTCATCACTAACCCTTTCACTGCTTGAGTCAGGATGGGGGGGCTCTCATGTCATCACTAACCCTTTCATTGCTGGAGTCAGGATGGGGGGCTCTGATGTCATAACTAAACCTTTCATTGCTGGAGTCATGATGGGGGGGCTCTCATGTCATCACTAACCCTTTCATTGCTGGAGTCATGATGGGGGGCTCTGATGTCATAACTAAACCTTTCATTGCTGGAGTCAGGATGGGGGGCTCTGATGTCATAACTAAACCTTTCATTGCTGGAGTCATGATGGGGGGGCTCTCATGTCATCACTAACCCTTTCATTGCTGGAGTCAGGATGGGGGGCTCTCATGTCATCACTAACCCTTTCATTGCTGGAGTCAGGATGGGGGGCTCTGATGTCATCACTAACCGTTTCACTGCTTGAGTCAGGATGGGGGGTTCTCATGTCATCACTAACCCTTTCATTGCTGGAGTCAGGGTGGGGGGCTCTGATGTCATAACTAAACCTTTCATTGCTGGAGTCATGATGGGGGGGCTCTCATGTCATCACTAACCCTTTCATTGCTGGAGTCATGATGGGGGGGCTCTCATGTCACCACTAACCCTTTCGTTGCTGGAGTCAGGATGAGGGGGCTCTCATGCCATCACTAACCCTTTTGTTGCTGGAGTCAGGATGGGGGGGCTCTCATGTCACCACTAACCCTTTCATTGCTGGAGTCATGATGGGGGGGCTCTCATGTCATCACTAACCCTTTCATTGCTGGAGTCAGGATGAGGGGGCTCTCATGCCATCACTAACCCTTTTGTTGCTGGAGTCAGGATGGGGGGCTCTCATGTCACCACTAACCCTTTCATTGCTGGAGTCAGGATGGGGGGGCTCTCATGTCACCACTAACCCTTTCACTGCTGGAGTCAGGATGGAGGGGCTCTGATGTCATCACTAACCCTTTCATTGCTGGAGTCAGGATGGGGGGCTCTGATGTCATAACTAAACCTTTCATTGCTGGAGTCATGATGGGGGGGGCTCTCATGTCATCACTAACCCTTTCATTGCTGGAGTCATGATGGGGGGGCTCTCATGTCATCACTAACCCTTTCATTGCTGGAGTCAGGATGGGGGGCTGTGATGTCATCACTAACCCTTTCGTTGCTGGAGTCAGGATGGGGGGGCTCTGATGTCATAACTAAACCTTTCATTGCTGGAGTCATGATGGGGGGGCTCTCATGTCACCACTAACCCTTTCGTTGCTGGAGTCAGGATGGGGGGGCTCTGATGTCATTACTAACCCTTTCATTGCTGGAGTCAGGATGGGGGGGCTCTGATGTCATCCCTAACCCTTTTGTTGCTGGAGTCGGGATGGGGGGCTCTCATGTCATCACTAACCCTTTCATTGCTGGAGTCAGGATGGGGGGGCTCTGATGTCATTACTAACCCTTTCATTGCTGGAGTCGGGATGGGGGGCTCTCATGTCATCACTAACTCTTTCATTGCTGGAGTCAGGATGGGGGGCTCTCATGTCATCACTAACCCTTTCATTGCTGGAGTCAGGATGGGGGGCTCTCATGTCACCACTAACCCTTTCATTGCTGGAGTCAGGATGGGGGGGCTCTAAAGTCAACCCTAACCCTTTCATTGCTGGAGTCAGGATGGGGGGGCTCTGATGTCATTACTAACCCTTTCATTGCTGGAGTCAGGATGGGGGGGCTCTGATGTCATCCCTAACCCTTTTGTTGCTGGAGTCGGGATGGGGGGCTCTCATGTCATCACTAACCCTTTTATTGCTGGAGTCAGGATGGGGGGCTCTGATGTCATCACTAACTCTTTCATTGCTGGAGTCAGGATGGGGGGCTCTCATGTCATCAATAACCCTTTCATTGCTGGAGTCAGGATGGGGGGCTCTGATGTCATCACTAACCCTTTCCTTCCTGGAGTCGGGATGGGGGGCTCTGATGCCATCACTAACCCTTTCATTGCTGGAGTCAGGATGGGGGGCTCTGATGTCATCACTAACCTTTTCATTGCTGGAGTCAGGATGGGGTGCTCTGATGTCATCACTAACCCTTTCATTGCTGGAGTCAGGATGGGGGGGCTCTCATGTCATCACTAACCCATTTCATTGCTGGAGTCGGGATGGGGGGCTCTCATGTCATCACTAACTCTTTCATTGCTGGAGTCAGGATGGGGGGGCTCTCATGTCATCACTAACCCTTTCAGTTCTGGAGTCAGGATGGGGGGGCTCTCATGCCATCACTAACCCTTTCATTGCTGGAGTCAGGATGGGGGGCTCTGATGTCATCACTAACCTTTTCATTGCTGGAGTCAGGATGGGGGGCTCTGATGTCATCACTAACCTTTTCATTGCTGGAGTCAGGATGGGGGGCTCTGATGTCATCACTAACCCATTTCATTGCTGGAGTCGGGATGGGGGGCTCTCATGTCATCACTAACCCTTTCAGTTCTGGAGTCAGGATGGGGGGGCTCTCATGCCATCACTAACCCTTTCATTGCTGGAGTCAGGATGGGGGGCTCTGATGTCATCACTAACCCTTTCAGTTCTGGAGTCAGGATGGGGTGCTCTGATGTCATGCCTAACCCTTTCATTGCTGGAGTCAGGATGGGGGGGCTCTCATGTCATTACTAACCCTTTAACTGCTGGAGTCAGGATGGGGGGCTCTGATGTCATCACTAACCCTTTCATTGCTGGAGTCAGGATGGGGGGCTCTCATGTCATCTCTAACTCTTTCATTGCTGGAGTCAGGATGGGGGGGGCTCTCATGTCATCACTAACTCTTTCATTGCTGGAGTCAGGATGGGGGGCTCTCATGTCACCACTAACCCTTTCATTGCTGCAGTCGGGATGGGGGGGCTCTGATGTCATCCCTAACCCTTTCGTTGCTGGAGTCAGGATGGGGGGCTCTCATGTCATCACTAACCCTTTCAGTTCTGGAGTCAGGATGGGGGGGCTCTCATGCCATCACTAACCCTTTCATTGCTGGAGTCAGGATGGGGGGGCTCTCATGTCATTACTAACCCTTTAACTGCTGGAGTCAGGATGGGGGGCTCTGATGTCATCACTAACCCTTTTATTGCTGGAGTCAGGATGGGGGGCTCTCATGTCATCACTAACTCTTTCATTGCTGGAGTCAGGATGGGGGGGCTCTCATGTCATCAGTAACTCTTTCATTGCTGGAGTCAGGATGGGGGGGCTCTCATGTCATCAGTAACTCTTTCATTGCTGGAGTCAGGATGGGGGGCTCTCATGTCATCACTAACTCTTTCAGTGCTGGAGTCAGGATGGGGGGGCTCTCATGTCATCAGTAACTCTTTCATTGCTGGAGTCAGGATGGGGGGCTCTCATGTCACCACTAACCCTTTCATTGCTGCAGTCGGGATGGGGGGGCTCTCATGTCATCACTAACCCTTTCATTGCTGGAGTCAGGATGGGGGGGGCTCTCATGTCATCACTAACTCTTTCATTGCTGGAGTCAGGATGGGGGGGCTCTCATGTCATCACTAACCCTTTCATTGCTGGAGTCAGGATGGGGGGGCTCTCATGTCATCACTAACCCTTTCATTGCTGAAGTCAGGATGGGGGGCTCTGATGTCATCACTAACCTTTTCATTGCTGGAGTCAGGATGGGGGGCTCTGATGTCATCACTAACCCTTTGATTGCTGGAGTCAGGATTGGGGGCTCTGATGTCATCACTAACCCTTTCATTGCTGGAGTCGGGATGGGGGGCTCTCATGTCATCACTAACCCTTTCAGTTCTGGAGTCAGGATGGGGGGGCTCTCATGTCATCACTAACCCTTTCATTGCTGGAGTCAGGATGGGGGGCTCTGATGTCATGCCTAACCCTTTCATTGCTGGAGTCAGGATGGGGGGGCTCTGATGTCATGCCTAACCCTTTCATTGCTGGAGTCAGGATGGGGGGGCTCTCATGTCATTACTAACCCTTTAACTGCTGGAGTCAGGATGGGGGGCTCTGATGTCATCACTAACCCTTTCATTGCTGGAGTCAGGATGGGGGGCTCTCATGTCATCTCATAACTCTTTCATTGCTGGAGTCAGGATGGGGGGGCTCTCATGTCATCACTAACCCTTTCATTGCTGGAGTCAGGATGGGGGGGCTCTCATGTCATCACTAACTCTTTCATTTCTGGAGTAGGGATGGGGGGCTCTGATGTCATCACTAATCCTTTCATTGCTGGAGTCAGGATGGGGGGCTCTTATGTCATCAATAAACATTTCATTGCTGGAGTCAGGATGGGGTGCTCTCATGTCATCACTAACCCTTTCATTGCTGGAGTCGGGATGGGGGGCTCTGATGTCATGCCTAACCCTTTCATTGCTGGAGTCAGGATGGGGGGGCTCTGATGTCATGCCTAACCCTTTCATTGCTGGAGTCAGGATGGGGGGGGGGGCTCTCATGTCATTACTAACCCTTTAACTGCTGGAGTCAGGATGGGGGGCTCTGATGTCATCACTAACCCTTTCATTGCTGGAGTCAGGATGGGGGGCTCTCATGTCATCACTAACCCTTTCAGTTCTGGAGTCAGGATGGGGGGGGCTGTCATGTCATCACTAACCCTTTCATTGCTGGAGTCAGGATGGGGGTGCTCTGATGTCATCACTAACCTTTTCATTGCTGGAGTCAGGATGGGGGGGCTCTCATGTCACCACTAACCCTTTCAGTTCTGGAGTCAGGATGGGGGGGCTCTCATGTCACCACTAACCCTTTCATTGCTGGAGTCAGGGTGGGGGGCTCTCATGCCATCACCAACTCTTTCATTGCTGGAGTCAGGATGGGGGGGCTCTCATGTCATCACTAACCCTTTCATTGCTGGAGTCAGGATGGGGGGCTCTCATGTCACCACTAACCCTTTCATTGCTGGAGTCAGGGTGGGGGTGCTCTGATGTCATCACTAACACTTTTGTTGCTGGAGTCAGGATGGGGGGGCTCTGATGTCATGTCTATCTCTTTCATTGCTGGAGTCAGGATGGGGGGCTCTGATGTCATCACTAACCTTTTCATTGCTGGAGTCAGGATGGGGGGGCTCTCATGTCACCACTAACCCTTTCAGTTCTGGAGTCAGGATGGGGGGGCTCTCATGTCACCACTAACCCTTTCATTGCTGGAGTCAGGGTGGGGGGCTCTCATGCCATCACCAACTCTTTCATTGCTGGAGTCAGGATGGGGGGGCTCTCATGTCATCACTAACCCTTTCATTGCTGGAGTCAGGATGGGGGGCTCTCATGTCACCACTAACCCTTTCATTGCTGGAGTCAGGGTGGGGGTGCTCTGATGTCATCACTAACACTTTTGTTGCTGGAGTCAGGATGGGGGGGCTCTGATGTCATGTCTATCTCTTTCATTGCTGGAGTCAGGATGGGGGGCTCTGATGTCATCACTAACCCTTTCACTGCTGGAGTCAGGATGGGGGGCTCTGATGTCATCACTAACCCTTTCATTGCTGGAGTCAGGATGGGGGGGCTCTCATGTCATGTCTATCTCTTTCATTGCTGGAGTCAGAATGGGGGGCTCTCATGTCATCACTAACCCTTTCGTTGCTGGAGTCGGGATGGGGGGCTCTGATGTCATCACTAACCCTTTCACTGCTGGAGTCAGGATGGGGGGCTCTGATGTCATCACTAACCCTTTCATTGCTGGAGTCAGGATGGGGGGCTCTCATGCCATCACTAACCCTTTTGTTGCTGGAGTCAGGATGGGGGGGGCTCTCATGTCACCACTAACCCTTTCATTGCTGGAGTCAGGATGGGGGGGCTCTCATGTCATCACTAACCCTTTCACTGCTTGAGTCAGGATGGAGGGGCTCTCATGTCATCACTAACCCTTTCATTGCTGGAGTCAGGATGGGGGGCTCTCATGTCATCACTAACCCTTTCATTGCTGAAGTCAGGATGGGGGGCTCTGATGTCATCACTAACCTTTTCATTGCTGGAGTCAGGATGGGGGGCTCTGATGTCATCACTAACCCTTTGATTGCTGGAGTCAGGATTGGGGGCTCTGATGTCATCACTAACCCTTTCATTGCTGGAGTCGGGATGGGGGGCTCTCATGTCATCACTAACCCTTTCAGTTCTGGAGTCAGGATGGGGGGGCTCTCATGTCATCACTAACCCTTTCAGTTCTGGAGTCAGGATGGGGGGCTCTGATGTCATGCCTAACCCTTTCATTGCTGGAGTCAGGATGGGGTGGCTCTGATGTCATGCCTAACCCTTTCATTGCTGGAGTCAGGATGGGGGGGCTCTCATGTCATTACTAACCCTTTAACTGCTGGAGTCAGGATGGGGGGCTCTGATGTCATCACTAACCCTTTCATTGCTGGAGTCAGGATGGGGGGCTCTCATGTCATCTCATAACTCTTTCATTGCTGGAGTCAGGATGGGGGGGCTCTCATGTCATCACTAACCCTTTCATTGCTGGAGTCAGGATGGGGGGGCTCTCATGTCATCACTAACTCTTTCATTTCTGGAGTAGGGATGGGGGGCTCTGATGTCATCACTAATCCTTTCATTGCTGGAGTCAGGATGGGGGGCTCTTATGTCATCAATAAACATTTCATTGCTGGAGTCAGGATGGGGGGGCTCTCATGTCATCACTAACCCTTTCAGTTCTGGAGTCAGGATGGGGGTGCTCTGAAGTCATCACTAACCTTTTCATTGCTGGAGTCAGGATGGGGTGCTCTCATGTCATCACTAACCCTTTCATTGCTGGAGTCGGGATGGGGGGCTCTGATGTCATGCCTAACCCTTTCATTGCTGGAGTCAGGATGGGGGGGCTCTGATGTCATGCCTAACCCTTTCATTGCTGGATTCAGGATGGGGGGGGGCTCTCATGTCATTACTAACCCTTTAACTGCTGGAGTCAGGATGGGGGGCTCTGATGTCATCACTAACCCTTTCATTGCTGGAGTCAGGATGGGGGGCTCTCATGTCATCACTAACTCTTTCATTGCTGGAGTCAGGATGGGGGGGGCTGTCATGTCATCACTAACCCTTTCATTGCTGGAGTCAGGATGGGGGTGCTCTGATGTCATCACTAACCTTTTCATTGCTGGAGTCAGGATGGGGGGGCTCTCATGTCACCACTAACCCTTTCAGTTCTGGAGTCAGGATGGGGGGGCTCTCATGTCACCACTAACCCTTTCATTGCTGGAGTCAGGGTGGGGGGCTCTCATGCCATCACCAACTCTTTCATTGCTGGAGTCAGGATGGGGGGGCTCTCATGTCATCACTAACCCTTTCATTGCTGGAGTCAGGATGGGGGGCTCTCATGTCACCACTAACCCTTTCATTGCTGGAGTCAGGGTGGGGGTGCTCTGATGTCATCACTAACACTTTTGTTGCTGGAGTCAGGATGGGGGGGCTCTGATGTCATGTCTATCTCTTTCATTGCTGGAGTCAGGATGGGGGGCTCTGATGTCATCACTAACCCTTTCACTGCTGGAGTCAGGATGGGGGGCTCTGATGTCATCACTAACCCTTTCATTGCTGGAGTCAGGATGGGGGGGCTCTGATGTCATCACTAACCCTTTCACTGCTGGAGTCAGGATGGGGGGCTCTCATGTCATCACTAACCCTTTCGTTGCTGGAGTCGGGATGGGGGGCTCTGATGTCATCACTAACCCTTTCACTGCTGGAGTCAGGATGGGGGGCTCTGATGTCATCACTAACCCTTTCATTGCTGGAGTCAGGATGGGGGGCTCTCATGCCATCACTAACCCTTTTGTTGCTGGAGTCAGGATGGGGGGGCTCTCATGTCACCACTAACCCTTTCATTGCTGGAGTCAGGATGGGGGGGCTCTCATGTCATCACTAACCCTTTCACTGCTTGAGTCAGGATGGAGGGGCTCTCATGTCATCACTAACCCTTTCATTGCTGGAGTCAGGATGGGGGGCTCTGATGTCATCACTAACCCTTTCATTGCTGGAGTCAGGATGGGGGGCTCTGATGTCATCACTAACCTTTTCATTGCTGGAGTCAGGATGGGGGGCTCTGATGTCATCACTAACCCTTTGATTGCTGGAGTCAGGATTGGGGGCTCTGATGTCATCACTAACCCTTTCATTGCTGGAGTCGGGATGGGGGGCTCTCATGTCATCACTAACCCTTTCAGTTCTGGAGTCAGGATGGGGGGGCTCTCATGTCATCACTAACCCTTTCAGTTCTGGAGTCAGGATGGGGGGCTCTGATGTCATGCCTAACCCTTTCATTGCTGGAGTCAGGATGGGGTGGCTCTGATGTCATGCCTAACCCTTTCATTGCTGGAGTCAGGATGGGGGGGCTCTCATGTCATTACTAACCCTTTAACTGCTGGAGTCAGGATGGGGGGCTCTGATGTCATCACTAACCCTTTCATTGCTGGAGTCAGGATGGGGGGCTCTCATGTCATCTCATAACTCTTTCATTGCTGGAGTCAGGATGGGGGGGCTCTCATGTCATCACTAACCCTTTCATTGCTGGAGTCAGGATGGGGGGGCTCTCATGTCATCACTAACTCTTTCATTTCTGGAGTAGGGATGGGGGGCTCTGATGTCATCACTAATCCTTTCATTGCTGGAGTCAGGATGGGGGGGCTCTTATGTCATCAATAAACATTTCATTGCTGGAGTCAGGATGGGGGGGCTCTCATGTCATCACTAACCCTTTCAGTTCTGGAGTCAGGATGGGGGTGCTCTGAAGTCATCACTAACCTTTTCATTGCTGGAGTCAGGATGGGGTGCTCTCATGTCATCACTAACCCTTTCATTGCTGGAGTCGGGATGGGGGGCTCTGATGTCATGCCTAACCCTTTCATTGCTGGAGTCAGGATGGGGGGGCTCTGATGTCATGCCTAACCCTTTCATTGCTGGAGTCAGGATGGGGGGGGGGCTCTCATGTCATTACTAACCCTTTAACTGCTGGAGTCAGGATGGGGGGCTCTGATGTCATCACTAACCCTTTCATTGCTGGAGTCAGGATGGGGGGCTCTCATGTCATCACTAACTCTTTCATTGCTGGAGTCAGGATGGGGGGCTCTCATGTCATCACTAACCCTTTCATTGCTGGAGTCAGGATGGGGGTGCTCTGATGTCATCACTAACCTTTTCATTGCTGGAGTCAGGATGGGGGGGCTCTCATGTCACCACTAACCCTTTCAGTTCTGGAGTCAGGATGGGGGGGCTCTCATGTCATCACTAACCCTTTCAGTTCTGGAGTCAGGATGGGGGGGCTCTCATGTCATCACTAACCCTTTCATTGCTGGAGTCAGGGTGGGGGGCTCTCATGTGATCACTAACCCTTTCAGTTCTGGAGTCAGGATGGGGGGGCTCTCATGTCACCACTAACCCTTTCATTGCTGGAGTCAGGGTGGGGGGCTCTCATGCCATCACCAACTCTTTCATTGCTGGAGTCAGGATGGGGGGGCTCTCATGTCATCACTAACCCTTTCATTGCTGGAGCCAGGATGGGGGGCTCTCATGTCACCACTAACCCTTTCATTGCTGGAGTCAGGGTGGGGGTGCTCTGATGTCATCACTAACACTTTTGTTGCTGGAGTCAGGATGGGGGGGCTCTGATGTCATGTCTATCTCTTTCATTGCTGGAGTCAGGATGGGGGGCTCTGATGTCATCACTAACCCTTTCATTGCTGGAGTCAGGATGGGGGGGCTCTCATGTCATGTCTATCTCTTTCATTGCTGGAGTCAGAATGGGGGGCTCTCATGTCATCACTAACCCTTTCGTTGCTGGAGTCGGGATGGGGGGCTCTGATGTCATCACTAACCCTTTCACTGCTGGAGTCAGGATGGGGGGCTCTGATGTCATCACTAACCCTTTCATTGCTGGAGTCAGGATGGGGGGCTCTCATGCCATCACTAACCCTTTTGTTGCTGGAGTCAGGATGGGGGGGCTCTCATGTCACCACTAACCCTTTCATTGCTGGAGTCAGGATGGGGGGGCTCTCATGTCATCACTAACCCTTTCACTGCTTGAGTCAGGATGGAGGGGCTCTCATGTCATCACTAACCCTTTCATTGCTGGAGTCAGGATGGGGGGCTCTCATGTCATCACTAACCCTTTCATTGCTGGAGTCAGGATGGGGGGCTCTGATGTCATAACTAAACCTTTCATTGCTGGAGTCATGATGGGGGGGCTCTCATCTCGTCACTAACCCATTTCATTGCTGGAGTCAGGATGGGGGGGCTCTCATGTCACCACTAACTCTTTCATTGCTAGAGTCAGGATGGGGGGGGGGGCTCTGATGCCATCACTAACCCTTTCATTGCTGGAGTCAGGATGGGGGGCTCTCATGTCACCATTAACCCTTTCATTGCTGGAGTCAGGATGGGGGGGCTCTCATGTCACCACTAACTCTTTCATTGCTAGAGTCAGGATGGGGGGCTCTCATGTCATCACCAACTCTTTCATTGCTGGAGTCAGGATGGGGGGGGCTCTGAATGCATTACTAACCCTTTCATTGCTGGAGTCAGGATGGGGGGGCTCTCATGTCACCATTAACCCTTTCATTGCTGGAGTCAGGATGGGGGGCTCTGAATGCATTACTAACCCTTTCATTGCTGGAGTCAGGATGGGGGGGCTCTCATGTCATCACTAACCCTTTCATTGCTGCAGTCGGGATGGGGGGGCTCTGATGTCATCCCTAACCCTTTCGTTGCTGGAGTCGGGATGGGGGGGCTCTGATGTCATCACTAACCCTTTCAGTTCTGGAGTCAGGATGGGGGGGCTCTCATGTCATCACTAACCCTTTCACTGCTGGAGTCAGGATGGGGGGCTCTCATGTCATCACTAACCCTTTCACTGCTGGAGTCAGGATGGGGGGGCTCTCATGTCATCATTAACTCTTTCATTGCTTGAGTCAGGATGGGGGGGGCTCTCATGTCATCACTAACCCTTTCAGTTCTGGAGTCAGGATGGGGGGGCTCTCATGTCATCACTAACCCTTTCATTGCTGGAGTCAGGATGGGGGGCTCTCATGTCATCACTAACCCTTTCATTCCTGGAGTCGGGATGGGGGGGGCTCTCATGTCATCACTAACCCTTTCATTGCTGGAGTCAGGTTCGGGGGGGCTCTCATGTCATCACTAACCCTTTAACTGCTGGATTCAGGATGGGGGGCTCTGATGTCATCCCTAACCCTTTCGTTGCTGGAGTCAGGATGGGGGGGCTCTGATGTCATTACTAACCCTTTCATTGCTGGAGTCAGGATGGGGGGCTATCATGTCATCACTAACCCTTTCATTTCTGGAGTCAGGATGGGGGGGCTCTGATGTCATCACTAACTCTTTCATTGCTGGAGTCAGGATGGGGGGCTCTGATGTCATCACTAACCCTTTCATTCCTGGAGTCAGGATGGGGGTGCTCTGATGTCATCACTAACTCTTTCATTGCTGGAGTCAGGATGGGGGGCTCTGATGTCATCACTAATCCTTTCATTGCTGGAGTCAGGATGGGGGGGCTCTTATGTCATCAATAAACATTTCATTGCTGGAGTCAGGATGGGGGGGCTCTGATGTCATCACTAACTCTTTCATTGCTGGAGTCAGGATGGGGGGCTCTGATGTCATCACTAATCCTTTCATTGCTGGAGTCAGGATGGGGGGTGCTCTGATGTCATCACTAACCCTTTCATTGCTGGAGTCAGGATGGGGGGCTCTGATGTCATCACTAACCTTTTCATTGCTGGAGTCAGGATGGGGGGCTCTCATGTCATCACTAACCCTTTCAGTTCTGGAGTCAGGATGGGGGGGCTCTGATGTCATGCCTAACCCTTTCAGTTCTGGAGTCAGGATGGGGGGGCTCTCATGCCATCACTAACCCTTTCATTGCTGGAGTCAGGATGGGGGGCTCTCATGTCATCACTAACCCTTTCATTCCTGGAGTCGGGATGGGGGGGCTCTGATGTCATCACTAACTCTTTCATTGCTGGAGTCAGGATGGGGGGGCTCTTATGTCATCAATAAACATTTCATTGCTGGAGTCAGGATGGGGGGCTCTCATGTCATCACTAACCCTTTCATTGCTGGAGTCAGGATGGGGGGGCTCTGATGTCATCACTATCCCTTTTATTGCTGGAGTCAGGATGGGGGGCTCTCATGTCATCACTAACCCTTTCATTGCTGGAGTCAGGATGGGGGGCTCTCATGTCATCACTAACCCTTTCATTGCTGGAGTCAGGATGGGGGGGCTCTGATGTCATCACTAACTCTTTCATTGCTGGAGTCAGGATGGGGGGCTCTGATGTCATCACTAACCTTTTCATTGCTGGAGTCATGATGGGGGGGCTCTCATGTCATCACTAACCCTTTCAGTTCTGGAGTCAGGATGGGGGGGGCTCTGATGTCATGCCTAACCCTTTCATTGCTGGAGTCATGATGGGGGGGCTCTCATGTCATCACTAACCCTTTCAGTTCTGGAGTCAGGATGGGGGGGCTCTGATGTCATGCCTAACCCTTTCATTGCTGGAGTCAGGATGGGGGGGCTCTCATGTCATCACTAACCCTTTCATTGCTGGAGTCGGGATGGGGGGCTCTCATGTCATCACTAACCCTTTCAGTTCTGGAGTCAGGATGGGGGGGGCTCTGATGTCATGCCTAACCCTTTCATTGCTGGAGTCAGGATGGGGGGGGCTCTCATGTCATCACTAACCCTTTCATTGCTGGAGTCAGGATGGGGGGGCTCTCATGCCATCACTAACCCTTTCATTGCTGGAGTCAGGATGGGGGGGCTCTCATGTCACCACTAACCCTTTCATTGCTGGAGTCAGGATGGGGGGGCTCTCATGTCATCACTAACCCTTTCATTGCTGGAGTCAGGATGGGGGGGCTCTCATGTCACCCCTAACCCTTTCATTGCTGGAGTCAGGGTGGGGGGCTCTAATGTCATCACTAACCCTTTCATCCCTGGAGTCAGGATGGGGGTGCTCTGATGTCATCACTAACCCTTTCATTGCTGAAGTCAGGATGGGGGTGCTCTGATGTCATCACTAACCCTTTTGTTGCTGGAGTCAGGATGGGGGGCTCTGATGTCATCACTAACCCTTTCACTGCTGGAGTCAGGATGGAGGGGCTCTGATGTCATCACTAACCCTTTCACTGCTGGAGTCAGGATGGGGGGGCTCTCATGTCATCACTAACCCTTTCACTGCTGGAGTCAGGATGGGGGGCTCTCATGTCATCACTAAGCCTTTCATTGCTGGAGTCAGGATGGGGGGGCTCTGATGTCATCACTAACCCTTTCATTGCTGGAGTCAGGATGGGGGGGCTCTCATGTCATAACTAAACCTTTCATTGCTGGAGTCATGATGGGGGGGCTCTCATCTCGTCACTAACCCATTTCATTGCTGGAGTCAGGATGGGGGGGGCTTTCATGTCACCACTAACCCTTTCATTGCTGGAGTCAGGATGGGGGGGCTCTGATGTCATCACTAACCCTTTAACTTCTGGAGTCAGGATGGGGGGCTCTCATGTCACCACTAACCCTTTCATTGCTGGAGTCAGGATGGGGGGGCTCTCATGTCATCACTAACCCTTTCATTGCTGGAGTCAGGATGGGGGGCTCTCATGTCATCACTAACCCTTTCATTGCTGGAGTCAGGATGGGGGGCTCTGATGTCATAACTAAACCTTTCATTGCTGGAGTCATGATGGGGGGGCTCTCATGTCATCACTAACCCTTTCATTGTTGGAGTCAGGATGGGGGGGCTCTGATGTCATCACTAACTCTTTCATTGCTGGAATCAGGATGGGGGGGCTCTGATGTCATCACTAACCCTTTAACTTCTGGAGTCAGGATGGGGGGGCTCTGATGTCATCACTAACCCTTTAACTTCTGGAGTCAGGATGGGGGGCTCTCATGTCACCACTAACCCTTTCACTGTTGGTATCCTGTACCTAGTGGGAGGGGGGGGGGAGGCACTCCAGCTGTGCTGTGATTGGTCACAGCAGAAGCCTATCAGTGGATGCCGGTGTCCTATTATATATGGTCCCCCATCGCATAGTGTCCGCTGTGTATTGTGCATGCGCAGTACACAGCACACACAGATTCCGAAAATACCAGAAGATGAACGGCGCCTGCGCACTGAGTCCAGGTTGTATTCCCACCATCCAAGTGGACATAGAGTAGGAATATAAAAGAGCCGAGCGCAGCGAGGCCGTGCCTGAAGCTTGGCGAGCGAATCGTGGTGAGCGTACCGAGGGGCCCTCTAATATTTGCAACCCTATGTCCTCTTGGATGGTGAGGCTAACACCTCCACTCACGGCGCAGGCGCCGTTCATCTTTGGAGATTTTCCGAAGCTTCTTCTGCTCTGTACTGCGCATGCGCAGTACGGGGCGGACACTATATGATGGCAGGACACTATATGCCAGAACACCTGCCAATGGCTGACCCGCTGCCACCTTCTGGTCAGTGAAGAGAGTGATAGAAATGAGCTCTGCCAATGTAAGCCATGCAGAGCTCCGTCCTGCCAGCGGGGGATGGCATGGCTTTTGTTTCCCAGCAAAGCATATTCTTTAGTGAAAGCAGCACACTGGATACACATAAACACCGGCTAGGCAGACATTTAACCCTCTGATATCCCAAGATGTTAACCTCTTACCAGCCAGTGTCAGTACAGTGACAGTGCATATTGTTAGCACTGATCACTGTATTGGTGTCACTGGTTCCCACAAAGTGTAAAAATTTCATTTAGTGTCCGATTGTCCACCGCAATATAGCAGACCCGCTATAAGTCGCTGATTGCCGCCATTACTTCCATGATATATTCCATAGTTTGTAGACGGGATAACGTTTGAGCAAACCAATCAAAATACACTTATTGTGATTTTTTTACCAAAAATATGTAGAAGGATACATATTGGAATACAATGATGAAGAAATTAGTCTTACATTTTATTGAATTTATTTTATATTTGTATTTATTTTGATGGATGTTTTGTAGCTGAAAGTTAAAAATATTGTTTTTGTTTTTCAAAACTGTCTCTCTTCTTTTTTTTAAAGCACAAAAAATAAAAACCGCAGAGGCGATGAAATACCACCGAAAGAAATCGCTATTTGTGGGAAAAAAGGGACATCCATTTTATTTGGGTACAACGTCGTTGTCAGGTGAAGTGTGTATAGCAAACAAATGGCCTGGTCATGAAGGGGGGTAAATCTTCTGGAGGGAAAGTGGTTAATCACATATTTGATTGTTCAGTTTCTTGCATAAGGATTTTTGGATATGTAAAATAAGGGGACACGCACTTTTTCTTCCTTTGGGTGGATGGAAGTCCGATATTCAGGATATTTTAGGTGTGGCGGTCATTTATCAATTGGAGGATTCTTTATATATAACTACAAGAAAACAACTTCTCCTGTACAGAGTATAGTATACACATATGTCAGGGTACAATGTATCTGGGGGTAAATTATATGTAGGGGTACAATATATATATGAAGGTACATTATATTTAGGGGTACAATATATATGGGGTACATTATGTTTGGGGTAAATTATATTTGGGGTAAATTATATTTGGGGTACCTTTTATTTGGAGTACATTATATTTGGGGTACATTATATGTAGGGGTACAAGATATCTGGGGGTACATTTTATGTAGGGGTACAATATATATATGGGGTACATTATATTTGGGGTACATTATATGTGGGGTACATTATGTTTAGGAGTAAAATATATCAGGGTACATTACATTTGAGGCTACATTATATTTGGTGGTACATTATATGTGGGAATACATTATATTTGGGTTGGATTTTATTTGGGGGTACAATATATCTGGGGTACACTATATTTGGGGTGCATTATATCTGGGGTACATTATGTTTGGGGGTACATTATATTTGGGGAACATTATATGTGGGGGTACATTAAATTTGTGGAACATTATGTTTGGGGTACATTATATTTTCCAGTAATGGCAGCACCAGACCCTTCCTCCAGATCCTTCCTCCGGATCCTTCCTCCGGATCCTTCCTCTGGATCCTTCCTCCAGATCCTTCCTCCGGATCCTTCCTCCGGATCCTTCCTCTGGATCCTTCCTCCAGATCCTTCCTCTGGATCCTTCCTCCGGATCCTTCCTCCGGATCCTTCCTCCGGATCCTTCCTCTGGATCCTTCCTCCAGATCCTTCCTCCGGATCCTTCCTCCATATCCTTCCTCCGGATCCTTCCTCCGGATCCTTCCTCTGAATCCTTCCTCTAAATCCTTCCTCCAGATTTTTCCTCCGTATCCATCCACCAGATCCTTCCCCTTGATCCTTCTTCCAGATCCTTCTTCCAGATCCTTACTCCAAATCCTCCCTCCAGATCCTTCCTCCGAATCCTTCCTCCAGATCCTTCCTCCGGATCCTTCCTCCAGATCATTCCTCCATATCCTTCCACCATATCCTTCCTCCATATCCCTCCTCCGAATCTTTCCTCCAGATCCTTCCTCCAGATCCTTGCTCCGGATCCTTCCTCCATATCCTTCCTCCGGATCCTTCCTCCAGATCCTTCCTCCGGATCCTTCCTCCAGATCCTTGCTCTGGATCCTTCCTCCAGATCCTTGCTCTGGATCCTTCCTCCAGATCCTTCCTCTGGATCCTTCCTCCAGATCCTTCCTCTGGATCCTTCCTCCAGATCCTTCCTCCGGATCCTTCCTCCATATCCTTCCTCCGGATCCTTCCTCCAGATCCTTCCTCTGGATCCTTCCTCCATATCCTTTCTCTGATTCCTTCCTCCAGATACTTCCTCCGGATCCTTCCTCTGAATCCTTCCTCTAAATCCTTCCTCCAGATTCTTCCTCCGTATCCATCCACCAGATCCTTCCCCTTGATCCTTCTTCCAGATCCTTCCTCCGGATCTTTCCTCCAGATCCTTCTTCCAGATCCTTACTCCAAATCCTCCCTCCAGATCCTTCCTCCGAATCCTTCCTCCAGATCCTTCCTCCGGATCCTTCCTCCAGATCATTCCTCCATATCCTTCCTCCGAATCCTTCCTCCAGACCCTTCCTCCGAATCCTTCCTCCAGACCCTTCCTCCGGATCCTTCCTCCGGATCCTTCCTCTGGATCCTTCCTCCGGATCCTTCCTCCAGATCCTTCCTCCGGATCCTTCCTCCAGATCCTTCCTCTGGATCCTTCCTCCAGATCCTTGCTCTGGATCCTTCCTCCAGATCCTTGCTCTGGATCCTTCCTCCAGATCCTTCCTCTGGATCCTTCCTCCGGATCCTTCCCCTTGATCCTTCCTCCAGATCCTTCCTCCGGATCCTTCCTCCATATCCTTCCTCCGGATCCTTCCTCCAGATCCTTCCTCCGGATCCTTCCTCCAGATCCTTCCTCTGGATCCTTCCTCCAGATCCTTTCTCTGATTCCTTTCTCCAGATACTTCCTCCGGATCCTTCCTCTGAATCCTTCCTCTAAATCCTTCCTCCAGATTCTTCCTCCATATCCATCCACCAGATCCTTCCCCTTGATCCTTCTTCCAGATCTTTCCTCCGGATCTTTCCTCCAGATCCTTCTTCCAGATCCTTACTCCAAATCCTCCCTCCAGATCCTTCCTCCGAATCCTTCCTCCAGATCCTTCCTCCGGATCCTTCCTCCAGATCCTTCCTCCGGATCCTTCCTCCAGGTCATTCCTCCATATCCTTCCTCCGAATCCTTCCTCCAGATCCCTCCTCCGGATTCTTCTTCCAGATCCTTCCTCGATATCCTTCCTCGAGATCCTTCCACCATATCCTTCCTCCATATCCCTCCTCCAAATCTTTCCTCCAGATCCTTCCTCCAGATCCTTCCTCCGGATCCTTCCTCCAGATCCTTGCTCTGGATCCTTCCTCTGGATCCTTCCTCCAGATCCTTCCTCCGGATCCTTCCTCCATATCCTTCCTCCGGATCCTTCCTCCAGATCCTTCCTCCGGATCCTTCCTCTAGATCCTTCCTCTGGATCCTTCCTCCATATCCTTTCTCTGATTACTTCCTCCAGATACTTCCTCCGGATCCTTCCTCTGAATCCTTCCTCTAAATCCTTCCTCCAGATTCTTCCTCCGTATCCATCCACCAGATCCTTCCCCTTGATCCTTCTTCCAGATCCTTCCTCCGGATCTTTCCTCCAGATACCTCTTCCAGATCCTTACTCCAAATCCTCCCTCCAGATCCTTCCTCCGAATCCTTCCTCCAGATCCTTCCTCCGGATCCTTCCTCCAGATCATTCCTCCATATCCTTTCACCATATCCTTCCTCCATATCCTTCCTCCGAATCCTTCCTCCAGATCCCTCCTCCGGATCCTTCTTCCAGATCCTTCCTCAAGATCCTTCCTCGAGATCCTTCCACCATATCCTTCCTCCATATCCCTCCTCCGAATCTTTCCTCCAGATCCTTCCTCCAGATCCTTCCTCCGGATCCTTCCTCCATATCCTTCCCCCGGATCCTTCCTCCAGATCCTTCCTCCGGATCCTTCCTCCGGATCCTTCCTCCAGATCCTTCCTCTGGATCCTTCCTCCATATCCTTTCTCTGATTCCTTCCTCCAGATACTTCCTCCGGATCCTTCCTCTGAATCCTTCCTCTAAATCCTTCCTCCAGATTCTTCCTCCGTATCCATCCACCAGATCCTTCCCCTTGATCCTTCCTCCATATCCTTCCTCCGGATCCTTCCTCCAGATCCTTCCTCTGGATCCTTCCTCCATATCCTTTCTCTGATTCCTTCCTCCAGATACTTCCTCCATATCCCTCCTCCGAATCTTTCCTCCAGATCCTTCCTCCAGATCCTTGCTCCGGATCCTTCCTCCAGATCCTTCCTCTGGATCCTTCCTCCAGATCCTTCCTCCGGATGCTTCCTCCATATCCTTCCTCTGGATCCTTCCTCCGGATCCTTCCTCTGAATCCTTCCTCTAAATCCTTCCTCCAGATTCTTCCTCCGTATCCATCCACCAGATCCTTCCCCTTGATCCTTCTTCCAGATCCTTCTTCGAGATCCTTACTCCAAATCCTCCCTCCAGATCCTTCCTCCGAATCCTTCCTCCAGATCCTTCCTCCGGATCCTTCCTCCAGATCATTCCTCCATATCCTTCCACCATATCCTTCCTCCATATCCCTCCTCCGAATCTTTCCTCCAGATCCTTCCTCCAGATCCTTGCTCCGGATCCTTCCTCCAGATCCTTCCTCTGGATCCTTCCTCCAGATCCTTCCTCCGGATCCTTCCTACATATCCTTCCTCCGGATCCTTCCTCCAGATCCTTCCTCTGGATCCTTCCTCCAGATCCTTCCTCTGGATCCTTCCTCCATATCCTTTCTCTGATTCCTTCCTCCAGATACTTCCTCCGGATCCTTCCTCTGAATCCTTCCTCTAAATCCTTCCTCCAGATTCTTCCTCCGTATCCATCCACTAGATCCTTCCCCTTGATCCTTCTTCCAGATCCTTCCTCCGGATCTTTCCTCCAGATCCTTCTTCCAGATCCTTCCTCCGGATCCTTCTTCCAGATCCTTCCTCCGGATCCTTCTTCCAGATCCTTCCTCCGGATCTTTCCTCCAGATCCTTCTTCCAGATCCTTACTCCAAATCCTCCCTCCAGATCCTTCCTCCGAATCCTTCCTCCAGATCCTTCCTCCGGATCCTTCCTCCAGATCATTCCTCCATATCCTTCTACCATATCCTTCCTCCATATCCTTCCTCCGAATCCTTCCTCCAGATCCCTCCTCCGGATCCTTCTTCCAGATCCTTCCTCGAGATCCTTCCTCGAGATCCTTCCACCATATCCTTCCTCCATATCCCTCCTCCGAATCTTTCCTCCAGATCCTTCCTCCAGATCCTTCCTCCGGATCCTTCCTCCAGATCCTTGCTCTGGATCCTTCCTCCAGATCCTTCCTCTGGATCCTTCCTCCAGATCCTTCCTCCGGATCCTTCCTCCGGATCCTTCCTCCAGATCCTTCCTCCGGATCCTTCCTCCAGATCCTTCCTCTGGATCCTTCCTCTGAATCATTCCTCTAAATCCTTCCTCCAGATTCTTCCTCCGTATCCATCCACCAGATCCTTCCCCTTGATCCTTCTTCCAGATCCTTCCTCTGGATCTTTCCTCCAGATCCTTCTTCCAGATCCTTACTCCAAATCCTCCCTCCAGATCCTTCCTCCGGATCCTTCCTCCAGATCATTCCTCCATATCCTTTCACCATATCCTTCCTCCATATCCTTCCTCCGAATCCTTCCTCCAGATCCCTCCTCCGGATCCTTCTTCCAGATCCTTCCTCGAGATCCTTCCACCATATCCTTCCTCCATATCCCTCCTCCGAATCTTTCCTCCAGATCCTTCCTCCAGATCCTTCCTCCGGATCCTTCCTCCAGATCCTTGCTCTGGATCCTTGCTCTGGATCTTTCCTCCGGATCCTTCCTCTGGATCCTTCCTCCAGATCCTTCCTCCGGATCCTTCCTCCAGATCCTTCCTCCGGATCCTTCCTCCATATCCTTCCCCCGGATCCTTCCTCCAGATCCTTCCTCCGGATCCTTCCTCCAGATCCTTCCTCCGGATCCTTCCTCCAGATCCTTCCTCTGGATCCTTCCTCCATATCCTTCCTCCAGATCCTTCCTCCGGATCCTTCCTCCAGATCATTCCTCCATATCCTTCTACCATATCCTTCCTCCATATCCTTCCTCCGAATCCTTCCTCCAGATCCCTCCCCCGGATCCTTCTTCCAGATCCTTCCTCGAGATCCTTCCTCGAGATCCTTCCACCATATCCTTCCTCCATATCCCTCCTCCGAATCTTTCCTCCAGATCCTTCCTCCATATCCTTTCTCTGATTCCTTCCTCCAGATACTTCCTCCGGATCCTTCCTCTGAATCCTTCCTCTAAATCCTTCCTCCAGATTCTTCCTCCGTATCCATCCACTAGATCCTTCCCCTTGATCCTTCTTCCAGATCCTTCCTCCGGATCTTTCCTCCAGATCCTTCTTCCAGATCCTTCCTCCGGATCCTTCTTCCAGATCCTTCCTCCGGATCCTTCTTCCAGATCCTTCCTCCGGATCTTTCCTCCAGATCCTTCTTCCAGATCCTTACTCCAAATCCTCCCTCCAGATCCTTCCTCCGAATCCTTCCTCCAGATCCTTCCTCCGGATCCTTCCTCCAGATCATTCCTCCATATCCTTCTACCATATCCTTCCTCCATATCCTTCCTCCGAATCCTTCCTCCAGATCCCTCCTCCGGATCCTTCTTCCAGATCCTTCCTCGAGATCCTTCCTCGAGATCCTTCCACCATATCCTTCCTCCATATCCCTCCTCCGAATCTTTCCTCCAGATCCTTCCTCCAGATCCTTCCTCCGGATCCTTCCTCCAGATCCTTGCTCTGGATCCTTCCTCCAGATCCTTCCTCTGGATCCTTCCTCCAGATCCTTCCTCCGGATCCTTCCTCCGGATCCTTCCTCCAGATCCTTCCTCCGGATCCTTCCTCCAGATCCTTCCTCTGGATCCTTCCTCTGAATCATTCCTCTAAATCCTTCCTCCAGATTCTTCCTCCGTATCCATCCACCAGATCCTTCCCCTTGATCCTTCTTCCAGATCCTTCCTCTGGATCTTTCCTCCAGATCCTTCTTCCAGATCCTTACTCCAAATCCTCCCTCCAGATCCTTCCTCCGGATCCTTCCTCCAGATCATTCCTCCATATCCTTTCACCATATCCTTCCTCCATATCCTTCCTCCGAATCCTTCCTCCAGATCCCTCCTCCGGATCCTTCTTCCAGATCCTTCCTCGAGATCCTTCCACCATATCCTTCCTCCATATCCCTCCTCCGAATCTTTCCTCCAGATCCTTCCTCCAGATCCTTCCTCCGGATCCTTCCTCCAGATCCTTGCTCTGGATCCTTGCTCTGGATCTTTCCTCCGGATCCTTCCTCTGGATCCTTCCTCCAGATCCTTCCTCCGGATCCTTCCTCCAGATCCTTCCTCCGGATCCTTCCTCCATATCCTTCCCCCGGATCCTTCCTCCAGATCCTTCCTCCGGATCCTTCCTCCAGATCCTTCCTCCGGATCCTTCCTCCAGATCCTTCCTCTGGATCCTTCCTCCATATCCTTTCTCTGATTCCTTCCTCCAGATACTTCCTCCGGATCCTTCCTCTGAATCCTTCCTCTAAACCCTTCCTCCAGATTCTTCCTCCGTATCCATCCACCAGATCCTTCCCCTTGATCCTTTTTCCAGATCCTTCCTCCGGATCTTTCCTCCAGATCCTTCTTCCAGATCCTTACTCCAAATCCTCCCTCCAGATCCTTCCTCCAAATCCTCCCTCCAGATCCTTCCTCCGAATCCTTCCTCCAGATCATTCCTCCATATCCTTCCACCATATCCTTCCTCCATATCCTTCCTCCGAATCCTTCCTCCAGATCCCTCCTCCGGATCCTTCTTCCAGATCCTTCCTCCAGATCCTTCCTCCAGATCCTTCCACCATATCCTTCCTCCATATCCCTCCTCCGAATCTTTCCTCCAGATCCTTCCTCCAGATCCTTCCTCCAGATCATTCCTCCAGATCATTCCTCCAGATCCTTCCTCCATATCCTTCCTCCATATCCTTCCCCCATATCCTTCCTCCGAATCTTTCCTCCGGATCCTTCCTCTGGATCCTTCCTCCAGATTCTTCCTCTGGATCCTTCCTCCATATCCTTCCCCCATATCCTTCCTCCGAATCTTTCCTCCGGATCCTTCCTCTGGATCCTTCCTCCAGATTCTTCCTCTGGATCCTTCCTCCGGATCCTTCCTCCGGATCCTTCCTCCGGATCCTCCCTCCAGATCCTTCCTCCGGATCCTTCCTCCAGATCCTTACTCTGAATCCTTCCTCCAGATCCTTCCCCCAAATCCTTCCTCCAGATCCTTCATCCAGATCCTTCCTCCACTTATCTGGAAGGGGAAGTTGGGCAGATAATAAAATATGTGTCGCTGTCAGTCAGATTACTTAGGAAAGCAATTCAGTGAAAGTCGCAGTAATGGCAGTGCAGGGAAGAGACCCCACCTGTCATGTCTGCAATCTTATGGTAATAGTCCAGGATGTGCCTCAGTATTCGCTCCTCCCAGCATCCGATGGAAGTGATTGGTTAGGATAAGTTGTATGCCTCTCTATCCCGCATATCACTAAGAATATCTATGAGGGAATTGTACATGATGGATAATCAATATTTAACAGAAAATAACGAGAATAAGAAGAAATCATAGACCTGTAAAGGCAAATCATACACAGAAGACAGCTGTACTTTGTGTCTGTGTTATTCTATTCTTTTCTATTCTATTTTTTTTCTATTCTATTATTTTCCTTTCTAATCTATTTTATTATGTCAATTATATTATTATTTTTTTCTATTCTATCCTTTTCTTTTCTATTCTATCCTGTTTTATGCTATTATATTATGTTCTATTATTTTCTATTCTATTCTACTCTATTCTTTTATTTTGTAATAAATTCTTGTCTATTATATTCTGTTTTATTCTATTCCTTTCTATTTTATTCTGTTTTATTATTTTCTCTTATATTATAATATTTCTATTATATTATATTTACTCTATTTTTTATTTTCTATTCTTTTCTTTTCTATTATATTCTTTTATTTTCTATATTTTCTATTTTAGTCATTTTTTTGTATTTATTCTATTCTATTCCACCTTATTCTATCCTTATCTATTCTATTCTTTATTTTCTATTCTATTTTTATTTCATTCTATTCTATTTGTAGCAAGGTCCCAGGCCTCTTTTGATCTAATGAGAACCTCCATGACCAGGGATAGCTGACATCCTTCTGTATATGGTGGGTTGTAAGGCATAGTGGGTGTAGAGTAGTTAAGTTATTGGGCACCAGACACTTCTTGGATGCAAAAATAGGATTTTTATATACAGCTTACCTGTAAAATCCTTTTCTTGAGAGTACATCACGGGACACAGGAGCTTCATTACATAGTGGGTTATATAGGCACCTCTGGTGATTGGACACTGGTTGACCCAATTAAAGAGAATTCCTCCCCTATATAACCCCTCCCATCAGGGAGGCACCTCAGTTTTGTAGCAAAGCAATAAGAAACCACGTAAAACCCAAGAGGGGCGGGAGCCCTGTGTCCCGTGATGTACTCTCAAGAAAAGGATTTTACAGGTAAGCTGTATATAAAAATCCTATTTTCTTGATCATACATCACGGGACACAGGAGCTTCATTACATAGTGGGATGTCCCATAGCAATGCTCAGGTTGAGGGGAGGGAGACACAGATCATGAATCTAGACCGCCAGGGACCTGAGGACCTAAACTGCAGCCTGCAGTACACTGCGCCCAAAGGCGATATCCTCCTGCCCTCTGACATCCACCTGATAGAATCTGGTGAATGTGTGGACTGATGACCAAGTCGCAGCCTTACAGATCTGAGCCAGGGAGGCCTGGTGATGCACTGCCCAAGAAGCACTGACAGCCCTAGTAGAGTGCGCTTTCACCTGAAAAGGAGGAATCTTCCCCTTTAAGTCATAGGCCTGAGAAATAACCTGTCTGATCCACCTCGAAAGAGTGGACTTTGACGCTGCCTGACCCCTTTTTAGGGCCTTCTGGCAGAATAAATAAACAGTCAGTCTTTCTTATCTGAGCAGTTGCCTGAAGATAAAGACTGATTGCTCTAACCACATCTAAAGTGTGTAAGGATTCTTCCTCTGTGGACTGAGGATTTGGAAAAAAGGATGGTAGGATTACATCCTGATTCAGGTGAAAACCTGAAACTACCTTAGGTAGAAAGGACCTGTTGGGACGCATGACCACCCGGTCCTTATGGATAATTAAATAGGGCTCTTTACAGGAAAGAGCTGCCAATTCTGATACCCTTCTAGCCGTGGATATGGCTACTAGGAATACCAGCTTCTTTGTCAGGAGAGTTAAAGAAGCCAGATGCAGAGGTTCAAATGGTTGGGCTTCTAAGGCCGAGAGAACCAAATTCAGATCCCAAGGGCATACCGGAGGTTTGACTGGCGGTCTCATCCGCATAGCCCCCTGGATAAAAGCCCGTACTAGGGAATGTGATGCAAGCGGTCTTTGAAAAAAGACCGATAGGGCCGAAATCTGCACCTTGATGGTGCTTATGGCCAAATTCATTTCAAGGCCTGATTGGAGAAAGGCCAAGATTCTGCTAATGACATACCTTCTAGGATGCCATCTCCTGGGTTCACACCAGGAAACATATGCCCTCCAGATCTTGTAATAGATACGCCTGGAGGCCGGTTTTCTGGCATTGACCAGAGTGGAGAGGACTGGCCCCGAAAGACCACGGCCTCTCAAAATGTGGGTCTCAGCAGCCAGACCGTCAAATTCAGACTGCGTAAAGCAGGGTGGTAAATTGGACCCTGTGAGAGCAGATCTGGCCGGAGAGGGAGGGTCCATGACCTGCCCACTGCCAACTTCATGATTTCTGCGAACCATGGTCGCCTGGGCCAAGCCGAGGCCACTAGAAGGACCGGCTTCGTCTCCCTCTTGACCCTTCCCAAGAACCTCGATAACAGCGGGTTCGGGGGGAAGGCATAGATCAGATTGTACTGATTCCAGGGAACTGTCAGAGCATCTGACCCCTGAGCAAGTGCATCTCTTGTCCTTGACACAAAGTTGTCCAGTTTCCTGTTGAATCTGGACGCAAACAAATCCACGTCTGGAGTGCCCCACTTGTGACATATGTCTTGAAACACATCGGGGTGCAGAGCCCATTCTCCTGGGCACAACTGCTGGCGGCTGAGATAATCTGCCTGCCAATTCTCCACTCCTGGAATGAAGACTGCAGAGAGGCACGGAACATGCTCTTCTGCCCAGACAAGTATGCGATTCACCTCCTTTTGGGCCACCAGACTTCTGGTACCGCCCTGGTGATTGATGTAAGCCACTGGCATTGTCGGACTGAATCCGAACTGGGAAACCTCGCAGTCTGTGAGACCACTCTCTGAGTGCCATGTAAATTGCCCGAATCTCCAAGACATTTATGGGCAGCAGACTTTCGGTCGCAGACCATTTTCCCTGCGAGCATGTTTCCTGCAACACGGCTCCCCAACCTGTCAGGCTGGCATCCGTGGTGACAATCTTCCATGAGAGGGGAAGAAAGGTTTTGCCTTTCAGCAAATTTTTGGTCTGTAACCACCAGACAAGACTTTTGCGTGCCCGAGGGGATAAACGCATAGGAAGATCCAGGGATTGGGGCTTCCTGTTCCAAATCGCAAGGATGCATCTTTGCAGGGGCCTTGAGTGGAACTGGGCAAATGGAACGGCCTCGAAAGAGGCGACCATCTTTCCCAACAGTCTCATGTACAACCGAATGGAGGAGAATCTTCTGCCCAGAATCAGGCGCACTAGATCTCCAATGGCCAAGGCCTTTGGCTTTGGAAGGAACACCCTGCCCTGAGCGGTGTCGATAATCAGACCCAGGTAATCCAACCTGGTGGTCGGTTGTAAAGACGACTTTTCTAGGTTTATAATCCAACCTAGGCGGCCCAGATGTTCTAGCGTTTTGGTGACGCTGCGACTTAGGCATGTTGCAGTTCTCTCTACGAGAAGCAAGTCGTCTAGGTAAGCCATGACGGCTATGCCCTGAACTCTTAAGATTGCTAAGAGAGGGTCTAGAATCTTCGTGAAGACTCGAGGGGCCGTGGCTAGGCCGAACGGCAGGGCCACAAATTGAAAATGGCGCTGCTCTACCGCGAACCTCAGAAACTTCTGGTGTGCAGGAAATATTGGCACATGGAGATATGCGTCTTTGATATCTATTGATGCCATGAATTCTCCTCCTTGCAGGGAGGAGAGCACAGTGCGTATTGACTGCATCCGGAAGGTCTGGATGTGTAGAAACCGGTTTAAGTCTCTCAGATCCAAGATAGGTCTGACACTTCCGTTTGGTTTTGGAACGGTGAAGAGATTCGAATAGAAACCTGAACCCTGATCTCTCGGGCTCACCTCTACTATCACACCTTGGGATAGTAATTGATCTAAGGCCAGAAATAGCGGTTTCTGCTTTATCGGATCCCTGGGGATCCTTGACCTTAGAAAACGGGAAGGTGGAATCTCCTGAAACTCTAGCCTGTAGCCTAGAGATACTGAAGAGATCACCCATTTGTCCTGAATCTCTACCCGCCAGGCGCCTGCAAACTGCAGGAGCCTTCCCCCCACTCGGCCGAGCGGGGGCGCCCCTTCACAAGGATGTCTTGGAGGACTGCTTGGCAGGCTTCCGCCCCCAAGTCTTTTTCTGTCCCTGGGCTCGGCCCTGAGGCTTTGCAGCCGAGGAGGGCTGAGAAGGCCGTCGCCACTGTTTAGAGCTCGACGCTTCGGGAGAAAGAGTACGCCTGAATGAAGGACGTTTACTCTTCTTGACTGGAAGGAGTGTAGATTTACCTCCCGAAATATTTTGGACGAATTTATCTAATTCCTCTCCAAACAACCGTTCCCCTTTAAACGGGAACCCAGTCAAATGCTTTTTGCATGACATTTCAGCAGCCCAATTTTTTAGCCATAGAGCCCTACGCATGTGTACCAACATGAGGGACAAACGTGATGCTTGTTGGACAGAATCCAAAATCGCATCAATTATGAAACATAAGATGTGAGGCATCTCTGCATATTTCTCTACTTCCTCATTAGGAAGGAGTTCAAACATCTGTTTAACCTGTTCCTTAAGGAACTGACACAACCCCACGGCTGCGACTGTAGGTTGCACCACAGCGCCGGCCATGGAAAAGGAGGCTTTTAACAAGGTTTCCAGTCTTTTGTCAGCTGGGTCCTTAAATACCTGCGCATTATCCAAAGGACAAGTTAGGTTTTTATTCACACAAGAGATAGCCGCATCCACAGATGGGGCCCCCCATTTCTTGGTGAAGCTTTCCTCCACGGGATAATACATAGAAAACCTCTTGGGAGGAGTAAACAGTTTATCGGGATGTCCCCAGTCCTTATACATCAAGTCAGCCATTAAAGGATGAATTGGGAAGGAACAAGCAGTCTGTGGAGCTTTCCTGACTCCCAGGGAAGAGACAGAGGATGTAGCGACTTCAGCAGCTGGCATTCTGAACGTGGTACGCACCAATTCAGTGTAATACTGCACCTGCTTTCTGAGTGCCTGGGAGGAGGGGACTGACTCCTCATCCTCTGACTGATCCGACTGCTCATGATCCCTTTCCAAAGATAGGGATCTCTCCTCATTTTCAGAGCAGCTGTCTGAGAGAGGGATTTCAGCAGAGGGAGGGGATCTACCCCTTTTCTTGCTATCTTTTAGGGAAGCAGAAATAAAATTCATTATCCTCCCTTCAAAACTCTCCAATGAAGCCCTAAGGGAGTCCTCAGTGACATAGACCGGGGCTGCGACATTAGGAGAGGCTGCAAAGCCTGAAAGGGGCACTGACTCGTCTTGAGATGCAGGCTCCACTCTTGCAGAGGGGGATGGTA
The DNA here is from genome assembly GCF_037356315.1 of Lithobates pipiens. Classification (NCBI taxonomy): domain Eukaryota; kingdom Metazoa; phylum Chordata; class Amphibia; order Anura; family Ranidae; genus Lithobates; species Lithobates pipiens. The sequence continues at coordinate 1,939,520 of NW_027507750.1, read as the reverse complement.
ATCTGCATGCACCTTTAGAACCCCTGGACCCAGGCGGTGACCTGCCAGTGCTTTTGTTACCTGCCCCTGAAACCCTCTTACGAGGAGACATAGTACTGAGCTACAAAGCAGAGTTACTAGTGTAAAATGCAATCACTTTGTTGTGCTTAAAGTCTCACAATAAATCAATATAAGCTTAACTGCACAATATGATGCCGAGTAGGTGTCTTAAGGTTCGCCTGGATCCAATCCCACGGATGCTTACAGCCCACAGCTCCTGTGTCTCACCTTACAGTCCCCTGACGCTCTGGGCTTTTAAAATCGGCCGTTTTGGCGCCTGCATTGCAGTCTGGAGCACTTGATTGTGCACAGCTGGCAACCACACCCCCCCCCTTTCCCTATTAGGCCGGGAGCGCGCCCGGCGCGCGTGCACGCGCCCGCGCGCGTGCACGAGGACCACGGGATCCGGGGGGGGGAAGGGGAACCCAAAAGGAGTGACCTGGGACCCCCCGATCTGCGTGGGACCCCTTTTTTACTTATATTGTGGCAGGGACTGCAAGGAGACGTGAATAGCTGGGAGGACCAGGCATTTCACTGAGCGTGTTTTGTTTGAAAGGCATGTAAGTATGCATCAGGCTTGCTCTTACTCCCTCAAGTGGTGGAAACCAGGTAAGACATACAACTACTCAAAATGAAGAAATCCATTCATATATTAAAATATATAGGATGACTTCCCATACCTGTTCCCCGCCGCAGGAATTGCTGATTTCAGACCAATTCCAGCCTTCACCCATCACGGCGGGTATTGTTAGCCAACCTTCAGGCGTATCTGGGAATCTTACGAAAAGATTCTCCTACCTGGGCCTTGTAAAAAAACTCTGCCAGAAACTTACGGGCGCCCTGAGTAAACAGTACCCCAAGTCTGGTTGTCCCAGAGTCCAGTCTTCCAATGGAGAGGACTTACAGGCAAAACCTCGTGTCTTCGGCAGACGAGGCCCGGGTACCATACCATCTTGGGAGTCAATTATCGGCCCGAGGTATGGATCCGGTTTGTTGTAGCCCTTCGGCCCTCGCCGGGACCCGCATAGAGCTAAGTTTTACGTGACCATCGACCAGACACTGGCGAAAAAACTGAGGTGCCTCCCTGATGGGAGGGGTTATATAGGGGAGGAATTCTCTTTAATTGGGTCAACCAGTGTCCAATCACCAGAGGTGCCTATATAACCCACTATGTAATGAAGCTCCTGTGTCCCGTGATGTATGATCAAGAAAGAGAGTTTATTTCTTTTAACAAACCCTTTTTTTTTGGGGGGGGGGGGGGGGAGAGAGGGTTAGGGCCAGGACACCCTTAGGTAGTTGCAAGATTAACAGGCAGACTCTGAGACTTCTATAGGTAGACAGACATGCAGGGAAAGGCTTCCAGCAAGACGCCACATCTGCATGTGCAGGAATGCTGTCTTCTATGGCAACAGTCTTTAACAATTCCTAACACAAGGCTTAACAGTTCCTTCACTTTAACTAAAACTTCTCCATGTAGTTCTTCAGCCCATTGAGCTCCCGGTCTCTCATAGACCCTCTGATTCACTGTCACTGAATCCCCTGATCTCCTTCAATCTTCACAGTGGTATCTCCCTCAAGCGTCCCCCCGCTTCTCTGCTGGGTCCCTAGCTTGGCACTCCCCATACTTCTCAAGCTTCACCCCACTGGCCTGCTGGGTCCCTGGCTTGACACACAAGGCTGCTCTGCAAGTGTCACCTGCACTGGTTGGGTCCCGGGCTTGATCACCACCTGAAGTTTCCCGATTCTTCACAATCCCCACGTCCACCCGGACAGCCATCCAGATGGCACAGAACACAGATCTCCTGAAATATATAGGCCCTCCCAGCAGGCCAAGGGATTCAAGAAAACCCCTGCCCATTGCCTGCGATACCCCATATACCCATTACCTGACCTTGCGTTGCCCTTCTCATATCTAGTACCACCAACCTACCCGACCACCTAGTGGTAGAAGAGAAAAGTGCAACAAGGCCAAACTTAGGGAGAAATCAACAAATCTCTATCAATCAACCAGGATAGTTATTCCTGGCAGGTAAATTTGTGAGAGGCAACCCTGCCTAAACTCCAGGGTGCTATATCCTCCCCCTGCCCACGAAACTACGTCTCAGAATTTGCAGAATTTTTTTTTTTTCAGCCCTCAAGCCTGAGAGCGAGTGTCCTGGCAAAAACTGTAATGGGTAGGGAAAACAGGAAAGAGTTAACAAAATATCAGTATAGAAATATAAACATATGTGTGGCGTACCACATGAATAAACATAAATATGAAATAGATATATATATATATATATATATATATATATACACAAAAAAAGAAACTATAATAAGTCATATAGGACAATAAAGTATCAAAAATATCTATGTACAATAAAGGCAAGCCTAAGCAACAGCCTTGATTCCTTACTATCTATCTAAAATATACGTAGAGTAATAATATGGAAATAGGTTAGTGTTGACTGTAGGTTAGATCCCTGGCTCTCATTAGCCAAGGAGGACGCACCGACACAGCAACACCTGAAAGACGGAATTCTGACGGAATTCCGCTCAAGCTGTCTTGCATACACACGGCCACACCAAATTCCAACCGTCAAGAACGCGGTGACGTACAACACGTACGACGGTACTAGAAAAAGGAAGTTCAATAGCCAGTAGCCAATAGCTTCCGTCTCATAGTTGAATCTGAGCAATGCGTGAGTTTTTGTGCGTCGGAATTGCATACACACGAACGGATTTTCGGATAGGAACTTTTTCTGACCAAAAAATTGAGAACATGCTCCCAATCTTTTGCTTGTCGAAATTTGGCCGGCCGAATTTCCAATCGTGTGTACGCGGCATTAGAGTCCAAAACCGTTGCCAGTCCATCGATTTCCATCAGAAATCAGCGGCATTAGAGAGTCCAAAACTGTTACCAGTCTATTGATTTCTATCTGGATGGAGTACATTTCCCTGCAGTTTCCCCTCTTCTCCAGGGACAACTCCAGGGACAAAAGGCACAGCTGCGTTTCAGGCCACAAGCAGCCAGGCCTTAGTGCAAGGGACCGTACTTCAGGACAAAGGTCCCCTTGCAAAGACATCCTCAGCCTGTCCACGTGACAGCCGGGGACTTAGATTTTTTTTTTTCACTTAGGAGCAACAACTTGCTGAAGACCACAGGTCGCCCTTCAGGGTGGATCACCCCAACGAACTTCAAACTTTAGCCAACATGGCTCAGGTTGGCACTCCATGTATCTGCCGGCAGCATTCGGTCCAGCACAGTCCAGGCAGCACAGCTCTCTGGAATGTTCTCCACTGGCAACATTTGAAATGTGTGTGAAGTGGCTGCCAGCATAGCATCCTTGACATCACACAACACATATTTGTAATACAAGTGGTATAGGTACCATTTCAATGATGTTTCACCAGCAGTAACCTGGGTCGGGTCGAATCACAGTCTCTCGCTTTAGACACTTTTTACCTGGTCGGCGGATGACTACACCATCTAGGTTAATATTCTTGCCATAACCCCAGGTATTCAGCACTGACAGGTATTTCCCGGACATTCTAGGTGACATCTTAAGAAAGTCTGTCTTGAGAGGGATCTGGAGGAATCCTCGTACGGCTTCATCCACCCATTGGATTTATTTTTCTGAGATCTCTTCTTCCAAATGAGGGGGAATGTAATGGTATAAGTACACATTGTCCTCTGCCACTTTCTTGATTATTATCCTCTGTATCTTGGACAGCCGAGGCAGGGTCTTAGGATATCCATATCCAGGTAGAACCCTGACATCTGGAGCATGCTAAACCGAGCACCCAGTGACCATATCAGGCTTATGGTTTGGTTTAAGGTTGGCTATGGGAATGCTAGGGCAAACTTTAGGAACCCATTGAGCCCCATGGTCCTCCTCAACGGACCTGGCAATGGTAATCAGCAGAGCTGCACTGGCTGACAGCGTAATGAGCACACTGACGGCAGTAGTAGCAAGGGTTTCATCCTCCGGCACATTGCTTATTAGCTCTTCATCACTCTCACCCCACTTTCCAGTATAAGACAAAGTGTTTGAAGAGTTCCGTAGACTATCAGACGGAATGTCTGAATCTGAAATAGTGGAGCACTCTTCGGCAGGGATGTAGTTGCACTTGGCACGTGCCTTCACTGGCACAACCACAGCATCCTCTTTTGAGGGCCGCTGGCATCACCTCCCCCAAAGGCACACCACTCCCAAGTTCCACTGGCTTACTCGGCTCCGGTACTTTCTTCTCAGGGTGAGCAACTGGGCCCGACTGCGGCCTCGAGGAGATTTCGGTGCACTGGGTCCTGTGGTAGTCACAGAGGCAGGAGTAGCAAATTTCCTGCACAACTGTGGTGATAACCGGCAGGCTCTGGACATCGCTCCCAGCCGGTATAGCAACATTCTTATCCCAATCAACTTGTAGGATCTGCGGAGGTAGAGTTGGAGGGACAACCACAGATGATCCAAGGCCTCAACTGCGTGGTCAGGCCAGAACACGTTTCACAAATCAGTCCCAGAGACTCGTAGCCTCCATCCATATACAAGGCAAGCTTGCCTTTCGGTGTACACCGCACTCAGGTGTCAGTCAGGACAGGTTTTGCCTCCCTTGGACCGAGACAAACACCCGAAAGTGTACTTTCTCCAATCCGCCATCTCACCTACAAACTGCGCCATGTTTCTCTCCAACTCAAAGTCAGACACACATGGCAGCACTTCCTTATCCTCCTCTGCAGAGTGGAAGCTCCTCCCCTCCCAACGGCTTGGTGCAATTGTTCTCTGGAAACTTCAGCGCCCGCCCGCCCTTCTCATGCTGCGGCATGCCAAAACTGTACTAGAGTCCATTTTGGAGTCTGTATTAACCCTCATAGCCCTGGCGGGATGTGTCAAAAGACCAGGCTGATCCTCTCCCGTGAGCAGTGAGAGTTGATGGTTCTTCCCCACATTGGTAGTACACACGACAACACAGTCCATTAGAAGTGTAAAGGTCACGTGTCACCTTCCCACGGAGCCAGACGAAATCCCGATGAAGCTGAGACCGGTTGCTCAGGGCGGATATAATGCCTTAGCCCCACGTTGAGCACCAAATTTAGCAAGGTCCCAGGCCTCCTTTGATCTTATGAGGACCTCCAGGGCCAGAGATAGCTGACATCCTTCAGTATGTAGTGGGTTGCGAGGGATGGTGGGTGCAGAATTATTAGTTATTGGGCGCCAGGCACTTCTTGAATGCTAAAGAAAGTTGATTTCCTTTAACAATCTTTTTTGGGGGAGAGAGTATTAGGGCCAGTGTTAGCGTTACCCCCGCTTCTCTGCTGGGTCCCTAGCTTGGCACTCCAGATACTTCTCAAGCTTCACCCCGCTGGCCAGCTTGGTCCCTGGCTTGACGCACAAGGCTGCTCTGCAAGCGTCACCTCCGCTGGCTGGGTCCCGGGCTTGATACCCACTGATTCTTCACCATCCCCGGTTGGTGAGACTACTGCTCTAGTACTTGCTTCAGTTAATCACTGTGGTCCCTGGTAACAAGGCGGATAGGCCCCCTTCTGGCGACAGCTTCCCCTCTACCTCCAACCACAACAGGTTCTCCAGCTGGCAGAACCATCATATCTGATTGGACTGCAAGCTGCCATCCCAACCCCCCCCCCCCCCCCCCGGCTGCCCTTTTACTTCTGGATAGGCTCTCAGACAGTCTAGCAGCCAGATGCCCCCATGATAGGCCCAATACAACACATGTCCACCCAGACAGCCATCCAGGTGGCACAGAACACAGATCACCTGACTCCACCCAAATATGTAGGCTCTCCCAGCAGGCCAAGGGATTTAAGAAAACCCCTGCCCATTGGCTGAGATACCCCATATACCCATAACCTGACCTTGCACTACCAAGTACCCGGCCATCTGGTGGTAGAAGAGAAAAGTGCAACAAGGCCCAACTTAAGGAGAAATCAATGGATCTCTAACAATCAACCAGGATAATTATCCAGGTATCTATCTATCTATCTATCTATCTATCTATCTATCTATCTATCTATCTATCTATCTATCTATCTATCTCGTTGGCAGAATGGCACGGACAGGCAAATGGGCATACAGGTACACCCTTTTAAACTTGCCGCCGTGTGATCGCAGGTCCCACGGACTTGATGCCTGGGGGGGATACCCGCGATCGTCTCACGGAGAGGAAGAACGGGGAAATGCTGATGTAAGAAAGCATTTCCCCATTCTTTCTAGTGACAGGTCACTGATCACAGCTCTCTGTAATCGGGAGCAGTGATCCGTGATGTGTCACACGTAGCCCCTCCCCCCACAGTTAGAATCACTCCCTAGGGCACACTTAACCCCTGCAGCGCCCTCTAGTGGTTAACCCCATATCCCCTACCCCTATCGCACTGATCACTGTATAAATGTGAATGGTCCCAAAATAGTGCCGAAAGTGTCCGATGTGTCTGCCATAATGTCGCAGTCATGAAAAAAAATAAAAAGATCGCCGCCATTACTAATAAAAAAAAAAAAATATGAATAAAAATGCCATAAAACTATCCCCTATTTTGTAGACACTATAACTTTTGTGCAAACCAATCAATAAACGCTTATTGCGTCTTTTTTTATATAGCAAAAATGTGTAGAAGAATACGTATCGGCCTAAACTGAGGAAAAAAAATATTTTTATATATTTTTTGGGGGATATTTATTATAGCAATAAGTAAAAAAAACTTTTTTTTTTTTTTTTTTTTAAATTGTCGCTCTTTTTTTGTTTATAGCGCCAAAAAATAAAAACCGCAGAGGTGATCAAATACCACCAAAAGAAAGTTTTATTTGTGAGGAAAAAAAGGACGTCAATTTTATTTGGGAGCCACGTCGCACGACCGCGCAATTGTCAGTTAAAGGGACGCAGTGCTGAATCGCAAGAAACGCTCTGGTCTTTGGGCAGCCAAATGGTCCGGGGCTGAAGTGGTTAAATAGCATAATCATGGGATATTGTTTTTTTTCTTGTTTTGGGAGTAGAGGGTTTCGGGCCCATGTTCCTGGTAATATATATAATATATATATATATATATATATATATATATATATATATATATATATATATATATATGTGTATTTACAAAGGATTTCCCTAAAAGTTTTGGGGTTAAAATGAAAATTTGATAATTATGAGATTTTGGATAAAAAAGGTGAAATTATAAATGTTTGAAGAGTTGGTGAAATGAAGTAATCAGGACCGGAATGAATCGCTGAAGATGTTGTGAAATGCTAAAATACCGAGGGGAGAGTTTGTTGGAATAACAATCAGAGTGACTGTTCTGGATTATTTACCTCTTCAATTCCCGGCGTGTCAGTCGGAAGTGTTGAGGATGTTTATCGATGTTTTGTTTGTTGCTGATGATCAGATATATTTGTAAAGTTGGGAGACTTCTGAGTCACAATATGTGTTTGGGTAAAATGTTCTGTTCAGAGACTTCGGGTCCACTTGGGTCCCGGGGTTCGGGGAGCGTGGAGCGGGGATCGGGGAGCGGGGATCGGGGAGCGGGGAACGGGGAGCGGGGAGCGTGGATCGGGAATCGGGGAGCGGGGAGCGGGGAGCAGGGATCGGGGAACGGGGATCGGGGAACGGGGAGCGGGGAGCGGGGATCGGGAATCGGGGAGCGGGGATCGGGGTGCGGGGAGCAGGGATCGGGGAACGGGGAGCGGGGAACGGGGAGCAGGGATCGGGGAACGGAGATCGGGGAACGGGGAGCGGGGAACGGGGAGCAGGGATCGGGGAACGGGGATCGGGGAACGGGGAGCGGGGAGCAGGGAACGGGGAGCAGGGATCGGGGAACGGGGATCGGGGAACGGGGAGCGGGGAACGGGGATCGGGGAACGGGGAGCGGGGAGCGTGGATCGGGGATCGGGGAGCGGGGAGCAGGGATCGGGGAACGGGGAGCAGGGATCGGGGAACAGGGATCGGGGAGCGGGGATCGGGGAATGGGGAGCAGGGATCGGGGAACGGGGATCGGGGAACGGGGAGCAGGGAACGGGGAGCAGGGATCGGGGAACGGGGAACGGGGATCGGGGAGCAGGGATCGGGGAACGGGGAGCAGGGATCGGGGAACGGGGATCGGGGAGCGGGGAGCGTGGATCGGGGATCGGGGAGCAGGGATCGGGGAACGGGGAGCAGGGATCGGGGAACGGGGATCGGGGAACGGGGATCGGGGAACGGAGAGCGGGGAACGGGGAGCAGGGATTGGGGAACGGGGATCGGGGAACGGGGAGCGGGGAGCGGGGAACGGGGAGCAGGGATCGGGGAATGGGGATCGGGGAGCGGGGAACGGGGAGCAGGGATCGGGGAGCAGGGATCGGGGAACGGGGATCGGGGAGCGGGGATCGGAGAAACTAAAGGTGTTTATGGTCTGCTGTAATACTGGATTGGAGGAAAATGTTAAAACGTTAAATATATTGAATCTTTATAATGAAGACTGTTGCTGAGAAACATTTTTATTCCTGCATGCTTCACTTATGTTTGAATTAACAAGGAATATTATTTTAATACCTGCGATGGTTAAGGCCAATTGATCAGATAGATTCCGTGGTTATTCATGTTGGATGAGGAGTATCTGCCCCAGCCAGCCAGTATTCACCCCTAGCCCCATGCACCTGAAGAAATACCCACCCCATTTATACCTTGCCCTATACCCTACACCCCATTCATACCCTACACTCCATTCATACCCTACCCTATAACCTATATCCCATTCATACCCTGCCCTATACCCTATACCCCATTCATACCCTACCCTATACTCCATTTATTCCCTGCCCTATAACCTATATCCCATTCCTACCCTATCCTATACCCTATACCCCATTCATACCCTACACCTCATTCATACCCTATACCCCATTCATACCCTACCCTATACCCCGTTCATTCCCTGCCCGATAACCTATATCCCATTCATACCCTACCCTAAACCCTATACCCCATTCATACCCTACCCTATACCCCATTCATACCCTACCCTATACCCCATTCATACCCTATAACCCATTCATACCCTACCCTATACCCCATTCATACCCTGCCCTATAACCTATACCCCATTCATACCCTACCCTATACCCCATTCATACCCTGCCCTATACCACCCTATACCCCATTCATACCCTACCCTATACCCCATGCATACTCTAGAACCCATTCATACCCTACCCTATACCCTATTCATTCCCTGCCCTATAACCTATACCCCCATTCATATCCTGTCCTATACCCCATTCATACCCTACCCTATACCCCATTCATACCCTATCCTATACCCCATTCATTCCCTACCCTATACCCTATACCCCATTTATACCCTACCCTATACCCAATTCATACCATATAACCCATTCATACCCTACCCTATTCATTCCCTGCCCTATAACCTATACCCCATTCATACCCTATACCCTATACCCTATACCCCATTCATGCCCTACCCTATACCCTATACCCCATTCATACCCTACCCTATACCCTATACCACATTCATACCCTGCCCTATACCCCATTCATACCCTATCCTATACCCCATTCATTCCCTGCCCTATAATCTATATCCCATTCATAACCTACCCTATAACCCATTCATACCCTACCCTATACCCCATTCATACCCTGCCCTATAACCTATACCCCATTCATACCCTACCCTATACCCCATTCATACCCTGCCCTATAACCTATACCCCATTCATACCCTACCCTATACCCCATTCATACTCTAGAACCCATTCATACCCTACCCTATACCCTATTCATTCCCTGCCCTATAACCTATACCCCCATTCATATCCTGTCCTATACCCCATTCATACCCTACCCTATACCCCATTCATACCCTATCCTATACCCCATTCATTCCCTACCCTATACCCTATACCCCATTCATACCCCACCCTATACCCCATTCATACCCTATAACCCATTCATACCCTACCCTATACCCTATTCATTCCCTGCCCTATAACCTATACCCCATTCATACCCTACCCTATACCCTATACCCCATTCATGCCCTACCCTATACCCTATACCCCATTCATACCCTACCCTATACCCTATACCACATTCATACTCTGCCCTATACCCCATTCATACCCTATCCTATACCCCATTCATTCCCTGCCCTATAATCTATATCCCATTCAAACCCTACCCTATAACCCATTCATACCCTACCCTATACCCCATTCATACCCTGCCCTATAACCTATACCCCATTCATACCCTACCCTATACCCCATTCATACCCTGCCCTATAACCTATACCCCATTCATACTCTACCCTATACCCTAAACCCCATTCATACCCTACCCTATACCCTAAACCCCATTCATACCCTACCCTATACTCCGTACCCCATTCATACCCTGCCCTATACCCTATCCGGATGAAGAGATGACTACAGCTTTTACATGGAAGTCTTCATTGTTCATCTTTGTTGTTCAAATGCCATGGGAGGTGCTGAGATGAGTAAAGGCAGACTCCTGCTGGAAAATGTTCCTGGAAAGGACTCCTTGAGGGGGAGCCAAATGATGCAAACCCGAGGTCTACGAAATTCCAAAGAGCATCAAAAGAGAGAGATCCAGATACACCAGCCTGGAGACCCAAGTCTAGCCCAATGCATCATTTCCAGTCTGTCTGTGGATGTCGAGTTCTGTCCTTACACAGAGAGGCGGGGCTTGGGGCGGAGAATTCATGTCTGTAAATATGTATGAGCGCAAAATCAAACCAAATGTTTGGGAAACGTTTTGGAGAATAATGCCCTGTACACGCGATCAGACATTCCGACGATAAAATCTGTCAGATTATTTCTGATGGCTTTTGGCCCAAACTTGTCTTACATACACAAAGTTGTCGGAAAATCATTCAGAACGAGGTGACGTAAAACAAGTATGATGGGACTATAAAGAGGGCAGTAGCCAATAGCTTTCGTCTCCTAATTTATTCTGAGCATGCGTGGCGCTTTGTGTGTCAGGATTATCTACACAGGATGGGAAATGTAAACGATCGGATTTTGTTGTCGGAAAATTTTAGATCCAGATCTCAAACTTTGTGTGTCGGAAATTCCCGATGGAAAAAGTCAGATTGAGCCCACACACGATCGGAATTTCCGACAACAAGATCCGATCGCACATTTTCTGTCGAAAAGTCCGATCGTGTGTACGGGGCATAAGAGTCATAATGTGGACATTTTCCTTTTTCTTCTTTTTTGAATTTTATGGACATTCAGAAGCCATACAAGAGACTTTTTTTTTGTGCTTTTTCTTTGGGACTATTTTTCATTTGGCCTAATGGTTGTCATGCCCCTCCCACTTGCTTTTATGGATGGTCACGCCCCTTCCCCCTTTGTATTACATGGACAATTGCTATGCAGCCGAGATTTTGAGATTTTGATATCTACTAATTCTGACGTGTTTATTGTTCTCTCTACGTATGATCTAAAGGAGATTAGCACCGAGGTGGGGAGGATTGTGCCGATTACATTGAAATGTTGATCTGAACCCCTACAATAAATGTGTATTGATTGTTCCTCCGTCCGCCTTTCATTGGAGTCATTGGGGGACTCATTATAAATCAGTGAAATGTTTCTTCTTTTTCCCAACAATCAGCATTTGTTCTTTATTTCTAGCAATCAGGGAAACCTTTCCTGGTCTCTATAAATCGCTACCAAAGCAGAAAACACGTTCCTACAAAATCTGCCTGTTGTAGGACAGAACCGTCGCGTGTGCGTCACGTGTGCGTCACATGTGCGTCACGTGTTCCGGGGCTCAAAGAAAATGTTCCTTTTATTTTTACTAAATGCTTCAGAGGATTATTTTTATACTTGATCTGAGCAAAAGAGTCAGCGACATCGCATTATACAATGTCACCTAATATAACAATATCATATAATATTCACTACTTTTTGGAGAATAATGCCGCGTTCACGCAATCAGATTTTCCGACGGGAAATGTTGGATGTGAGTTTGTTGGCGGTAAGTCCGACCGCGTGTACGCTCCATCGGACATTTGTTGTCGGAACTTCCCGCCAAAAAATGTTGGCTAGCGGGTTCTCAAATTTTCTGCCAACAAAAGTTTGCTGTCAGGCTTAACGCTCACGTGTACACAAGTCCGTCGCACAAAAGTCCACGCATGCTCGGAATCAAGGACGAGACGCAAGCGCTCGGTTTTGTAAAACTAGCGTTCATAATGGAGCTATCACGTACGTCTTGTACGTCACCACGTTCATGATTGTTGTCCAACATTTGTGTGACCATGTGCAGGGCAGGACTTAGGGTGGTGGGGGCCCATGGGCATGAGTCACTTACGGGCCCTACCTTTTATACATTACCGTATTTATCAGCGTATGACACGCACCCCAAGTTTAGGAGGGAAGTTTAAGGTAAAAAACTTACATTTAAATGCCCATCAATGTAGCCTTATCAGTGTCCATCTGCAGCCTTGTCCAGTGTCATTGCAGCCTTGTCGGTGTAGCCTTGTCATTTGCAGCCTTGTCATTGCAGTCTTGAAGTTTAAAAATGGAGCCGCCGAGATACAGAGTCCTGTGTATCTCGGCGGCTCTCTGGTCCTCTCAGTGGCTCCTGGGTCCTCTTGCAGTCCCGAGCGGAGCCAAGAGTAGCTGAGTGTACTCGCCACGGCTCACAGTCACACCCACTCTCTGTGTTATGTCCATCATAGGGCGGGACTGGGCGTGACTGTGAGCAGAGCCGAGTACACTCGGCTATGTATCTCGGCCGGGCCCCCTATTGGGAGGGGCCCATGGGCTTGAGCCCATTCAAGCCCAATGGTAAGTCCAGCCCTGACCATGTGTGTATGCAAGACAAGTTGGAGCCAACAACTTTCAAAACAGAATTTCACGGTTTTGTTGTTGGAAAGTCCGATCGTGTGTACGGGGCATAAGAGTGATAATGTGGACATTTTGCTTTTCCTTCTTTTTTGAATTTTATGGACATTCAGAAGCCATACAAGAGACTTTTTCTTTGTGCTTTTCTTTGGGGCTATTTTTCATTTGGCCTAAAGGTTGTCATGCCCCTCCCACTTGCTTTTATGAATGGTCACGCCCCTTCCCCCTTTGTATTTCATGGACAATTGCTATGCAGCCGAGATTTGGATATCTACTAATTCTGACGTGTTTATTGGTCTCTGTTTTTACATGCTTAAGATAGTGGTACATTTATGGGAAAGTAGTCCAGGAGAATGTCGGGGGGCATATTGGGGGGCCACAGAGTTTGTGATTGTCACGTTCGTGACAAAAGAGAGGATTGAAAGGGTCATGAAAAGGCCCCCCTTGAGTTTTGTAATGTAATACACGACTGTTCCCTTATCATTTTGCTGATTAAGTAAAAAAATATATTGTTGTGCAAAGACGGGTCTTGTGTTGAAAGCGAAACTAGACACAAGGAAGTGGCGTGCCATGAGGTGATCGACGCTTATATCTGTCTAGGTGACATAATAATAACGGGACGTGATGGGCGTGCTTAGATAAAGAGTTAATGACTGTGATTGGTTGATTGTATTTTAAAAAGGAAATGTGTCACTTGAATATGTACCCCTTATTGGTGGACGGTGGTCGGTAACACCTACTTTTTATTATTATTTAAGGCCATGTCCGGGATAAGAAACTGAACAGTGTATAAAGGAAGCTCTGCTGTGTGAGTTATTCATGTACAACGTATCCTATGTATAGAAATATACTGGGGTGTGACGCAACGCAATCGACAGATGATCGGGAATTATAATTAGATAATAAAATGATAGTCAGGACTAGTGTTCAAACCGGACTCCTCCCATAAATTCAGCCCACCATACTGGCCTTCCTATCTATCTATCTATCTATCTATCTATCTATCTATCTATCTATCTATCTATCTATCTATCTATCTATCTATCTACCTAGCTGGTTTAATCCCCTGTTTCTTCCACCCCACTTGAGTAACAACAGACACAGTTCAACAGTTGAAATTATAAACTTTTATTCCGGATGCTGCAGTCTGCGTTGTGTGGGTAGTGCAGGAAAGTATAAGTTTCCTCCTTGATTGTGCTGCATGAGTAGATAGACCCTTTCCCTTAAAGCCCTGGCCCATGCCCTTCTGAAAGACACCTGGTACTGAGGAAATGCTGGAGGTCCCAGGCCTCACCTGCCTCTCTCGCCTCCTGCGATTTCTTCCCAGGCCAGCTAAGGAAAGTCCAGGCAACCCCGGTCTACTCAGGTCGGTTAGCAGCTACTGCCCGCTTCTTGAATGGTGAACCAGCTCTGGGGTCTTTGAACCCCCAGGCCTTAAAGTTGAGTTCCTTGGCTTTCCAGCGCTGGAGTCTCTGAACCACCAGGCCTTCCAGTTGAGTTCCTTGGCTTTCCAGCGCTGGAGTCTCTGAACTCGCAGGCCTTCCAGTTGAGTTCCTTGGCTTTCCAGCGCTGGAGTCTCTGAACCCCCAGGCCTTCCAGTTGAGTTCCTTGGCTTTCCAGCGCTGGAGTCTCTGAACCCCCAGGCCTTCCAGTTGAGTTCCTTGGCTTTCCAGCGTTGGAGTCTCTGAACCCCCAGGCCTTCCAGTTGAGTTCCTTGGCTTTCCAGCAATGGAGTCTCTGAACCCCCAGGCCTTCCAGTTGAGTTCCTAGGCTTTCCAGCGCTGGAGTCTCTGAATCCCCAGGCCTTCCAGTTGAGTTCCTTGGCTTTCCAGCGCTGGAGTCTCTGAACCCCCAGGCCTTCCAGTTGAGTTCCTTGGCTTTCCAGCGCTGGAGTCTCTGAACCCCCAGGCCTTCCAGTTGAGTTCCTTGGCTTTCCAGCGCTGGAGTCTCTGAACCCCCAGGCCTTCCAGTTGAGTTCCTTGGCTTTCCAGCGCTGGAGTCTCTGAACCCCCAGGCCTTCCAGTTGAGTTCCTTGGCTTTCCAGCGTTGGAGTCTCTGAACCCCCAGGCCTTCCAGTTGAGTTCCTTGGCTTTCCAGCAATGGAGTCTCTGAACCCCCAGGCCTTCCAGTTGAGTTCCTTGGCTTTCCAGCGCTGGAGTCTCTGAATCCCCAGGCCTTCCAGTTGAGTTCCTTGGCTTTCCAGCGCTGGAGTCTCTGAACCCCCAGGCCTTCCAGTTGAGTTCCTTGGCTTTCCAGCGCTGGAGTCTCTGAACCCCCAGGCCTTCCAGTTGAGTTCCTTGGCTTTCCAGCGCTGGAGTCTCTGAACCCCCAGGCCTTCCAGTTGAGTTCCTTGGCTTTCCAGCGCTGGAGTCTCTGAAACCCCAGGCCTTCCAGTTGAGTTCCTTGGCTTTCCAGCGTTGGAGTCTCTGAACCCCCAGGCCTTCCAGTTGAGTTCCTTGGCTTTCCAGCGCTGGTGGTCTCTGCACCCCCAGGCCTTCCAGCCCTGCTCCTGTGGGTTACATCTTGCAGCCTTTCTGGATATTTCCTAATCCCATCTCCCACCAGGAAGCATGTGACCTCAATATATATGCCTGTCCCGCCCCTGCCCTTACAAATCAATGATTGGGCCAGAGCCATATACACTACCTGCTCTTCAGTCCCTGCCCCGCCTCCTTCCAGAACATTATCCTGGACAAGCAAGGGAGGTCTACCAGGTTGAAGAACAGGTGGTCACACCCCCCTTTATCCTCCTGCTCCTCCCAAACCCAGATCAACCCACTAGGCCCAAACAAGAAACAGTAAGGCACTGGTCATTTCTCCTGACATTAACCTGTTAGCACCCACCTAAAGGTGGTGGGCGCTACATATCTATCTATCTATCTATCTATCTATCTATCTATCTATCTATCTATCTATCTATCTATCTAAATATCTATCTATCTATCTATCTATCTCTCCAATATCTATCTATCTATCTGTAGCGCTGGTATTTTTAATACAGATGCTATTATTTTTGTAAATGTAAGTTTGTCTGAAGCTGCAGTTTGGCTCAGACTAATTATGTCAAAGTTCTGGTTTCTGTACCAGTTGGGCTGGGTTATGCTGGTTTCCACCTGGCCGTGGGTGTCGCTGTCACTACCGGTAAGTGTTGGAAATGCAACAGGCTGAATGCATTGGGTACCCCTTTTACTCAGAAATAGCCCAGTGGGAGTGGTTTACCCGCTGTGCATTCTGGGTAAGGGTACTTAAGGTACAGGCGCCATATATTTGGGATTCGTTATCCCGACCTCATGGCCCTCCTGGCCTGAGGTGTGTGCTGCCTTCCTCTATGTCTCAGGGTCGGCTGGCCCAAGGCTTTGCGGCTGAAAGGGTGGGCCCAAAAGTCTTGGGGCCTACCGATCCAGGGGTGGTCCTGTGCTGTCTTGCCTGCGGGGAGAAGCCAAGCGTCTGGAAAATCCAGGGGAGGACTTTTTCAGGAGAGGACCGAGCAACAAGGCTGGTATCTCTGGAGGAGCCTGGAGACTCAGATGGAGGACGCATCCCGGGTCACCTACCACACAGTACCGCCGGATCGGCTGAAGGAAACTGGTACTGGCTGACAACTCTTTAATTTCTCAACAAGTTGCTGGTTGTGCTTTCCTATGGCAGAGGGTTGCACAACGATTCCGTTGAAATTGACTCCGTTGAAAAACTCTGGCAGAGACTTTGATAGATCATCTCACCGGCTGCTTGGTCAGTGAGAGAGGCCTATCCGGTGGTTGCCGGATCCAGTCTGTGGAAGCTGTTTGTCCTCTGGATCAAGGAAATACCTCCAATTACAAGGTACCTCAATCCCCCTTAACCCTCCATCCCTCTACTGCAAAACTTCATGTTCTTTCAAATAAACCTTTGGAAAAAGGACTAAGTGTCGGAGCTAACATTTTATAATTCACTTTACAACGGGACACAGTGATCAGGTGAGGTAATGGTAAACCCAACAAAAACCAGCAGCTCCTTCGGGGGTCAGTGCTATCTATCTATCTATCTATCTATCTATCTATCTATCTATCTATCTATCTATCTATCTATCTATCTATCTATCTATCTGTAGCGGATGACATTTGGGATCAAATGTCACACGCCTGTAAATTAAATTTTTGGCCTCAGAACAGTAAAGGTTCTGAGGGTTAATTGTGTAGGTAGGCCTTAACACCAGTCTGGCCAGGCTGTTTTTGGAAGTTCTGCCTGGTCTTGAATGAATGAATGAAATACTTGTATAGCGCACAATGCGAACTGAATCGCCTCTAGGCGCTGTGGCGAGCTTTGATCATCTCCTAAAAGAGGAAGGTCTTGAGTTTTTTCCTAAAAGCCAGGTGATTTTCTTCCAGGCGGATGTTGATTGGTAGAGCATTCCATAGCCGAGGCCCTTGGACAGCGAATCTCCGATCCCCCTTGGATTTATACCGGGCTTTGGGCACGAGGAGGAGGTTTTTGTTGGCTGATGGAAGACTGCGGTTTGGTGTGTAATGATTTATTTTCGCCATTAGGTATTGCGGAGCTTCTCTATGCACGCATTTGTGGGTGAGGCAAAGGGTCTTGAATGTGATCCGATTTTTTACGGTTAGCCAATGTAAGCTCCTCAGTGAAGGAGAAATGGATTCCCAGGGTTTTTTTCCTGTTATCAGCCTTGCCGCCGTGTTTTGGATCAGTTGTAATCGCGAAAGTTGATATTGTGGTAATCCTATGTAAAGCGAGTTTGCGTAGTCCAGTCGTGAATTAATGATTGTTCCAACTACCACTGCTTTGTCATTCTTTGGGATAAAAGGGAGGAGTCTGCGAAGCATGCGCAGCAGATGGTGAGATCCACTGACTACAGATCCTATTTGCGCATCCATTGACATTTGTGCGTCTAAAATAACCCCGAGACTCTTGGCTTTGGTCTTTGGGGAGATAGTCTGCCCAAAGACGGTGGGTGGAGACCAGGAGGTTTTGGTTGCGGGCTTATGATTTGGGTGTAAGATAAGAAGCTCTGTCTTTGATTGGTTCAGCTGGAGGGAGTTGGTGGTCATCCAGTCCTCTATTGATTTGAGGCAGTTTTCAAGTTGTTGTTGGTGATCTTTTTTTCCATTGATCCGGAAATAAAGTTGCGTGTCGTCAGCGTAAGAGTGGAAGCAGAGATCTGAGCATCTGATGATTTGAAGGAGTGGGCGAATGTAAATTTTGAAGAGAACGGGTGACAACGGAGAGCCTTGAGGGACTCCGCAGGTGACTGCCCGAGTTTCGGAGAGGAATTTTCCTAGTTTCACTGTCTGTGACCGATTTCCTAGGAAGGACGCGAACCATTGGAGATCGATGTCTTGGACTCCGGCTACTTCTGTGAGGCGGACGAGTAGAGTATTGTGATCTACTGTATCAAACGCTGCACTTAGGTCTAGCATGTTAGAGTCCAGATGTGGAGCCCGACTTGTAGGAGGAGACCTCTCTTACAGCGCTGGTTCAGGAGCCGCTGGAATGGGAACAGCGGTCTCGAGAGCACAGTGGGTAGGAGGGCCTGCTGGATAGGGCCGCTGGAGCTGGTAGAAGAGCGGAGATCCCTCTGAAGGCTGAGTGGACTGCGGTTTGCTGGAAGCAGGCAGTAGCTTCAGAAGCCGAAGATTGGAACTGGCAGCAGGCTGGAGAAGAGTCAGACGGTCCGGGTCAGAAGGTAAGCAGACTGGTGGTAACGGAAGGCAGAAGAGGTGTCGGTAAGCAGGCAGAGGTCGGCAACGGAATCACAAGCAGAAGAGGTTTCGAGGTCAGGCAGGCCGGGTCGGGATTGGAGAAGGCAGAGAAGTCAAGCAAGCCGGGTCGATAACGGTAGCAGGTAATCAGGTTCAGGATCAGGTATTCAAAGGTAACCGGGTTCAGGATCAGATATTCAGACACACGGAAGCTGAGACGAAACAGCGCCGAACCGGCGCACTTGAGGGTCCTTTAAACGCTCAGTGGCGGGAAGGAGCGCACGCACGCCACGCACGACCACGTGAACGAGCGCGCGTACGAATCGCCACTCGCGAACGTGCACACTAACGCGTAAACGAACGCGTACGCGAACGCGTACGCGAACGCGCAGAAGACACACGCCGACGCCTGTGTGCACGCAGCTGTACCTGTCTATTGCTGGTAAGTTCCTGACATTGCCCCCTCCCAAGGGGCAGCCTCCGGATGCCCAACAGGTTCCTCTTTTCTGGATGGGCAGACAAGTATGCGTGAATTAACCGCCTGGCATGGATATTGCTGTTCGGTTCCCAGGAATTGTTCTCTGGCCCAAATCCCTTCCATTTGATCAGAAATTGGATGCGTCCCTGTCTTTTTCTGCAATCGAGGATGGCCTCCACCTCGTACTCCTCATTTCCATCCACTAAGATGGGTTCTGGAGGTCTAGTTCCTCTATCAGGAAAGGGATCAGGGGTGGCAGGTCTCAGCAGTGACACATGGAACACAGGATGAATCCTAAGCGACTCAGGCAGGGTTAGCTCGTAGGAAACTTCATTAATTTTCCTCTTAACCGGAAATGGTCCCATAAATTTAGGTGCAAGTTTCCTGGAGGGACAAGCCATTTTAATGTTATTGGTAGAAAGCCATACCTGGTCGCCAGGTTGTAGGATCAGTTCCCCTCTTCTTCTCCGGTCAAAGGCTCTCTTACTGTCTGCCTGGGCCTTGGCCACTGCTTCCTGCAACACCCGGTTATTGTGGCTGAGGAAATCCACTGTCTTCTGGACCGCTGGAACTGAGGTTTCTGGAAGAAAATCAGGCAAAAAGGTTAAATGAAAGCCATAATTGGCGAAAAAAGGGGACTGACCGGTGGCCGAATGACAAGCATTATTGTAGGCAAATTCTGCCAAAGGCAGCAGGGACACCCAATCATTCTGTACGAATGATGTGAAGCACCTAATGTACTGCTCAAGAGTCTGGTTGGTCCTTTCTGTCTGCCCATTAGTTTGGGGATGATAGGCCGAGGACAGTGCCAGCTCAATTTTCAGGATCTCGCACAGGGCCCTCCAGAAGCGTGAGGTGAACTGCACTCCTCTGTCGGAGACTATATTCGCTGGAATCCCGTGTAGCCTCACAATCTCCTTAATGAACACGTGGGCAGTCTCCACAGCAGATGGGGTGCCTTTTAAGGGTGAGAAGTGGGCCATCTTGGATAGCCGGTCTACAACCACAAAAATAGTTGAACATCCCTCAGAACATGGAAGCTCGACAATAAAGTCCATACTAATCATTCTCCAGGGTCTGTCGGGTACGGGTAGGGGTTTCAGCAGTCCCCAAGCCCGGTTCCTGGGTGTCTTGTTCTGGATACAGACGGGGCAAGAGCTGATGTACTTTTCGCAAAAGTCCTTCAAATTGGGCCACCAGAACGTGCGTTGTACCAGATCAAGGGTCTTGCGGACCCCAAAGTGGCCTGCCAGTGGGTGGTCATGAAGAAGGGACAGCACCTTAACTCGGACATTCTTGGGGACAAAAATTTGACTTCCCCTCCAGAACAAGCCATCTCTGGACATTAAGGTGATTCCGGGGGGTCTAGAGGAGTCAGAGGATGCTTCTCTGATCAGAGAGAGGAGGTCAGGCTGTAAAAGTAAAAAATTCCCGGCAGGTAAGATGGTGTCAGGAACAGATGAGTCCTTGGGATTGTCATACATCCGTGACAGCGCATCCGGTTTCACGTTCTTCGATCCGGGCCGGTACGTGATGTGAAAGGAGAAACGTGAAAAGAACAGGGCCCAGCGGGCTTGTCGGGGTCTCAGTCGCTTGGCAGACCGTAGATATTCTAAGTTCTTGTGGTCTGTGTATATTAGTACCGGGTGAGCAGCGCCCTCCAATAGGTATCTCCACTCCTCCAAGGCGGCCTTAATGGCGAGCAACTCTCGGTCGCCTACGTCGTAATTCTTCTCCGCGGAAGAGAGTTTCCTGGAGAAGAACCCCACGGGATGCATTAGGTCCTTGTTGCCTTGACGTTGGGAGATGACCGCTCCTACGGCCACTTCAGAGGCGTCTACCTCGAGGATGAAGGGTAGAGACGGGTCCGGATGGCTGAGAATTGGGGCGGACGTGAAGAGTTTTTTAAGTCTTTCGAAAGCACTCTGGGCCTCCTGAGTCCAGCAGAAGCGGAAGTTTTGTCTGGTCAGTTGCGTGATGGGCGCAATTATAGCTGAAAAGTCTCTTATGAACTTTCTATAAAAGTTCGCAAAACCGATGAAGCGTTGTACACCCTTCTTATCCAAAGGCGCTGGCCAATCTAGTACAGCAGACACCTTTTGGGGATCCATCCTGATGCCCGTTGGGGAGATCACTAGTCCCAGGAATCGGATGCTCTGTAACTCAAATTCGCATTTCTCAGCCTTTGCGTAGAGTCGGTGCTGGCGAAGGCGGTCTAGGACTTTACGGACGTGTTCTCGATGCTGATCAAGAGAGTTGGAAAATATTAAAATGTCGTCCAGGTAGACAATCACGAACACGTTGAGGAAATCCTTAAACACGTCATTGATTAGGTGTTGAAATGTGGCCGGGGCGTTGCAGAGCCCAAAGGGCATCACTAAATATTCATAATGACCGAATCGGAAGGCCGGAAGGCTGTTTTCCATTCATGCCCGGCCTGGATGCGAACTAGGTTATACGCTCCCCTTAGATCCAACTTGGTGAATATTTTAGCGGATCTCAGTCTCTGGAAGAGTTCGGGTATCAAGGGTAAGGGGTAGCGGTTCTTAACCGTAATCTTGTTTAAGTCTCTATAGTCCACACATGGACGGAGGGACTGATCTTTTTTAGTGACAAAAAAGATTCCAGCTCCTGCTGGGGAAGTTGAAGGACGGATGAACCCCTTCTCTAGGTTTTCGTCCAAGTAGGTCTTCAGTGCCCCCTGCTCCTTTTCTGATAAAGGGAATATGCGTCCGAAAGGAATCTCGGCCCCAGGGAGTAGCTCGATCGGACAATCATAGGGACGATGGGGAGGCAGAGTGTCTGCTCCCTTTTTACTGAACACATCAATAAAGTCATGGTAGTGCTTGGGCACAGTCTGCAGTAGGTCTTGATCAGAGTCTAAACATAAAAGGGTGGCGGAAGGCTTGGTGGAATCTGTTAGGCAGTGTTTCAAGCAATAGGAAGATGGAAATGTGACTTCTCTGGTAACCCAATTGATGTAGGGGTTGTGGGCTTGGAGCCAGGGTATGCCCAGAATGATCGGGAACATGGGAGAGGAGATGACATCCAACGTCAGAAATTCCTTGTGTTGAGAGGAGATAGTGACAGGTAGAGGGAGAGTCTCTTGAATTACCTTTCCAGAACTGATGCTAGACCCATCGGCCAGAAAAACTGAGAGTTCATGAGCCTTGCCTCGTAACGGAATGCCCTGTCGGCCCGCAAAGGTGGAGTCTATGAAGCAGCGGCATGCCCCGGAGTCAATGATAGCGTTGACTATCACCGTCCTTCCTTGGAGCTGTAGTGAGAGAGGAACAGCAAGGTGGGTTGAGTTGGCAGTCAATGCAGAGAGACTGGTAGAAGCAGAAGGTAGACATTTACTTGTCTTGACAGGGCAATTAAAGACATAGTGACCCGAACCACCGCAGTAGAGGCAGAGATTCTGCTGCCGGCGACGTGCACGCTCTTCTGGAAGCAAAGCGGGGCGCAGTAGTCCTAATTGCATGGGCTCGGAGGTGTCAGGAGCCGTACAGGGCGGAATAGGACTGGACGGAGGTACATAGCGAGAAGCAGGCATTGGGGCTCTCGCTGTCATCCAGACTGGACGGGCTTGCTGAGCGGAGCGCTCTGATCTTCGCTCCCTGAGACGGCGATCAATCTGGATTGTCAAGGAGATCAGGGCCTCCAGGGTTTCTGGTATACCGACTCGAGCCAGTTCATCCTTAAGTCCTTCGGATAACCCCATGCGAAATTGATGCCTTAAAGCCGCATCATTCCATTCCGTGTCTGCGCTCCAGCGTCGAAAGTCCAAGACATAATCCTCAGCCGGTCTGCGGCCCTGCTGGAGCGCAAACAGAGCAGATTCAGCCGTGGCAGTCTTTTGGGGGTCCTCGTAAAGCTGAGCCATGGCCTCAAAGAAGGATTGCAGAGAGAAGGTTGCGACTGAATCTCCTTCAAGTAAACGGTGGGCCCAGGTCTGCGGTTCACCTTGTAGGAGGGAGATTACAAATCCTACCTTCGTGGCTTCCAGGGAGAAAGTCCGTGGTTGTAGGGCAAAATAGAGTTGACAAGCGTTCCGAAAAGCCCGAAATTTGGTTCGATCCCCAGAAAACCTTTCCGGAATGGGTACCCTTGGTTCAGGTGGAAGCATGACAACGGATGGTGAGGCGACGGGCTGTGCTGATAGGGAGGACGGAGCAGGGGCCACGTGACCAGTATCTGTAAGGTCCTGGACCTGTCCTTCAAGCCTGGCGTAGCTATCTTGAAGCGATTTTACCGCTTGGGTAAGGGCCGACAGGTGCGTGCAGATCTCCTTCATGGGAGAGGTCTCTCCTGCGGGCTCAGTCATGGCTGTTTCGTACTGTTAGAGTCCAGATGTGGAGCCCGACTTGTAGGAGGAGACCTCTCTTACAGCGCTGGTTCAGGAGCCGCTGGAATGGGAACAGCGGTCTCGAGAGCACAGTGGGTAGGAGGGCCTGCTGGATAGGGCCGCTGGAGCTGGTAGAAGAGCGGAGATCCCTCTGAAGGCTGAGTGGACTGCGGTTTGCTGGAAGCAGGCAGTAGCTTCAGAAGCCGAAGATTGGAACTGGCAGCAGGCTGGAGAAGAGTCAGACGGTCCGGGTCAGAAGGTAAGCAGACTGGTGGTAACGGAAGGCAGAAGAGGTGTCGGTAAGCAGGCAGAGGTCGGCAACGGAATCACAAGCAGAAGAGGTTTCGAGGTCAGGCAGGCCGGGTCGGGATTGGAGAAGGCAGAGAAGTCAAGCAAGCCGGGTCGATAACGGTAGCAGGTAATCAGGTTCAGGATCAGGTATTCAAAGGTAACCGGGTTCAGGATCAGATATTCAGACACACGGAAGCTGAGACGAAACAGCGCCGAACCGGCGCACTTGAGGGTCCTTTAAACGCTCAGTGGCGGGAAGGAGCGCACGCACGCCACGCACGACCACGTGAACGAGCGCGCGTACGAATCGCCACTCGCGAACGTGCACACTAACGCGTAAACGAACGCGTACGCGAACGCGTACGCGAACGCGCAGAAGACACACGCCGACGCCTGTGTGCACGCAGCTGTACCTGTCTATTGCTGGTAAGTTCCTGACATAGCAGTACGAGGAGACACGGCTCTCCGTCATCTGCTGCTTCGAGGGCATCATCCCAAATCTTGAGGAGAGCTGTTTCTGTTCCATGACCCGGGCGGAAGCCTGATTGCAGCGGGTCCAGGAGTTTGTGAGTATCCAGGTGAAGTTGTAGCTGATGTACTACAGCTTTCTCTATGATCTTAGAAATGGTGTTGAGGCTTGTAATCGGCCTACGGTTGTTTGGATCCTGAGGGTCCAGGTTTGGTTTCTTGAGTAGAGGTTTGACGATGCCTTGTTTGAGGATGCTGGGAACAATCCCTTCGTGGAATGATCGGTTTATGAGGTGGGTTATGGTTGGAGCCACGATGTCGGAGCATTCTTTCAGTAGTTTTGTGGGGATGATGTCAATAGGTGAGGTACTGTCACGCACGGTGAGGGGCACATGACAGGCTAGAACTAAGTCTGGTTGGATGTTTGGGTATCGGCCTTCTCGGGGCCAATCAGCGGGAGTGCCGTGGCCCGCTAAGGATTCTGAGAAGGGGTACTTAAATGGGTGTGGGTCACGTGTTGGGGGTTCCGGAGTTGTTCGAGAGACCCGTGTGGTCTGGTCTGGTTCCAGGACTGGGGTAGCCTCGTGAGGGGTCCCGGTCACGGGGTGTTCGACATCCCGCAACATGTTCCTGTCAGAGGCCCCTGATAGACCTGCCTGGTCTGGGGTAGGGAACCATCTGTTCCCGAGTCTCGGAACCGGCTGGTCTGAGGAGCTGTAACTGAGGGAGGATTCAAGTTGTCCGGGTGCACTCTTGGCTTGTAGGGGCACCACAGCTCGTGGAAGTGACCGGGGGAGGATTCTTTGGAGGAGAGCCGGCAAATGGCATCCTGGGAAGTGCCTGGGTACTGAGTTGAGAAGGTTCAAGTTTTGAGTCAATGTGCTGACTGCCATGATCTCTGGCTAGAGATCTGTTCAGCTTTGAAATACCCAGCTGCAAGTGGCTACTCTCTGGATGGAAATAGAGACTTTGCTAGACCTGCAGTTCAAGGTGCCTGAATTCTTCACCCCGTGCCCTCTGTTCCCACGAGAGAGACTGTGTTTGTGAAAGTTCTACTGCAGAATAAAACCTTTTTGAAAGGACTTCATCTTTCATCTGTGTCAGTGTACAAGTCGTTGGGTATCAACCCGGGGAACCCCTAGAAGTGGAAGAGCAGGCCAAGAGGAGGTAACTTGTAAGCCCATTAAGTCAAGGCCCCCCTGCAACGGGTTATGGCCGCTACATATCTATCTATCTATCTATCTATCTATCTATCTATCTATCTATCTATCTATCTATCTATCTATCTATCTATCTATTTATCTATCTCTCTAATATCTATCTATTGATATATATCAAAATAAATAAGACCTATGAGGGTCTGACGCCTCCATTGTTTGGATAGCCATGCTTCCCCAATCCTCTTTGCATATTGCCCCTCCCCCACTACATATGATCTAAAGGAGATTAGCACCGATGTGGGGAGGATTTTGCCGATTACATTGAAATGTTGATCTGAACCCCTACAATAAATGTGTATTGATTGTTCCTCCGTCCGCCTTTCATTGGAGTCACCGGGGGACTCATTATAAATCAGTGAAATGTTTCTTCTTTTTCCCAACAATCAGCATTTGTTCTTTATTTCCAGCAATCAGGGAAACCTTTCCTGGTCTCTATAAATCGCTACCAAAGCAGAAAACAAGTTCCTACAAAATCTGCCTGTTGTAGGAGAGAACCATCGCGTGTGCGTCACGTGTGCGTCACGTGTTCCGGGGCTCAACAAAAATGTTCCTTTTATTTTTACTAAATGCTTCGGAGGTTTATTTTTATACTTGATCTGAGCAAAAGAGTCAGCGACATCGCATTATACAATGTCACCTAATATAATAATATCATATAATATTCACTAATATAATAATGTCATGTATGGTGCATCCGAAAAGTATTCACATCGCTTCACTTTTTTCATATTACAGCCTTATTCTAAAATGGATTAAATTCATTATTTTCCTCAAAATTCTACAAACAATCCCCCATAATGACAACGTGAAAGAAGTTTAAAATCTTTCCATTTTTTTTATAAGCAAAAGAATCCCATGAACATAAGTATCACAGGCTCCTCCCATGTACATACCTATCACAGGCTCCTCCCATGTACATAAGTATCACAGGCTCCTCCCATGTACATAAGTATCACAGGCTCCTCCCATGTACATAAGTATCACAGGCTCCTCCCATGTACACAAGTATCACAGGCTCCTCCCATGTACATAAGTATCACAGACTCCTCCCATGCACATAAGTATCACAGGCTCCTCCCATGTACATAAGTATCGCAGGCTCCTCCCATGTACATAAGTATCACAGGGTCCTCCCATGTACATAAGTATCGCAGGCTCCTCCCATGTACATAAGTATCACAGGCTCCTCCCATGTACATAAGTATCACAGGCTCCTCCCATGTACATAAGTATCACAGGCTCCTCTCATGTACATAAGTATCACATGCTCCTCCCATGTACATAAGTATCACAGACTCCTCCCATGTACATAAGTATCACAGGCTCCTCCCATGTACATAAGTATCACAGGCTCCTCCCATGTACATACGTATCACATGCTCCTCCCATGTACATAAGTATCACAGGCTCCTCCCATGTACATAAGTATCACATGCTCCTCCCATGTACATAAGTATCACAGACTCCTCCCATGTACATAAGTATCACAGGCTCCTCCCATGTACATAAGTATCACATGCTCCTCCCATGTACATAAGTATCACAGACTCCTCCCATGTACATAAGTATCACAGACTCCTCCCATGTACATAAGTATCACAGACTCCTCCCATGTACATAAGTATCACAGGCTCCTCCCATGTACATAAGTATCACAGGCTCCTCCCATGTACAGAAGATACTTCTATATCTTCTGAGTTTGGTCCTAATAATGGAGACTAGTCCTGGTCCTGGTAATGGAGCCTGGTCCTGGTTCTGGTAATAAAGCCTAGTCTTGGTTTGGGTAAAAGAACCTGTCCTTGATCTTAGCTACAAAATACTGCCATCCTGAACCTTATTTGCCTTACTCCTGAACCTGTTTAAATCTGGTTCTGTTATAGATCCTGGTGAGGATAGCAGAGCCTGGTCTTGGTTCTGGCAATAGAGACTGCTCCTGATATTGGAGCCTGGTCGTAGTCTTGGTAATGAAGCCTAGTATTGGTTCTGGTAATGGAGCTTACTCCTGATCTTGGCAATGGAGTTTGGTCTTGGTCCTGGTAATGGAGCATGGCCCTGGTAATAGAGCTTGGTCTTGGTTCTGGTAACAAAGCCTTGTCTTGGTTTGGGTAACAGAACCTGTCGTTGATCTTATATACATATTGAATATACTTGCATCCCAAACCTTATTCACCTTATACCTGAACCTTATTAACCTTGGTTCTGTTTTTAGAGCCTGGTGGGGGTAACAGAATCTAGTCTTGGTTGTGGTAACGGTATGGCCCTGGTAACAGAGCCTGGTCCTGGTTCTGGCCCACCTTGGTTCTGGCAATAGAGTCTGTTCCTGGTTTGGGAGTCTGGTATTTGTAATTGAGCCTGGTCTTTTTTTCTGGTAATGGAGCCTAATCTTGGCCTTGTTAATGGAGCCTAGTCTTGGTTTGAGTAACAGAGCCTCTTCTTAATCTTAGCTACATATTGAATTTACTGCCATCCCGAACCTTGTTTGCCTTATTCCTGTATTCCTTATTTTGTATTAAGCTTGGTTCTGGTAATAGAGCATGCTGATGGTAACAGAGTCTGGTCCTGATATTGTAGCCTGGTCTTGGTACTGGTCTTGGTTCTGGCAATGGAGCCTAGTCCTGGTCTTGTTAATGGAGCCTAGACCTGGTCTGGTAATGAAGTCTTCATTTGGGTAACAGAGTCTGTCCTTGATCTCAGCTTTATCTTAGTTGGCCATTGTTGGAGGACTGGACCATGGTCCTGATTCTGGTGATGAAACCTGATCCTGGTTCAAAATAATAGAACTTGGACCTGCAGACCCTGATTTTGATAAGGGAGCCTGGTTGTGACAATAGACATTGATCCCAATTCTGATAATGGAACATGTTCCAGGTTCAGGTTTTGGACCCCTGGACCCAAACACTGGTCAGTTCCCTGTTCTATGTTTTGGACTGGACAGTGGCCTTGAGGTCTTTCCCAGACCCTTTACAGATGGAGGATTGTGCAAATTTCATCTGATCCACCAGCCATTTCTTTTTATGTATAAAAGATACAAGTAAAAAATGTAAAGTTGTATCCTTCTGCTTCCTAGTCGGTAACATCTGATATACTGGCCAGTATCGCTGTACAGTGGAAGCCACAATCTTTTATTTACAGCTCTGTCACACCCCAGTTTTATGTAAAAAGGGGTGTGACAGACTCACCCGGGAAAGAGGCTTTTGGAGGTGACTAAATGCTAGCCTTTTGCCTACCGATTATGGGCCTTGGAAGATATTCTGTTATGTGATGCAAAAGGACATTATTAAGGAGGCCATGATGGTCTCTGCCAGCTTGGGTCTCAGTGGATAGATGTATGTGAAAAGGCCCCTGAAGACGCATGTTTGTGACGAAACGTTTGGGACGCGTGACGTAGCGCTGTGGATGGGGGAGTGGCCTCCATCTCAGTAGGATGCGCTGGACGTTTTCCTATTGCCTGTATTTCATCCATTACATCACACTACTTCTCTTAATAAAATTTATCGTTTTATCGGATGTCTGCCTGTCATGAAAATCGCATGAAGAGACTGACCTCCAGGTCTTCTGGTTTACGATCGTCGCGGGTGCGCACGATCGTACGTACGCGTATGCGTTCATACGCGGGTGCGCGGGCACGTGCGCGGTCACGTGCGTGCGTCCGTGTTGGCGCCAAACGGCCTATTTAAACTAGCCTCTTGCTAATGGTCTCTGCTGTCTGCTCTACAGCGTTATACCTTTGAGACCTGATCCGTAGCATTCGTTCCTGTTTGACCCGGCCTGCCTGTGACCCATCTGCTATCCGCCTGCACCCGACCCCGGCTTGTTGTGACGATTCTTCTGCCTGTTCCCTTGTACTTCGCTTCCAGTCTGATATCCGACCCGGCTTGCTTTGACCATCCGTCTGCTAAAGGTGAACCTGCTTATATTGCACTGTTCATCTGCTACAAGTTACTTGTCTTATTGAACTATTCATCTGCTGCAAGTACCTGTGTATATTGCACTGTTCATCTGCTACAAGTTGCCTACTTCCCTGCACTGCTTTTCATCTGCTGCAAGTTACCTGTTCCATTGAACCGTGTTATCTGCTATTAATTACCTGCTGATCCATTCGCTGTGATTACCTGCTCCACTGAACTTCACCTACCCATCCTTCTCATCTGTTGATCCTGCCAGACACCTGTACCCCTCCTTACTCCTGTGTTCCCTGTTACATTGCCAGGAAACCGGTAGTGGGAGTCGTAAGGGAGGCCTCTTTCCGCAATCCGGGATCGCTACTAGAAGGTACGTGACACTGCCCAATGAGATCGTTTCTTCTGTTCTCTGCATATGTAGCTGCTGTGCCTTTTGGAGCATTCTGCTTAGTTGAGTGTTTGCTGATTACATCTGGTGGGTCAGTGGAAGAAGGACCTTTGTAACTTAGTGAGCCGTATGAAGTGTGGATCTGACCAACTGCAAATCTTTACATTGTGTACATCCAATGCACTGGCGGTAAGAGTCAGTTATATTGGATGTTGGTGACGGCTTTTTCCTCTTCAGTCTTCTGAGTATTCCTGAAGAACCTCTGACTATTTCTGATGGACTATATATTTCTTTGATTAATGTATTAGAATTTATATGTTTTTTATAAACTTTTTGTTTATTACCACCATTGTTTAGCACTACACCCCTTACCCTTGATGTGAAAAGGAATGCAGATTAATGAGATCTAGAAAGCCCGGGTCTTTCACTCAATAGTTTATAGGGATGTGTTTATACTTATGTGTATTGTAAGTCGTGAGTGAGGAGACGTCAAGTCTACCCTGAAAGGTTATATCTCTGAGTCACCTAGTCTGGGCAAATGATTAGTAAAGTAACTCATGTTAATTAGGTTTCTGGTTACAGTTTGTATTGTCAGCCTGCTGTATATATTTGTGTGTCATCTCAAATAAATCAGTTCAGTTCCTGTTCAGCAACCAAACGAGTATTGCCTTGTTTGTTGTTGGGAGCGGTTGGAATATCTGATATCTATATTTTTACTGAGAGGAAGCGGTATATGATGAAAGCACTCAAGCCGAGTGTGGGATGTTTCGTTACAAGGGGTATATAACATGGGGCTCCTTCTCCACGCACAGTCCAGTGTAGCTGGGCATAAAGATTTCCATAAACCCCGTAACCAAAAGGGGTGATGCGGGAGCTGTGCGAGGTGATGGGCAATGTTCCTGCCTGGAAGGGGCAACTTTCCCATCTTAATCATTGTAGATTATAATCAGTGTTGGTCGAACGGTTCAGGCCCAGCATAAGTTCAACCAAAACATTGGCTGTACACCTGTTTGACGAACACCTGAATTGGCAGGGCATTCGATCGCTTGTTCGGCCAGCAGAAAGCTGCACAATGTATTCTAAGCCCTGATTTTCAGAAGCAATCAAGGCTTTGCCCAATCAGGGAACAGAGCACTGTCAAAGCCATGATTGGAGAAAGTCATGATGACTGTGCCCAATAATGGCTCATTGTTCATAGACCCAACCCCTCTATAAAAGGTTCCTTCCCAGAGCGGCCATTTGTAGTGTGATATCCGAGTGGAGAGAGATAGAACAGGACTCTGTTCAGTACTGCTCGTGAGTTAGTGTGCTATAGTGTTCTATTGTCAATGTAGAGGGCCAGTGTAGTGCGTCAGTGTATTTTTACTGCAGTATATTGAAGTGTGCCAGTGCAGTTTTACTGCAGTATATTGAAGTTTGTCTGTGCATTTTTACTGCAGTATATTGAAGTGCCTCAGGGCATTTTTTACTGCAGTATATTGAAGTGCATCAGAGCAGTTTTACTGCAGTATAGTAAAGTGCGGCAGGGCAGTTTTACTGCAGTAAATTGTAGTGCATCTGTGCAGTTTTACTGCAGTAGATTGACGTTCATCTGTGCCGTTTTACTGCAGTATATTGAAATGTATCAGGCAGTTTTACAGCAATGTATTGAAGTGCATCTGTGCAGTTTTACTGCAGTAGATTGAAGTTCATCTCTACAGTTTCACTGCAGTATATTGAAGTGCATCTGTGCAGTTTTACTGCAGTATATTAAGGTATGTCAGGGCAGTTTTACTGCAGTATATTGAAGTGCGTCATTCAGTTTTACTGCAGTATTTTGAAGTGTGTCAGTGCAGTTTTACTGCAGTATAGTGAAGTGCATTTTTTAAGTTTTACTGCAGTATATTGAAGTGTGTCAGTGCAGTTATACTGCAGTATATTGAAGTGTGTTAGTGCAGTTTTACTGCAGGATTTTGAAGTGCGTCAGGACAGTTTTACTGCAGTAATTTTTGAGTGTGTCAGAGCAGTTTTACTGCAGTATATTGTAGTGCATTGGTGCAGTTTGACAGGTTCATAAAATTAACTTTTTTTACAGCAAGGCTAATTCAATTGCTTTCATCAAGAGCACTTCTATAGGGTTATGGTGTGAAGGTTATGGTGTGAAGGTTATGGTGTGAAGGCGCCACCAACACCCAAAGCCCAATTCTTCCGCACCTGTTACTTCTATCCAAAGTCTGCAGAAGAGACACCAGAATGTATCCAAAAAATCTTTAATCTTGTTCCCCGTGCACTAAATTGTGGCCTCATCATACAGGCTGGCTCCCCAAGCCGTTGTTTATAAAATAAAGAAAGCTTGCAGGGAAAATGTCATGTTTTTCCCTTTATAAATGTCAGTTTTGCTGCAGCAGGTTCTATACATGGTACAGATGCAGCAGGTTCTATACATGGTACAGATGCAGCAAGTTCTATACATGGTACAGATGCAGCAGGTTCTATACATGGTACAGATGCAGCAGGTTCTATACATTGTACAGATGCAGCAGGTTCTATACATGGTACAGATGCAGCAAGTTCTATACATGGTACAGATGCAGAAGGTTCTATACATGGTGCAGATGCAGCAGGTTCTATACATGGTGCAGATGCAGCAGGTTCTATACATGGTGCAGATGCAGCAGGTTCAATACATGGTACAGATGCAGCAGGTTCTATACATGGTACAGATGCAGCAGGTTCTATACATGGTGCAGATGCAGCAGGTTCTATACATGGTGCAGATGCAGCAGGTTCAATACATGGTACAGATGCAGCAGGTTCTATACATGGTACAGATGCAGCAGGTTCTATACATGGTACAGATGCAGCAGGTTCTATACATGGTACAGATGCAGCAGGTTCTATACATGGTACAGATGCAGCAGGTTCTATACATGGTACAGATGCAGCAGGTTCTATACATGGTACAGATGCAGCAGGTTCTATACATGGTACAGATGCAGCAGGTTCTATACATGGTACAGATGCAGCAGGTTCTATACATGGTACAGATGCAGCAGGTTCTATACATGGTGCAGATGCAGCAGGTTCTATACATGGTACAGATGCAACAGGTTCTATACATGGTGCAGATGCAGCAGGTTCTATACATGGTGCAGATGCAGCAGGTTCTATACATGGTACAGATGCAGCAGGTTCTATACATTGTACAGATGCAGCAGGTTCTATACATGGTACAGATGCAGCAGGTTCTATACATGGTACAGATACAGCAGGTTCTATACATGGTACAGATGCAGCAGGTTCTATACATGGTACAGATGCAGCAGGTTCTATACATGGTGCAGATGCAGCAGGTTCTATACATTGTACAGATGCAGCAGGTTCTATACATGGTACAGATGCAGCAGGTTCTATACATGGTACAGATGCAGCAGGTTCTATACATGGTACAGATGCAGCAGGTTCTATACATGGTACAGATGCAGCAGGTTCTATACATGGTACAGATGCAGCAGGTTCTATACATTGTACAGATGCAGCAGGTTCTATACATGGTACAGATGCAGCAGGTTCTATACATGGTGCAGATGCAGCAGGTTCAATACATGGTGCAGATGCAGCAGGTTCTATACATGGTACAGATGCAACAGGTTCTATACATGGTGCAGATGCAGCAGGTTCTATACATGGTGCAGATGCAGCAGGTTCTATACATGGTACAGATGCAGCAGGTTCTATACATTGTACAGATGCAGCAGGTTCTATACATGGTACAGATGCAGCAGGTTCTATACATGGTACAGATACAGCAGGTTCTATACATGGTACAGATACAGCAGGTTCTATACATGGTACAGATGCAGCAGGTTCTATACATGGTACAGATGCAGCAGGTTCTATACATGGTACAGATGCAGCAGGTTCTATACATGGTACAGATGCAGCAGGTTCTATACATGGTACAGATGCAGCAGGTTCTATACATTGTACAGATGCAGCAGGTTCTATACATGGTACAGATGCAGCAGGTTCTATACATGGTGCAGATGCAGCAGGTTCAATACATGGTGCAGATGCAGCAGGTTCTATACATGGTACAGATGCAGCAGGTTCTATACATGGTGCAGATGCAGCAGGTTCTATACATGGTACAGATGCAGCAGGTTCTATACATGGTACAGATGCAGCAGGTTCTATACATGGTACAGATACAGCAGGTTCTATACATGGTACAGATGCAGCAGGTTCTATACATGGTGCAGATGCAGCAGGTTCTATACATGGTACAGATGCAACAGGTTCTATACATGGTGCAGATGCAGCAGGTTCTATACATGGTGCAGATGCAGCAGGTTCTATACATGGTACAGATGCAGCAGGTTCTATACATGGTACAGATGCAGCAGGTTCAATACATGGTACAGATGCGCCATTTTACAGGCAGACTAAGGGGGCACCCCCCATGCACTATATCTAAAAAAAAAAAATTCATTTTTATTGTTACACTGTAAGCATCAGTAAATCACTGCTCCTTTAAAAAAAACATTTTTTACATTGATACATGTCCCCCAGGGCAGTACCTGGGCCCTCATACCCTTTATATGCCCAATTACTTGCATATAATCCTTCAAAATGGGCACTTTTGATTTTTGCAGTTCGGGTCCCATAGACTTCAGTGGGGTTTGTTGTTCAGCTCTGAACATTTGCGATGTATGAAAGTTCTGCTGCAAACCGAATCGGGGGGGGGGGGGGGGGGTCGGGGGTATTTGGCCCATATCTAATTATAAGCTATGGTGGAGGTTTTTCTCAGAAACAGAACGACCATTGTACTGCTCACTTCCCAGGATTTTCTCTGAAATGAATTACATTTCAGGAATATATCGATGTTTGAGGGACAGAATTGCTGGCTATACCTTGGGATAAAAGACGCCGAGTCCTGTGTGGCGGGCACACTGCGCATGCATGCTGCATATTGCTGAATACGGCATATTTTTATTTCATCTCACATTACTACGTTATGAATTTAGATCTCCTATTCTGAGGAGTCTGGTTGTTAAGCAGACACATTCTGACTCGCAGCCTCGCCATCCTTCACCGGAGTCTCGCTAATTAAGATCCGTGTCATCAAAGTCATTCTGCATGCATAGAGCGATATTTCTTTTAATGCTTCTTTTTAATGCTGAAAATGACTTCACTGCGTCTCATAGATTACCAGAAATGATGAAAACGTGTCGCCACCGCGCCCGCCAGCAAAATTCATTCATTAGTGACAGTTGTGCTTCGCAAAGTTAGTTGGGGTGCAAATGATGTAACGCCACACTCTTTGTTCTCACTTGTGTCCCGGAGCCTCGGATCCTCACACCAGGAATATCACATCTCTAAAAATGAAAAGTCATTTTAAGGAGGTGCGAAGAGTCAAATGCATTGGACCCCATGGCTGCTTGGCTGCTCCCTTTACTGGGGGACCCCCCTGATGGTCCTCATATGAATATTAGGACTGCACCGAGACTGGTATCGGTGTCGATACTAAACATTTACACGAGTATCCGTACTGCTCCGATAGCTAACAGCTGAAGGATGTCGGCAACTATTGGTTTTTAAGGAGAGGGGCCGCCGTGTACTTAACAACCAATGACATTTCACTGTCCGAGGGATTCCCCTCCCCCCTCCTTCTCCCCTTCAGCCAGCTGTCAATCCTGCCCCATCTCCCCCCACCCCCACATGGCTCATACCACACCAGCCTCCAGCCGTCCTGTCCTCTCCAACCCAGTGGGGGGCAGAGGTAGAGCCCTCACCCTGCCCTCACTTACCCACCTACCCCCTCACCCTGCCCTCACTTACCCACCTACTCCCCCACCCTGCCCTCACTTACCCACCTACTCCCCCTCACCCTGCCCTCCCTTACCCACCGACCCCCCCCCACCCTGCCCTCACTCACCCCCCACTCCCCCTTACCCTGCCCTCACTTACCCACCTACCCCCTCACCCTGCCCTCACTTACCCACCTACCCCCTCACCCTGCCCTCACTTACCCACCTACTCCCCCTCACCCTGCCCTCACTTACCCACCTACTCCCCCTCACCCTGCCCTCACTTACCCACCTACTCCCCCACCCTGCCCTCACTTACCCACCTACTCCCCCTCACCCTGCCCTCACTTACCCACCGACCCCCCCCCACCCTGCCCTCACTCCCCCCCACTCCCCCTTACCCTGCCCTCACTTACCCACCTACCACCTTACCCCCACCCTGCCCTCACTTACCCCCCTACTCCACCTCACCCTGCCCTCACTTACCCCCCTACTCCCCCTCACCCTGCCCTCACTTCACCACCTACTCCCCCCACCCTGCTCTCACTTACCCCCCCTACT
Source organism: Lithobates pipiens (assembly GCF_037356315.1). NCBI lineage: Eukaryota > Metazoa > Chordata > Amphibia > Anura > Ranidae > Lithobates > Lithobates pipiens. The sequence continues at coordinate 1,903,480 of NW_027507750.1, read as the reverse complement.
TCCCCTCACCCTGTCCTCACTTACCCACCTACTCCCCCTCACCCTGCCCTCACTTACCCAGCTACTCCCCCATCACCTTGTCCTCACTTACCCCTACTCCCCCATCACCTTGCTCTCACTTACACACCTACCCCCCTCACCCTGCCCTCACTTACCCACCTACTTCCCCCACCCTGGCCTCACTTACCCACCTACTCCCCCCACCCTCTACTCCTGCCCTTACTTACCCCCTACTCCCCCCTCACCCTACCCTCACTTACCCCCCCACTCCCCCCTCACCCTGTCCTCACTAAATCCCCTACTCCCCCCCACCTTGCCCTCACTAACCCCCCCTACTCCCCCTCTTACCCCCACCCTGCACTCACCTACCCCCTTAATCCCCCTCCCTGTGCTCATTTTCCCCCTAATCCCCCCTTCCCTGCTCCAACATACCCGCCTACTCCCCCCACCTTTCCCTCACTTACCCCGTTACCTCCCCCACTCTGTCCTCACTTACCCCTCCACCTCCCACCCTGCCCTCACCTACCACCTTACCCCCACCCTTCCATCACCCACCTACTACCCCCCCACCCTGCCCTCACTTACCCCCTACTCCCATCCCTACCCTGCCTTCACTTATCTCCCTAATCCCCCCACCCTATCCCCCCTTCCCCCTCTCCCCCCACCCTGTGCCCAATTACCCCTATACTTCCCTGCACCCTGCCCTCACTTACCTCCCTACTCCCCATCTTGCCCTCACTTACACCCTTACCCCCACCCTGTCCTCATTTACCCCCATTACACCCCCCACCCTGCCCTCACTTACCCTGTACTCCCCCCACCCTGCCCTCATTTACCCCTCTACTCTCCCCACCCTGTCCTTACCCCTTCTAGTCGAATCCCATCCTGCCTTCACTTAACCCCTCCCCCTTGCTCTGCCCTTACCCACCTCCCAAACAACCCCTCTACCTACTCTTCCTAGGTGATAGGTTTCGGTAATTGGTATTGGCGGGTACTTAAAAAAACTTGGTGTGAAATAAATGGTATTGTGCATCCCTACTGAATATCGTACCTAAAAGAAAAAAACTGCTGTAATGGCTTATAAAGTGTTATCTGGAGTTCGGCTTCAACTTGTTAGCGTATTTAAATCTGTTAGTCTATCTAACACTCCCCTCCCCCCAGACTGACAATGCTTCTGTGCAAAGGTGCCCCCTGTGCTTCTTCATCCAGAGTGGGGCCACTCTAATACAGGAGGCGTGTTACTGGCCAGATCACCGGGTGAAAATAAAGTAAAAAAAGCCTAAAAAAAGAAAACAAATGTAGCCGCCATATCTAATGATTGCTGAGCTGCGATATAGGATATTTCTGGTTTACCTTTTTGCCGCCAGACCTGTTTTTGCATTTTTTTGAACACATGTTTAAAAAATCATTTTAGGCCTGAAGATTATACAACCCCCCAAGACATGATATATTTTCTGAAAGCAGACACCCTGGAGAATAAAATAGCGGTAGTTCCAATTTTTTATATTACATGATATTACCATAAAGGTCTCTAGAAAACACAACATTTCAGTAAAAAATCCACTAAAGGTAATTTTAGGGCACTCAAACGCAACAAATTACGCGATTCTTCTATAAAAGACGAGGTTGCACCGAGTAAATAGATACCCAACATGTCAAACCTTTAATGTGTGTGCGCCCATGAAAAGGCAACAAATAGTGATGGACGAACTTCCGACGGGACGTTTCGCGAACGCGAAATGCGAACGGACCCAAACGTTCGCGAAACCGAACGTTCGCCGCGGGCCCCATTGACTTCAATGGGAGGCGAACTTTGCAAACCTTCATGTCGAATTTGCGGCCACGTGGTAATTATTAGGGGGTAAAACGTAGTCCCACCATCTGGACAATGACATAATACATGTATGAGGTGAATTTGGGATCGATAACTACAAGCATTTTTATTTTATTTGGGAAATTGTTCTAACAATTCAGGACTATGGAGCTAATGAAGGCAATGGAGGAGAGGGAAGGTCAGGGACCAGGGTAGGCAAAGAAGAGGGTGCAGGAGATGATCACCAGCAGCGTGACATACCGGAATGACACATGCACCGTGATAGAGGCATCTGACAGCAGCACCGTAATACAGAGCACTGACAGCAGCACCGTGACATACAGCGCTGACAGCAGCACCGTGACATACAGCGCTGACAGCAGCACCGTGACATACAGCGCTGACAGCAGCACCGTGACATACAGCGCTGACAGCAGCACCGTGACATACAGCGCTGACAGCAGCACCGTGACATACAGCGCTGACAGCAGCACCGTGACATACAGCGCTGACAGCAGCACCGTGACATACAGCGCTGACAGCAGCACCGTGACATACAGCGCTGACAGCAGCACCGTGACATACAGCGCTGACAGCAGCACCGTGACATACAGCACTGACAGCAGCACCGTAAGCAGCCCCAGGAGGAAGTCAGCACAGCACAGGGATGGTGTGATCCCCTCATAATAAGAACCCCCAGGAGGAAGTCAGCACAGCACAGGGATAGTGTGATCCCTTCATAATAAGAACCCCCAGGAGGAAGTCAGCACAGCACAGGGATATCATAAGCAGCCCCAGTAGAAATATGACACCGCTCAACCTCTTCAAAGAGGAGGGTAGGGGCATATAGTACGGTGTGCTTTTTTGGGTCAAGGAAGTGAGCCAAATGAATTAAGAAGGTCTGTGTGCTTGATTAAAAAAATAGTTTATAGACATATACATGGTCTACTGGTCACATGTGTTGAATTCCTCCGAGATCCATGCCTCATTCATTTTTAGAAATGTGAGGTAGTTAACACTGTGGTGAGCTAGGCGAGTACGCTTATCGGTCACAATCCCCCCTGCTGCGCTGAACGTCCTTTCGGACAGGACACTGGATGAGGGGCAAGCCAACAGTTCGATTGCAAATTGGGCAAGCTCTGGCCAGAGGTCAAGCCTGCCCACCCAGTAGTCTAGGGGTTCATCACTCCTCAGAGCGTCCACATCGGCCGTTAACCCAATGTAGTCGGACACCTGACGGTCTAGGCGTTCCCTGATGCTGGATCCGGATGACACCTGTCGATGGGTCGGCTGAAAGAATGACCTCATATCCGAAGTCACCAACACATCTTCAAACCGGCCTCTTCTTGCAGGCGCTGTTGGATTGGTACCCGCAAATCCTTCTCTGGGAGTGGGAATTGCTCCTCTGCCAGCGCACGCAAAAGCAGAATGCAGCATTTCTCGAAGCAAGGCCTGGAAGTGCTGCATTCTGACAGCCCTCTGCGACGGCGGTAACATTTCCGCCATTTTGTGTTTGTACCGGGGGTCTAAGTACGTTGCCACCCAGTACTGGTCCTTGACCCTCATGCTTTTTATACGGGGGTCCCTATTAAAACACTGGAGCATGAAGGCCCCCATTTGCACTAAAGTGGAAGCGGTGTGGTGGCCTGGCTCCTGCTCATCATCCAGGATAATGTCGTCCTCTTCATTCTCCTCTCCCCATCCTCGCACAACAGGGATCCCAGAAAGGTTTAAAGCATGCTCTTCTTGCTCCTGCTCATCCGCCCCGGCACCATCCTCCTCTGACTCCTCATCAGACTCCTGTTGTTGACTTGTCTCAGATAGAGTAGCCCCCCCTGGGAATTCATCCAGCATTGCGACTTCCTCATCTTCCCGCTCCTGCTCCTCCACAGCCTGATCAATGACACGACGCAATGCACGCTCCAGAAAGAAGGCATAAGGTACCATGTCACTGATGGCGCCATGGCTGCGACTGACCAGTTTGGTGATCTCCTCAAATGGCCGCAGAAGTCTGCATGTGTCGCGCATGAGCAGCCACTGGCGCGGTGAAAAAAAACCCAGCTCCCCAGAACCGTTTCTTTCGCAGAGTTCATACAGGTAGACGTTAACTGCACGTTTCTGCTGGAGCAGCCTATCAAGCATATAGAAGGTTGAGTTCCATCGCGTCGGGCAATCGCAAATAAGACGTCTGACCGGCAGATGGTGTCGCCGCTGAATGTCAGCAAGGCGAGCCATGGCCGTGTAAGATCTTCTGAAATGGGCCGAGATTTTCCTTGCCTGCCGCAAGATGTCCTGGACCCCAGGGTATTTGACAAGGAATCGCTGCACGACCAAGTTTAAGACGTGTGCCATGCACGGCACGTGCGTGATTTTGCCCTGTTTCAATGCGCTAAGCAGATTGGCACCGTTGTCACACACCACTTTACCAACTGTCAAATTGAGCGGTGTTAGCCACTCATCTGCCTGTGAACGCAAAGCTGAAAGGAGTGCCGGGCCAGTGTGGCTCTTTGCTTCCAGGCACAACAGACGCAGCACGGCATGGCAACGTCTCACCTGGCATGTGGAATAGGTTCTGGGGAGCTTGGGCGGTGCAGTGGAAGAGACGCTAGCAGCGGAAAAGGAGGAGGCAGCTGAGGAGGAGAGGGAGGAGGATGGAGTAGGAGGAGGAAAAGAAGAGTCAGGCCTGCATGCAATCCGTGGCGGTAAAACCAAATCTACACGGGTGCCACGGGTTACATGCTTGACGGCCGTCAGAAGGTTCACCCAGTGGGCAGTAAAACTGATATACCTTCCCTGCCCGTGTTTGCTAGACCACGTGTCTGTGGTCAGATGTATCTTGGCACCGACACTGTGTGCCAGAGATACATTCACTTGCCGCTGAACATGGCCATATAGCTCTGGGATGCCCTTCTCTGAGAAATACTTCCTTCCTGGGACCTTCCATTGTGGTGTTCCAATGGCCACAAATTTGCGAAAGGCCTCCGAGTCCACCAGTTTATATGGCAGTAGTTGGCGGGCTATGAGTTCTGACAAGCCAGCCGCCAACCGTTGGGCAAGAGGGTTATCCGGCATCATCATTTTTTTACGCTCAAACATTAGGCCCACGGAAGCCTGCCTTTTTGCAGAAAAATGTGAGCTTGGCGTGATGGAAGGTGGAGTGGAGGACAATTGTGAGGAGAGAGGAGAAGGAGAAGTAGAAGACGAGGCTGGACGGTGAGAGCCTGCAGTGTGGCTTTGTGTGTTCCGTTGCTCCCACTGGGCTCGGTGATGGCTGCTCATGTGCCTTCTTAAGGCGGTCGTCCCTAGGTGAGTATTGGGCTTACCGCGACTAACGCGTTGACTGCAAAGATTGCAGATGGCAACGCTATTGTCAGCAGCGGACACGTTAAAAAAAGCCCACACTGCGGAGCCATGTGCCGGTGTCCTGGGAGCGCCAGATGTGACCGTACATGGTCGATGACTCGCTCCTGATACATTTGCAGTCTGCTTTGTCCCTGCTGTGCAATGTAAGTCATTGCTGCTTCTCCTCCCTATCTGCTGGTCCATATCTCCCTCTGAACTCCCCTCCTCTTCCTCTCTTGTGGGCACCCACGTGACATCACTAGACACGTCATCATCAACGTCACCTTCCCCACCGCTATAAGTAGAGATCTCGGAGTAGGCAGCAACACCGGGGACCAACCTCCTCCTTGGGCTGATCTGGGTACTGGCGTCAGACTGCTGAGTAGCGCTTGTTGCTACCTCCTCTTCCTGATCCAATACCAAGAGTGGCTGCGCATCAGAAATGTCCTCTTGATATGGATCGGAAAATAATTCCAGTGACTCAAGCGGAAGGTATGTGGTGGTGGTGGTGGTGGTCGTGTTGTTGGTGGTAGTGTCTTTGGGGGTGCACATAGCAGAGAGTGAAGAAGAGGGTGCAGATCGAGAGGATGAGGAGGGTGCAGAAGAGTAAGGCTGAGCGAGCCACTCAACCAAGTCTGGTGCATCCTTTAAAGTAATTGAACGCACCTTCTGCAACTTCCCACTTTGGCTCAAGCCTGTTGCTCCTGCCCTACCCCTACCACCCCTGCGGAAGGGCCTGCCTCTTCCTCTGCCTGTCATTTTTTAAATGACCCTGTGACAAAACTCTTAGTCCCTATACCGCTGAAGGACTGCTGCAGTATAGGTGAGCGGTCAGCAGTGGTGCACGTCAACCCTATCTATTGTGGACCTATAGCGGTCCTTACAGAACAGCAGACTGTACCGCACTCAAGCCTATGTACCGTAGCACCCTATACCAAGTTACCAGTCCTTATAAGAACTTTTGTGGACCAAGCAGGTTGTGTATTAGTGTTTAGCAGACTGTACGTCAGTCCCTATACCGCTGAAGGACTGCTGCAGTATAGGGCAGCGGTCAGCAGTGGTGCACGTCAACCCTATCTATTGTGGACCGATAGCGGTCCTTACAGAACAGCAGACTGTACCGCACTCAAGCCTATGTACCGTAGCACCCTATACCAAGTTACCAGTCCTTATAAGAACTTTTGTGGACCAAGCAGGTTGTGTATTAGTGTTTAGCAGACTGTACGTCAGTCCCTATACCGCTGAAGGACTGCTGCAGTATAGGGCAGCGGTCAGCAGTGGTGCACGTCAACCCTATCTATTGTGGACCGATAGCGGTCCTTACAGAACAGCAGACTGTACCGCACTCAAGCCTATGTACCGTAGCACCCTATACCAAGTTACCAGTCCTTATAAGAACTTTTGTGGAACAAGCAGGTTGTGTGTTAGTGATTAGCAGACTGTACGTCAGTCCCTATACCGCTGAAGGACTGCTGCAGTATAGGGCAGCGGTCAGCAGTGGTGCACGTCAACCCTATCTATTGTGGACCGATAGCGGTCCTTACAGAACAGCAGACTGTACCGCACTCAAGCCTATGTACCGTAGCACCCTATACCAAGTTACCAGTCCTTATAAGAACTTTTGTGGAACAAGCAGGTTGTGTGTTAGTGATTAGCAGACTGTACGTCAGTCCCTATACCGCTGAAGGACTGCTGCAGTATAGGTGAGCGGTCAGCAGTGGTGCACGTCAACCCTATCTATTGTGGACCGATAGCGGTCCTTACAGAACAGCAGACTGTACCGCACTCAAGCCTATGTACCGTAGCACCCTATACCAAGTTACCAGTCCTTATAAGAACTTTTGTGGACCAAGCAGGTTGTGTATTAGTGTTTAGCAGACTGTACGTCAGTCCCTATACCGCTGAAGGACTGCTGCAGTATAGGGCAGCGGTCAGCAGTGGTGCACGTCAACCCTATCTATTGTGGACCGATAGCGGTCCTTACAGAACAGCAGACTGTACCGCACTCAAGCCTATGTACCGTAGCACCCTATACCAAGTTACCAGTCCTTATAAGAACTTTTGTGGAACAAGCAGGTTGTGTGTTAGTGATTAGCAGACTGTACGTCAGTCCCTATACCGCTGAAGGACTGCTGCAGTATAGGTGAGCGGTCAGCAGTGGTGCACGTCAACCCTATCTATTGTGGACCGATAGCGGTCCTTACAGAACAGCAGACTGTACCGCACTCAAGCCTATGTACCGTAGCACCCTATACCAAGTTACCAGTCCTTATAAGAACTTTTGTGGACCAAGCAGGTTGTGTATTAGTGTTTAGCAGACTGTACGTCAGTCCCTATACCGCTGAAGGACTGCTGCAGTATAGGGCAGCGGTCAGCAGTGGTGCACGTCAACCCTATCTATTGTGGACCGATAGCGGTCCTTACAGAACAGCAGACTGTACCGCACTCAAGCCTATGTACCGTAGCACCCTATACCAAGTTACCAGTCCTTATAAGAACTTTTGTGGAACAAGCAGGTTGTGTGTTAGTGATTAGCAGACTGTACGTCAGTCCCTATACCGCTGAAGGACTGCTGCAGTATAGGGCAGCGGTCAGCAGTGGTGCACGTCAACCCTATCTATTGTGGACCGATAGCGGTCCTTACAGAACAGCAGACTGTACCGCACTCAAGCCTATGTACCGTAGCACCCTATACCAAGTTACCAGTCCTTATAAGAACTTTTGTGGAACAAGTGAGTTGTGAATGTTTAGCAGACTGCAGCAGAAGGGCAGCAGTCAAGTATAATATCCTTTCTATATTTGGAAGAAAGAATATTATACATGTACAAGCCTATTACTGTACCACTGATACCAGTCCTGAAAAGAACCTTTGTGGAACTAATAATAACAGCAAGTCTTTAAAATTACCCTCACTGCCTGACAACACTGCTTCCTTCCTGTCCCTATACAAATTGGCAAAAAAAGAGAACGATTAGTGGTTACTGGAACAGCTCTTTTGTGGACCTTGATAGTAACAGCTAATGATGATGATGATGATGATGATGATGAAAGACTAATCTGGCTGTCCCTGTAGCATACACCGTCCTTTCCCTTTCTCTAAACTAACAAAAGACACTCAGGCTGCTGCAAGAATCAGCAGCACAGCAAACCTATCAACACCTAACACCTATACCAGTCCTGAAAAGAACTTTTGTGTACCAAATAGCTAGTGGTTTATCTCTCCCTACTCCACACAGGAACCTGTCCCTATCGTAACAGAAGAAAGAATGTAAAATGGCCACCGGATCGGGTGTATTTATAGGTTAGGGGGAATGTACAAGTGTCCATGTGCTGTCATGTCTCAATTGGCTGTCCTGTATCACATGATAAACGTGTCACCAAAGGTTAAAGTTCTTGTATACATTAAACACGTAAGTCCGCCGCGGCGAACGACGGAAAAAGGCGTTCGAACGTGCGGACCGCGAATGTCGGAAATTCGCCGCGAAACGACCGCCGGGCGAAACGTTCGTCCATCACTAGCAACAAACCCTAAATTTCCCAAAGTTGACGCTTTAAAAGCCCCCTATAGGTCATCAGTTTAGGGTTACGGGGGAGGTTTGGTGCTAGAATTATCACTCTCATTCTGGCATGCACGGCGATATGTGTATACACGGGGGGGGGGGGGGGGGGGGGGGTCTCAAAACATTTTTGGGGGATTTTATGTGCTTGGCAGCAATTTTACATTTTTGACAATTGAAAAAAAATTACTTTTTTTTCCATCACATTTTTCATCACATTTCATCACATTTTTCATCACATTTTTCATCACATTTCATCACATTTTTCATCACATTTCATCACATTTCATCACATTTTTCATCACATTTCATCACATTTTTCATCAAATTTTTCATCACGTTTCATCACATTTTTCATCACATTTTTCATCACATTTCATCACATTTTTCATCACATTTTTCATCACATTTCATCACATTTTTCATCACATTTCATCACATTTTTCATCACATTTCATCACATTTCATCACATTTTTCATCACATTTCATCACATTTTTCATCAAATTTTTCATCACGTTTCATCACATTTTTCATCACATTTTTCATCACATTTCATCACATTTTTCATCACATTTTTCATCACATTTCATCACATTTCATCACATTTTTCATCACATTTCAACACATTTTTCATCACGTTTCATCACATTTTTCATCACATTTTACATTACATTTCATCACATTTCATTACATTTTTCATCACATTTCATCACATTTTTCATCACTTTTTTCATCACATTTCATCACATTTTTCATCACATTTCATCACATTTTTCATCAAATTTTTCATCACGTTTCATCACATTTTTCATCACATTTTTCATCACATTTTTCATCACATTTCATCACATTTCATCACATTTTTCATCACATTTCAACACATTTTTCATCACGTTTCATCACATTTTTCATCACATTTTACATTACATTTCATCACATTTCATTACATTTTTCATCACATTTCATCACATTTTTCATCACTTTTTTCATCACATTTCATCAAATTTTTCATCAAATTTTTCATCAAATTTTTCATCAAATGTTTCATCACATTTCATCACATTTTTCATCAAATTTTTCATCACGTTTCATCACATTTTTCATCACATTTTTCATCACATTTTTCATCACATTTCATCACATTTCATCACATTTTTCATCACATTTCAACACATTTTTCATCACGTTTTACATTACATTTCATCACATTTCATCACATTTTTCATCACTTTTTTCATCACATTTCATCAAATTTTTCATCAAATTTTTCATCAAATGTTTCATCACATTTCATCACATTTTTCATCACATTTCATCACATTTCATCACATTTTATCACATTTTTCATCACAGTACATCACATTGGGATTTCAAATGCGGCAAAGTGAACAAACAAAAGAAAAATCTTCATCAGATGATTACAATTACTCTTTAAATCACCATTGGCTTCACAAAAACATCATTATATCCAAATGGTAACTTGTCCGCTTGCCGTCCAGCCGCCTTCATAATACTGCGGTAGGTTGGCTCGGCTACATCGGCCGCATTAAGAGCACAAGCAGGCAGGCGCACGCCTGCGGCATGTCGCTGCAGCCGGTGTGTGTGGTCGCTGGCCACAATCACTTCACAGAGAGCCAGGGAAGGAGAAACAGATCTGCTGATCCTAGTGATCAGGAACAACGATCGGTCTCCTCCTCCAGTCAGTCCCATCCCTCCACAGTTAGAAACACATCCCAGGGAACACACTTAACCCCTTGATCGCCCCCCTAGTATTAACCCCTTCCCTGCCAGTGACATTTATACAGTAATCAATGGCTATTTTTAGCTCTGATCTCTGTATAAAATGACAATGGTCCCAAAAAAGTGTCAAAAGTGTCCGATATGTTCGCTGAAATGTCGCAGTCCTGATTTAAAAAAATCGCAGATCGCCGCCATTACTAGTAAAAAAAAAAAAAAAATAATGTAAATGCCACAAATCTTTCCCCTATGAACCAGACAACCCATGTAGTTAAATAACTATCTCCCAAAATTGAGGAGAGAAAATGGGTAAATACAGCAATCCACAGACCCCCTCCCTCCCCTCAGTTTTGGGAGATAGTTATTTAACTGCATGGGTTGTCTGTTCGTATTGATGTAGGGTAGTATAGAACATTGGGGAATTGTTGGAACTCCCCTTTGTTCTATATATATATATAGGGAATGAGCGGAATTCTTTTGCTGTGATTTTTTATATCTTGCTCTTTTTCAAGCAAATAAATGATATTGCAGTTAACTCTTTAGGGCGTGTATATAATATTTTCACTTTTTCTTTTTTCTTTGTTTCATTTAGTGTTATCATTGATTACACCCCCCGATATACAATCGGTGAGAACTACTAGTTAATTAATTCAGGCGGGAGTCCCATATCTCTCTTTATTTTTGCAAAGAATGGAATAAGACAGAGAACCTTCTGAGAACCATTTGAAGTTTTAATTTTGGACAATATAACAATGTATCATTTTATTTTTATTTTTTGTAAATGACACTTTTGCTGGAGAACATTTAACTGCAAGAATGAAAAAAAAAAAAAATCATTAGACATTAGGCAGAACAGAAACATTTGTTTTGTTTTGCTTCGGATAGATTTGTTATGTTACTAATTTCATTCTATTAATTAGTTTCATGTATTCATTTTCTAACAAATTAAATTCATTTTTTTGGAAGAATTCAAATTCAAATCTGTCAAAAATTGATTAACCAATTCAAATTATCAACCAATTTGAATCACAAGGTGCTTTGGGGGGCACCCCAAACCACCCTCCCCATGTTGAGGGCAAGCAGCCTGGTATGGTTCAGGAGCTCGCTCGTTCCCTCCCTTTCCTTAATTTTGTCATAGCATACTTGCCAACAGTCCCAATTTTTCCAGGACAATCCCGATTTTGGGACCCTCGTCCCGATCGGAGCTCGTCTTGATTAATTTCCTGGGAAAAACTGGAATGTTTTAGGGAAAAAATGTCAGACGGGCTACAAAAAAATGGTCGCCGTCACCTCCAGTACATTTCCCCTTGTGTTCAGTCGTGAGCGGAGGAGCAGCCAATAGTCTTCTTTCTTCAGTGTACAAGTATTCTCTTGTACATGGAAGTCTATTGGCTGCATGGATCGAGCGCAGGCCCCTCCTCTCTCCACTGAACACATTTGAAAGCCGGGAACTGTGTAGCTGCCGCTGCACATGAAAGAGATGATCGCCGCTGCTGGGGACAAGGAGGGCTCTGCTGCATTGGGGACACAGATGTAAAGGAGGGCTCTTCTGCACTGGGGACACAGATGTAAAGGAGGGCTCTGCTGCACAACACAGATGTAAAGGAGGGCTCTGCTACACTGGGGACACGGATGAAAAGGAGGGACTCCACTGCCTGGGGACATCAAATGTATGAAGGAGCTTCGCTGCTGGGGACACCAGATTTAAGAAGGGGCTCTGCTGCTGGGGACACCTGATGTAAGAAGGGGCTCCACTGCTGAGGACCCCTGATGTAAAAGAGGGCTCTGCTGCACTGGGGACACAGATGTAAAGGAGGGCTCTGCTGCACAGCACAGATGTAAAGGAGGGCTCTGATGCACTAGGGGCATGGATGTAAAGGAGGTTTTTGCTTCACTGGGGACACAGATGTAAAGGAGGGCACTGCTGCTCTGGGGATACGGATGTAAAAGAGGGTTCTGCTGCACCGGGGAAACGGATGTAAAGGAGGGACTCCACTGCCTGGGGACACCAGATGTTTGAAAGGGATCCGCTGCTAGGGACACCAGATGTAAGAAGGGGCTCCGCTGCTGGGGACACCTGATGTAAGAAGGGGCTTTGCTGCTAGGGACACCAGATGTAAGAAGGGGCTCCGCTGCTGGAGACACCAGGTGTAAGAAGGGGCTCCGCTGCTGGGGACACCAGATGTGAGAAGGGGCTCCGCTGCTGGGGACACCAGATGTAAGAAGGGGCTCCGCTGCTGGGGACACCAGATGTGAAAAGGGGCTCCGCTGCTGGGAACACCAGATGTAAGAAGGGGCTCCGCTGCTGGGGCCAACTGATATTATGAAGGGGATCTGCTGCTGTGGACACCAAATGTATGAAGGTGCTCCACTGCCGAGGACACCTGATGTAAAGGAGGGCTCTTCTGCACTGGGGACACAGATGTAAAGGAGGACTCTTCTGCACAACACAGATGTAAAGGAGGGCTCTGCTGCACTAGGGACATGGATGTAAAGGAGGTCTTTGCTACACTGGGGACACAGATGTAAAGGAGGGCTCTGCTGCACTGGGGAAATGGATGTAAAGGAGGGACTTTACTGCCTGGGGACACCAGATGTATGAAGGGGATCTGCTGCTGTGGACACCAAATGTATGAAGATGCTCCGCTGCTGAGGACACCTGATGTATGAAGGGGCTCCGCTGCTGGGGACACCTAATGTATGAAGGGGCTCTGCTGCTGGGGACACCTGATATAAGAAGGGGCTCCGCTGCTGAGGACACCTGATGTAAGAAGGGGCTCCGCTGCTGGGGACACCTGATGTAAGAAGGAGCTCCACTGCTGGGGACACCAGATGTAAGAAGGGGTTCCGCTGCTGGGGACACCAGATGTAAGAAGGGGCTCCGCTGCTGGGGACAAGTGATGTATGAAGGGGATCCACTGTTGTGAACATCAAATGTATGAAGGTGCTCCGTTGCTGAGGACACCTGATGTAAAGGAGGACTCTGCTGCACTGGAGCATAGATGTAAAGGAGGGCTCTGCTACACTGGAGCACAGATGTAAAGGAGGGCTCTGCTGCTCTGGGGACACGGATGTAAAGGAGGGCTCTGCTGCACCAGGGAAACAGATGTAAAGGAGGGACTCCACTGCCTGGGGACACCAGGTGTATGAATGGGATCCGCTGCTGTGGGCACCTGATGTAATAAGGGGCTCCGCTGCTGGGGACACCTGATGTAAGAAGGGGCTCCACTGCTGGGGACACCTGATGTAAGAAGGGGCTGCGCTGCTGGGGGCACCAGATGTAGGAAGGGGCTCCGCTGCTGGGGACACCAGATGTAAGAAGGGGCTCCGCAGCTGGGGACACCTGATGTAAAAAGGATCTCTGCTGCTGGAGACACCTGATGTAAGAAGGGGCTCCGCTGCTGGAGACACCTGATGGAAGGACAAACTCTGCTAGGGACAGCTGATGTGAGGAGGGGCTCCATTGCTGGGGGCACCTGATGCAAGGATGGATTCTGCTGGGGGCACCTGATGCGAGGACGGACTCTGCTGGGGGCACCTGATGGCATCTGATGGCAGTCGACGTGGCAGGTGACACACTCAGTGGTCCCACTGATTCTGCATTATGGTTGAATGATTTAATTTTATATTACAATGTAATAATATAAATAATGCGGTTCAATCATCCTGACACCATAACAACCATGGTGCCAAGATGATTGAAGTGCCAACATGAGGTGTATGGAGTATCTTCATCTGCTGATTATTAAACTCTGGAATACACATATATCTAATGTGGTGTAGGATCAGGGGCTGCTGTCCCTCCACCCCTCTCCCCCCTTTCCCTCTCCATCCCTCATTCATCTCAGACTCTAACCACACCCCTTTGAGCCACGCCTTGCCCACTATTTCACATAAACCACCAACGATCTTCTCCTCTTCTTCTACAGACGGAGCTACCACCAACGATCTTCTCCTCTTCTAGAGACTGAGCTACCACCAACAATCTTCTCCTTTTTTTCTAGAGACTAAGCTACCACCAACGATCTTCTCCTCTTCTAGAGACTGAGCTACAACCAACGTTCTTCTCTTCTTCTTCTAGAGACTGAGCTACCACCAACAATATTCGCCTTTTCTTCTCGAGGCTGAGCTACTACCAACAATCTTCTCTTCTTCTAGAGACTGAGCTACCACCAACAATCTTCTCCTCTTCTTCTAGGGACTGAGCTACCACCAACGGTCTTCTCCTCTTCTTTTAGAGAATGAGCTACCACCAACAATCTTCTCCTCTTCTAGAGACCGAGCTACCACCAACGATCTTCTCCTCTTCTTCTAGGGACTGAGCTACCACCAATGATCTTCTCCTCTTCTCCTAGATACTGAGCTACCACCAACAAGAGAATACCACCCACAATCTTCTCCTCTTCTTCTAGAGACTGAGCTACCACCAATGATCTTCTCCTCTTCTTCTAGAAACTGAACTGCCACCAACAATCTTCTCCTCTTCTTCAAGGGACTGAGCTACCACCAACGATCTTCTCCTCTTCTTTTAGAGAATGAGCTACCACCCATGATCTTTTTCTCTTCTTCTAGAGACTGAGCTACCACCGATGATCTCCTCGCCTTCTAGGGACTGAGCTACCACCAACGATCTTCTCCTCCTCTTTTAGAGAAATGAGCTACCACCAACAAGAGAATACCACCCACAATCTTCTCCTCTTCTTCTGGAGAATAAGCTACCACCAATGATCTTCTCCTCTTTTTCTAGAGACTGAGCTACAACCAATGATCTTCTCCTCTTCGTCTAGAGACTGAGCTACTACCAACAATCTTCTCTTATTCTAGAGACTGAGCTACCAACAACAATCTTCTCCTCTTCTTCTAGAGACTGAGCTACCACCAACAATCTTATCCTCTTCTTCTACAGATTGAGCTACCACCAACAATCTTCTCCTCTTCTTCTACAGATTGAGCTACCACCAACAATCTTCTCCTCTTCTTCTAGGGACTGAGCTACCACCAACAAGAGAATACCACCCACAATCTTCTCCTCTTCTTCTGGAGAATAAGCTACCACCAACGATCTTCTCCTCTTATTCTAGAGACTGAGCTATCACCAACGATCTTCTCCTCTTCTTCTAGAGCCTGAACTGCCACCAACAACCTTCTCCTCTTCTTCAAGGGACTGAGCTACCACCAACGATCTTCTCCTCTTCTTTTAGAGAATGAGCTACCACCCACGATCTTCTTCTCTTCTTCTAGAGACTGAGCTACCACCAACGATCTTCTCCTCTTCTTTTAGAGAATGAGCTACCACCCACGATCTTCTTCTCTTCTTCTAGAGACTGAGCTACCACCAACGATCTTCTCCTCTTCTTCTAGGGACTGAGCTACCACCAACGATCTTCTCCTCCTCTTTTAGAGAATGAGCTACCACCAACAAGAGAATACCACCCACAATCTTCTCCTCTTCTTCTGGAGAATAAGCTACCACCCACAATCTTCTCCTCTTCTTCTGGAGAATAAGCTACCACCCACAATCTTCTCCTCTTCTTCTGGAGAATAAGCTACCACCAACGATCTTCTCCTCTTTTTCAAGAGACTGAGCTACAACCAACGATCTTCTCCTCTTTTTCTAGAGACTGAGCTACAACCAATGATCTTCTCTTCTTCTTCTAGAGACTGAGCTACTACCAACAATCTCCTCTTCTTCTAGAGACTGAGCTACCACCAACAATCTTCTCCTCTTCTAGGGACTGAGCTACCACCAACGATCTTCTCCTCTTCTTTTAGAGAATGAGCTACCACCAACAATCTTCTCCTCTTCTTCTAGAGACTGAGCTACCACCAACAATCTTCTCCACTTCTAGAGACTGAGCTACTACCAACGATCTTCTCCTCTTCTTCTAGGGACTGAGCTACCACCAATGATCTTTTCCTCTTCTTCTAGATACTGAGCTACCAGCAACAAGAGAATACCACGCACAATCTTCTCCTCTTCTTCTGGAGAATAAGCTACCACCAACGATCTTCTCCTCTTCTTCTAGAGACTGAGCTACCACCAATGATCTTCGCCTCTTCTTCTAGAGACTGAACTGCCCCCAACGATCTTCTCCTCTTCTTTTAGAGAATGAGCTACCACCCACGATCTTCTTCTCTTCTTCTAGAAACTGAGCTACCACCGATGATCTTCTCCTCTTCTTCTAGGGACTGAGCTACCACCAACGATCTTCTCCTCCTCTTTTAGAGAATGAGCTACCACCCACGACCTTCTGCTCTTCTTCTAGAGATTGAGCTACGAACAACGACCTTCTCCTCTTCTTCTAGAAACTGAGCTACCACCAACAATTTTCTCCTCTTCTTCTAGAGACTGAGCTGCCACCAACAATCTTCTCCTCTTCTTCAAGGGACTGAGCTACCACCAACGATCTTCTCCTCTTCTTTTAGAGAATGAGCTACCGCCCACGATCTTCTTCTCTTCTTCTAGAAACTGAGCTACCACCGATGATCTTCTCCTCTTCTTCTAGGGACTGAGCTACCACCAACGATCTTCTCCTCCTCTTTTAGAGAATGAGCTACCACTCACGATCTTCTGCTCTTCTTCTAGAGATTGAGCTACGAACAACGACCTTCTCCTCTTCTTCTAGAAACTGAGCTACCACCAACGGTTTTCTCCTCTTCTTCTAGAGACTGAACTGCCACCAACAATCTTCTCCTCTTCTTCAAGGGACTGAGCTACCACCAACAATCTTCTCCTCTTCTTTTAGAGAATGAGCTACCACCCACGATCTTCTTCTCTTCTTCTAGAGACTGAGCTACCACCGATGATCTCCTCTTCTTCTAGGGACTGAGCTACCACCAACGATCTTCTCCTCCTCTTTTAGAGAATGAGCTACCACCAACAAGAGAATACCACCCACAATCTTCTCCTCTTCTTCTGGAGAATAAGCTACCACCAACGATCTTCTCCTCTTTTTCTAGAGACTGAGCTACAACCAACGATCTTCTCCTCTTTTTCTAGAGACTGAGCTACAACCAATGATCTTCTCTTCTTCGTCTAGAGACTGAGCTACTACCAACAATCTTCTCTTATTCTAGAGACTGAGCTGCCACCAACAATCTTCTCCTCTTCTTCTAGGGACTGAGCTACCACCAACGATCTTCTCCTTTTTTTCTAGAGACTGAACTACCACCAACAATTTTCTCCTCTTCTTCTAGAGACTGAGCTACCACCAACAATCTTCTCCTTTTCTTCTCGAGACTAAGCAATCACCAGTGATCTTCTCCTCTTTTTCTAGAGACTGAGCTACCACCAATGATCTTCTCCTCTTCTTCTAGATACTGAGCTACCACCATCGATCTTCTCTTCTCCTAGAGACTGAGCTACCTCTAACAATCTTCTCCTCTTCTTCTAGAGACTGAGCTACCAACAACGATCTTCTCCTCTTCTTCTAGAGACTTAGCTACCACCAATGATCTTCTCCTCTTCTAGAGACTGAGCTACCACCAACTACCTTCTCCTCTTCTTCTAGGGACTGAGCTACCACCAACGATCTTCTCCTCTTCTTCTAGAGACTGAGCTACCACCAACAATCTTATCCTCTTCTAGAGACTGAGCTACCACCAACTACCCTCTCCTCTTCTTCTAGAGACTGAGCTACCACCAACGATCTTCTCCTCTTCTTCTAGCGACTGAGCTACCACCAACGATCTTCTCCTCTTCTTCTAGAGACTTAGCTACCACCAACGATCTTCTCCTCTTCTTCTAGAGACTGAGCTACCACCAACGATCTTCTCCTCTTCTTCTAGAGACTGAGCTACCACCAACAATATTATCCTCTTCTAGAGACTGAGCTACCACCAACGATCTTCTCCTCTTCTTCTAGAGACTGAGCTACCACCAACAATCTTCTCCTTTTCTTCTCGAGACTGAGAAACCACAAATGATCTTCTCCTCTTTTTCTAGAGACTGAGCTACCACCAACAATCTTCTCCTCCTCTCCTAGAGACTGAGCTACCACCAACGATCTTCTCCTCTTCTTCCAGAAACTGAGCTACCACCAACGATCTTCTCTTCTCCTAGAGACTGAGCTACCTCTAGCAATCTTCTCCTCTTCTTCTAGAGACTGAGTTACCACCAACTACCTTCTCCTCTTCTTCTAGACACTGAGCTACCACCAACGATCTTCTCCCCTTCTTCTAGAGACTTTTCTACCACCAACGATCTTCTCCATTTCTAGAGACTGAGCTACCACCAACTACCTTCTCCTCCTCTTCTAGAGACTGAGCTACCACCAACGATCTTCTCCTCTTCTTCTAGAGACTGAGCTACCACCAACAATCTTATCCTCTTCTAGAGACTGACCTACCACCAACTACCTTCTCCTCCTCTTCTAGAGACTAAGCTACCACCAATGATCTTCTCCTCTTCTTCTAGAGACTGAGCTACCACCAACAATCTTATCCTCTTCTAGAGACTGAGCTACCACCAACTACCTTCTCCTCCTCTTCTAGAGACTAAGGCCGCGTACACACGGGCGGATTGTCTGCCCAACTAAGTTCATCAAACAATCCGACAAACAGTCCGTTCAAAATTAGCATGAATGGACTTGACCACACACGATGAACAGACAGTCCGCTGAAAGCTTGCGCGATGACGTGTACAGCACGTACGACGGGACTAGAAATACGACGTCCAATACACTGCAATGCAACCTTCGGCCGTGTAAATCCTTTCTGAGCATGCGCCATACTTAGTCCGTCCAACTTGCCTACACACGAGCGGACTGTCCGCTGAAACCAAGTTTGGACAGACAAAACCAAGTTTGAACGGACAAAATTTCGGAAATTCCGTAAGACTTTGTTCGTCAGACTGTCTGCTGAAACAGTCCGCTGAAGCCCACACACGAGCGGACTGTCCGCTGAAACACTGTTCAGCGGACTAAGTTGGGCGAACAGTCCGCCCGTGTATACGCGGCCTAAGCTAACACCAAGGATCTTCTCCTCTTCTTCTAGAGACTGAGCTACCACCAACGATCTTCTCCTCTTCTTCTAGAGACTGAATTACCATCAACGATCTTCTCATCTTCTTCTAGAGACTGAGCTACCACCAACAATCTTATCCTCTTCTAGAGACTGAGCTACCACCAACTACCTTCTCCTCCTCTTCTAGAGACTAAGCTACCACCAATGATCTTCTCCTCTTCTTCTAGAGACTGAGCTACCACCAACGATCTTCTCCTCTTCTTCTAGAGACTGAGCTACCACCAACAATCTTATCCTCTTCTAGAGACTGAGCTACCACCAACTATCCTCTCCTCTTCTTCTAGAGACTGAGCTACCACCAACGATCTTCTCCTCTTCTTCTAGAGACTGAGCTACCACCAACGATCTTCTCCTCTTCTTCTAGAGACTGAGCTACCACCAACAATCTTCTCCTTTTCTTCTCAAGACTGAGAAACCACCAATGATCTTCTCCTCTTTTTCTAGAGACTGAGCTACCACCAACAATCTTCTCCTCTTCTAGAGACTGAGTTACCACTAACGATCTTCTCTTTTTCTAGAGACTGAGCTACCACCAATGATCTTCTCCTCTTCTTCTCGAGACTGAGCTACCACCAACGATCTTCTCCTCTTCTTCTAGAGACTGAGCTACCACCGACGATCTTCCCCTTTTTCTTCTAGAGACTGAGCTACCACCGATGATCTTCTCCTCTTCTTCTAGAGACTGAGTTACCACCAACGATCTTCTCTTTTTCTAGAGACTGAGCTACCACTGACGATCTTCTCCTCTTCTTCTAGAGACTGAGTTACCACCAACGATCTTCTCTTTTTCTAGAGACTGAGCTACCACCAATGATCTTCTCCTCTTCTTCTAGAGACTGAGTTACCACCAACGATCTTCTCTTTTTCTAGAGACTGAGTTACCACCAACGATCTTCTCTTTTTCTAGAGACTGAGCTACCACCAATGATCTTCTCCACTTCTTCTAGAGACTGAACTACCACCAATGATCTTCTCCACTTCTTCTAGAGACTGAGCTACCACTGACGATCTTCTCTTCTTCTAGAGACTGAGTTACTACCTGCAGAAAACGAGTGTCAAGAGAAGAATTTGCCGCCATTCGGTGTGTAGGTAGTGTGCCTGGAGGGGATTCAAATGCACAGTGGTCATGGAGGGAGGATCCTTTGGAGAATTGTGGCGTTCGTCCTCTTCTGGGTACAGACAATTCATACATCATGCTCTCCACTGATTACCATCTCCATGTAGACTCATCTCATCCCGGACAATCCGAACGTAATAAAATCGCATTTCTCAGGCAATCCATCGAGTGTTAAATAAGTTTCGGAACTCCATCCAAACAAAAACTAAAAAAAAAAAAAAACAAATCCCACGACAATCGCCAGCCACCAATGTTTATTCATGACACCCTAAAAAAGCCTCGTCAACGTCTCCTCGTGCGCCCTGCCAGCTCCTCGCTCTGAACCCTCGTTCCCGCTCTCCGCGCACGCCCCCGGGTCTTCCGCTTCCAGCGATTGTTTATTTTCGCTCGTCTTAAATACATTTTAAATGTCTGTTTTTTTTTCCCCAACGTTCCATCTGCTGGGCACACATGGAATACAAGGGGAGTGGGCGTTCAGATGGTGACACCGAAAATGGAAACGCGAGGAGAAGAAGAACGCCGTCCAATAAGAATCATCATTTATATATATAAAAAGAAACACACAAGTCACAATAATAAGTTTGCGCTGGGAAGAGCCAATGAATTCGCAGAGAGAAATGATAGACCAGAGAAGTTCTCATCACTCAATTACCGTGCCGGGGCTGTGAGAAGCGACTCGCGCTTTTGTCACTGCCGTAATCTGCGCATTTCTGTCCTCTCCTTCACACAATAGCTGCTTAAACTTCTCTGCGTCACACGAGCGTCCTCGTTACCGAGAGTCAAAGACTCGGAGCGTTTAATCTCCGCCTTATATGCCGAGAAACAAAGCAGTCACTTCAGAGTGACACTCGTCAGGATTTATTCTTATTTATATCTTCTGCTCTTTCAATGCGCTTCGGGTTTTATTGAATGCGGTTTTTAATCCGCCACAGTTTTTTTTTTTTGTTGATCAAATCAATATTTTTCAGAAAATGATTCGCTAAAAGACTTACCACCATGTCACCTACTGTGTAAAAGGTTCAACCGAGAGGTGACACCACCACCATCTCCTCACTACAGGGCGCTCAGTCGCATCGGACTGCGCCCAATCGCACTGCGCCCAATCGCACTGCGCATAATCTCACTGAGCCTAATCTCACAGCGCCCAATCTCACTGCGCCTAATCTCACAGCATCCAATCTCACTGCGCCCAATCTCACTGCACCTAATCTCACTGCGCCTAATCTCACTGCGCCTAATCTCACTGCGCCTAATCTCACTGCGCCTAATCTCACTGCGCCTAATCTCACTGCGTCTAATCTCACTGCCCCCAATCTCACTGCGTCCAATCTCACAGCGTCCAATCTCACTGCGCCCAATCGCACTGCGCATAATCTCACTGAGCCTAATCTCACAGCGCCCAATCTCACTGCGCCTAATCTCACTGCGTCCAATCTCACAGCGTCCAATCTCACTGCGCCCAATCTCACTGCGCCTAATCTCACTGCGTCTAATCTCACTGCCCCCAATCTCACAGCGCTCAATCTCACTTCGCCTAATCTCACTGCGCCTAATCTCACTGCGCCTAATCTCACTGCGCCTAATCTCACTGCACCCAATCTCACAGCGTGCAATCTCACTGCGCCCAATCTCACTGCGCCTAATCTCACTGCGTCCAATCTCACAGCGTCCAATCTCACTGCGCCCAATCTCACTGCGCCTAATCTCACTGCGTCTAATCTCACTGCCCCCAATCTCACAGCGCTCAATCTCACTGCGCCCGATCTCACAGCGTCCGATCTCACTGCGCCTAATCTCACAGCACCCAATCTCACTGCGCCCAATCTCACTGCGCCTAATCTCACTGCGCCCAATCTCACTGCGCCTAATCTCACTGCGCCTAATCTCACTGTGCCCAATCTCACTGCGCCCAATCTCACTGCGCCCAATCTCACTGCGCCTAATCTCACTGCGCCCAATCTCACTGCGCCTAATCTCACAGCGCCCAATCTCACAGCGCCCAATCTCGCTGCGCCCAATCTCACAGCGCCCAATCTCACTGCGCCCAATCTCACTGCGCCTAATCTCACTGCGCCCAATCTCACTGCGCCCAATCTCACTGCGCCTAATCTCACTGCGCCTAATCTCATTGCGCCCAATCTCACAGCGCCCAATCTCGCTGCGCCCAATCTCACAGCGCCCAATCTCACTGCGCCCAATCTCACTGCGCCTAATCTCATTGCGCCCAATCTCACAGTGCCCAATCTCACTGCGCCCAATCTCACTGCGCCTAATCTCACAGCGCCCAATCTCACTGCGCCCATTCACAGCTGAAGCAATAATGAAAGGAATGTCTGGATGGCTGCACACCAAACTGAGATCCAAACACCTTTATTCACATAAAACCACTAGGAGCATGAGGAGCACTACATGTATAAGCGAGGGAGACACGGCTTACATGTTTCGCACACAGATTGTGCATTATCAAAGTGTAAAACGTTCAATGTTGTGCTGATCCTTCAGTGCTGCTTCCCTCAACTTCCAGTCTTCAAAGGAAAGTAGACTCTCCAAGTCACCAAAATCTCTGCGTAATCCTCATCCTCATCCTTCAGTGCTGCTTCCCTCAACTTCACAGCGTCCAATCTCAAAACGTCCAATCTCACAGTGCCCAATCTCACTGCGTCCAATCTCTCTGCGCCCAATCTCACAGCGTCCAATCTCACTGCACCTAATCTCACAGCGCTGAATCTCACTTCACCTAATCTCACAGCGTCCAATCTCACTGCCCCCAATCTCACAGCGTCCAATCTCACAGCGTCCAATCTCAATGCCCCCAATCTCACTGCGCCTAATCTCACTGCGCCCAATCTCACTGCGCCTAATCTCACTGCGTCCAATCTTACACTTCATTGTTTACATTTCTTCAGTGACTTCCTGGTTTCTGGCCTAGGCCAAACGGCTTTCTCAGCTAAACACACCCTCCTGCCTGCATGCCTGAGCTAAGGGCAGGTGGATTCCAGGAATTAAATGCTACATGAATCATCTGCCCTTACTCAAGATGGCCGCAGCTAGAAATGCTAGGGGGGATTTTCAACGTGATTTCTCACCAAAATAAAGCATGGATGGATGGAGACATGGATGGATGCAGGGCTGGACTGGGACACAAATTTGGCCCTGGACTTCATCCAGACCAGCCCACTTTAATTTTGAAAACAAGCACAAAAACAGTATATAAAACTATAATTGTGAAAAAAAACATAAGTAGCATAACATAAGGAGTCCTCATAACCTCTTTTATTATTTCACTTATTCTCCTCTGTATTTTTCTCATCTTTCTCACATCACTGCGTGAAGTTGAGGGTGAGCCGCGCAGCCATTAATTTGTCACTGAAATCGGCCCACCGGGAAACTCCTTGTAGTCCCAATGGCCAGTACATGCCTGGATGGATGGATGGAGACATGGATGGATGGATGGAAGGATGGATGGGGACATGGATGGATGGATGGAAGGATGGATGGGGACATGGATGGATGGATGTAGACATGGATGGATGGAGACATGGAAGGATGGATGGAGACATGGATGGATGGATGGAGACAATGATAGATGGATGGAGACAATGATAGATGGATGGCTGGAGACATGGATGGATGGATGGATGGATGGATGGCAGGATGGATGAAAGGATGGATGGATGGATGGATGGATGGATTGAAGGATGGCTGGATGGATGGATGGATGGATGGATGGATGGAGACATGGATGGATGGATGGAGAAATGGATGGGTGGATGGAAGGATGGATGGAGACATGGATGGAGACATGGATAGATGGATGGATGGATGGAGACATGGATTTATGGATGGAGACATTAATGGATGGATGGATGGATGGAGACATGGATTTATGGAAGGATGGAGACATGGATGAATGGAGACATGGATGGATGGATGGAGACATGGATGGATGGAGACATGGATGGATAGATGGATGGCAGGATGGATGAAAGGATGGATGGATGGATAGATTGAAGGATGGCTGGAGACACGGATGGATGGATGGAAGAAAGGATGGATGGAGAAATGGATGGATGGATGGATGGAGAAATGGATGGATGGATGGATGGAGAAATGGATGGAGAAATGGATGGATGGATGGGGCAGTTTGTTCAGAATTTTAAAACTGAATTGAATATTGTTTTCAGTTTGTATCGTTCCTCTATAACAGTGGACAGTGCAGTTGGCGGCCAGTCTGGTAGCATGGAGGGGGGAGGGGGGAGGACAGTGGAGTACCTTGCCATCCTAGGCTATGGGGCTGTGTGTTTCTATTGATAAACACAGAGAACATGCAACTAGTGCATTAGGAGCCGCCCTCTTGGTCTTTTTAGGCAGAAAAAAATATAAAGGTATAGAAATATATAAAAGTGTCACTTTATTTAGGTACAAAACGGTGATTATTTCCAATAGACAACAATCATTTAAACGTTTTT